>NC_083350.1:169833411-170141467 GCF_030254825.1 Meriones unguiculatus | reverse complement strand
GATAGCAAAGACAAAGCTGATTAAATGGTATGCAATATGCGTTTTCCAAACTATTAACCTTTTCTGCCACAGAGCAGGAACACTGTGGTTGAGATGTCAAGTCAATAAATTAATTAAAAATTCATGTGTAAACATATATACACTCAATCTTAATAGCGGATTAAATATACATTATGAGTAATTATAAAAGCCACTTCAAAAATGTTATTTCACGAGAAAGCTATAAATGTGCCTGCTAAAATTTGAAGATGCAACTCATTTGTTTCTTGGGAATAACAGCCAGAACTGCCAGAAATAAAAAGCCCCAAAGCCCCACATGGTGGCTGTGCTATCAATCTGTAGCTTCTGGGATTATCCCTGAAATCCTCAACACATGTTCTTTGCACAACTGTGACCTCTGGTCCTGCCTCCATCCTGCCTTCTGGGTATTGAAGAGATGGAAACACTGAGCATGTGGCTATTCCCCTGCCTCGCCCCATGGGGGAGAACAAAACTCAGCCTGGAAGCACTGCGCACCACATCGTAAGCATTTGTGCTGGTCAGTGTGAGACACAGCAAGCCAGGAGCCTGAACTGAGAGATGAAACCGAAAGCCCAGCATTGCAGACTGCAGAGCTCGTCACTTAGTTCTGGACTTTGCCCCCATTTCAAGTATTACTGGTAGACAGAATTCTATTGATGACACCCCTTCAGCCTTTTCTCAAGCCTGAAGATAATGCTAATTAAATTTGTTCAAATCATTGGCTTAAATGTTTACATGAGGCAATCAGCATAAAGTAAAATTGTGTTGGCAAAGAGCATCATTTATATAGTCTAATAATCAGAAAGCCCTGTTGCTAAGAAATTTCCATCTCAAAACAAGGGTAGACTACACTGATCGGCTGAGCAGGATTAATCAACAGGCAAAATTATACACTGCTATTTTTAAATGTTTATATTTCTAAATTAATTGTTAAAATAAGACCAAATACCGTGATTACTAATATCGCCACGGTGCGGGACTGCTTTCCTGCTAAGCAGCGAGACTGAAGAATGCTTACTGAACTCACCAGATTCGCTTCCTTAGTGGCCATCAATGACATAGAATCAGGCTAATTCAGTAGCAGGGTGGACATGCCTCTCCATTCTCTTTGTTTCTCTTTCCTACTGTCAACAGTAATCAACATCACTGTGGTCATATTAGGCACAGGTAATATATTTTTGGTTAGATAACAGGTTCTGTTGACAATAATTTAGAACACATTAGGAGTAGGTCTTGTTATTCTCCCTTCTATCCTCAGGGATAGAAGATACCTGAGTGGATTCAGGTATCATTTTTTTTTTTTTTTAAATCTAAACATGTCGCCATTCTACCCTTATAAAGAAAATGCTAACGGGTTAAAATAGGTGTAGTTATCTAGCCACGAGAAGGGTTCTATGACAAAGCTCACCAATTTCCATTTCAGAATGATTTCTGCTGTGATTACATTCTAACCCATGCTTTGCCGCATAGCCCTAGCTTACCGGGAGGCAGCACAATTGATCAGCAGCAGGACCCTAAGGGGCCATTTGCTCATTTCTCTCTTATTCAGGCATTGTGTTTCTTACAGCCACTAGGGGGGAAAAAAAGACATCTGACTACAAGAGACTAACTTATGAACCAAGCTTGAATTTTAACTCTTGAATCCTCTAATCTCTGAGTTTGCCTCTTAACTCATTTTTATTTGGAGCCACTGATATTTCTCCCCAAACGAGATGCAATCTGGCACTGTTTGCTCACATTCCAAGAGAAGAGATCTCGACTTAAAAAATGGTTTGGCATCAAGAGTCTAATCTTCAAAGCCTAATATTCCAGATGGTGATCAGATACTACTAGCTGGTCTCTGGACAGTGATGGAAGAACTACCTCTGTGGATGAGTGTTCTAGTCTCATCCTATTGTTATGATACAGTGGGAACCAACAGCAGCTTGTGGAAAAGCGTTTACCTCATCTTACACTTCCAGGTCATAGTCTATCACTGAAGGAAGTCAAGCCAGAATCCAAGGCAAGAACCTGAAGCAGAAACCATGCAGGAATGCTGCTTGCTGGCTCTGTCTCCAGCTTTTTCCCAGGCTGGTGTTACCTAGCTTTTACATATATCCCAGGACCACTTGCCCAGGCAAAACCCATAGTGGGTTACCTCAACCTTATCAATTAACAATCAGGACAATCTCTCTCACAGACATTCCCATAGGCTAACCTGATCTAGGCAGGTTCTTCAAATAAGGCATCTCATGTCAGGTAACTCCAGGCTGTGTCAAACTGACAGTCAAAGCTAACGAGAACAGAGCTTCACAGAGGAAACTACCACAGGCTTAAGACATTGGAAAATTTCTGTCAGAATATGTCAGGATTTGATTAATAAGAAAAGCTGCTTTGTGATGAAAACAAAATAACCTAGTACCTTTCAAGTGAATAATAGAAAGGCTCAGAAGATGATTTTTCACATCCTGGCAAGAAGCTCCTTCCTCCCTCTCCCGCTGCACGACTCTGCCAGCGCTAATGAGGCAGCGGCAGGCAGCATGGGTGTGACGGAAGGGTGAGGTGCTGTGATAGAAGGCGCGCAGAGCCCTGTGGATACAAGGCAGCAGGAGAAGGAGTCACTGCTGTTACACATTCCAAGTGCACAGAAGCCCCACAGAAGCCTCACAGATTCATGGCAGCAGGTGCTAAGAGGGAGTTAGAATACTACACATCATTGATTACAGTCAGAAGATGTGCAGGCAGATACATTCTTGGCCTTGAAACATTTTAGTGATGGTTTTATGAATCTTTATGGATATATTATTAATTTTCTATTAATACTGCCTAGGTTTCAGTGAGGGAATAAAAGAGGCACACCAAATTCCAACAACAGATGCCACAGTAGTAATTATCAAGGCCTAAACTGTTCAAACGTTTTTGTATCAATGGGGGTTTTAATTTCTGACTCAGAGCTGAGGCTGTAAACCCCCTTCACTCTGGAATTTCAATAATCGCATTGCTCCTTTGAGGTCTTACACTGTAGAGAACATGATTGGGAAATAGTGTTCCCACATGATCTTTTAAGTCTGCTTTCTTACATACATGTTCCCATGATCTGGGGCAGGATGATGGGCTGTGAAGAACATCTTTGTCCTGGTCACTGAACCTGTGAATCTATCTCCTTCTCTGATAAAGGGTCTCTATAGGAATAATAAAGGGAGAGGTCTTGAGACTGAAAGATTATCCTGGGCTGCCAACATTGGCCTGCTGTTACTGGATAAATTCTTGTAAGAGTAAACAAGAGCGTCAAAGTTAGAGAAAGATGTAAAGGCGGAAGCAGAAGTTAGAGTGATATGCTTGAAGATGGAGGAAGGATCCAAGGACCAATGAATGTAGGTGACCTCTACAAAGTAGAGGAGGGAATGGAATAGTTTCTACACAGCAGCTTGCAGAAGTGACTTAGCCCTACCGACTTTTGCATCCAGACTTCAGGCTTCCATGTAAAAGAAAAAAAAAATACATGGTGTTTCAGGGCCCTGGATTTATGGTAAATTTATTATAATGGAAAACATATGCATCAAATTTCTCAATTTGCTTTTTTTAAACACCTATTTATTTGGTGTGTATGTGTGTGGTGTGTATGAATGTCTGTGTGTGTGTGTCGTATGTGCAACACTGTGGGCTTGAGGAGGATGACCTGTATCTTTCCTTTCACCATGTGGGTCCTGGGGACCAAACAGGTAGGTCATCAGGCATTATGGCAACCACATTTACCCCCTGTGCCTTCTTTATTCTAGAAAAAGACCAGATTAGGTTCCCCTGAACCATTCTGGCACAAAAACACCAAACTTTCAGACAACATTCACTTGCTTCTGTGACTTACGAGGTATCCTGAGAGTTTATGAAAAGCTAGTCCTCCCAATTGTCAGAGGACTACTTCCAGAAAAAAAGATGTATTTGAGTAAAAGGAAAACAATGATTTATGTCATTTTTGAGTGAGTAGTTAT
The DNA here is from genome assembly GCF_030254825.1 of Meriones unguiculatus. Classification (NCBI taxonomy): domain Eukaryota; kingdom Metazoa; phylum Chordata; class Mammalia; order Rodentia; family Muridae; genus Meriones; species Meriones unguiculatus. The sequence goes on along the minus strand of NC_083350.1, from coordinate 170,137,478 downwards.
GTGGTTACTAAACATTTTCCGATTCCCTCGCTGTATTTGGATCTCATAATGATAGCTATTTATTTTTTCTTCTTTAAAATGGAACACCTATACTTTGCACCACAATGAAGGCCCCCTGAAATAAAAAACTACTGACATTTCTTCCAACACTTCCAGTTTGGTAGTAAATATGGGCACTAGAATGTACAAATGCTTGTGCATACAGAGGTAAGAAACTATTTGTGAGTCAGAAGGTCTGGTTGCATTAAGTGCCCCAGAGGAACCCTGTGCTGGTTCTTGGGCTGAGGGAGAAACAGCACTCATTAAAGCCACATTACTTCTGCAGCTGATTTTTTATAATGAGCTTGTTGTGGCCTCATCCCACAGATATTAAATTTTAAAAAAATACAGTTACATGAAAACCTAGTTTAAAATGAAAATTAAGTTTTAAAAAAAGTGAGAGCTAGGTACTTATTATAATGTGCTTCTTGGGAGCTTTTCTTATAACAGCTCTGAGAGATCACACGGGCCTACTGTAGATGGTAGCTCATCACGGAGGGCTGAGTCCCTTCTGGGACACAGTCCTGAGAGATGTTAATGACCAATACAGGGAACTTTTCTTCCTGATTAATAGTACTCATATGCAGTTGGCTTATATCTCCTTGGGTAAAATATGCTCTCTATAAGAGTATCCCTGAGGGCTGGAGAGATGGCTCAGTGTTTAAGAGCTTTGTCTACCCTTCCAGAGGACCCATGTTCAATTCCCAGCACCCACAAGGCAGTTCACAACTGTTTGTAACCCCATCCAATTCCAGAGGCTCCGACACCCTCAAACAGTCATACATACAAGCAAAACATCAATGCACATGAAATACAAAATAAACACTGATTAAAAAATGATACCTGAGAAAGCATAATAATCAGATTATTATTAATTTTTACAATTATAAAGCTATTAGTTTTCCTATCTAAATACCCGGCTGTTATTGAAATTTCTGTGTGAAACATTTTCCCTCTTTTTTTTATTATGAGAAACTTCAATTGGGACTGTAATAACCTTTAGAGTTGATGAAGTCGTCAGTTTGTCATAGCATGGTCAGAGCCCACTACTCTGCAAAGTTAGAATACTTTTCAGTGTTCCATGCAACATTTTCAAATATCAGCTAAAATACCCTTTCTCCCATTTCAATTAATAAACTTGATTAAGAAAAGACGGCGAAGGTCCAGAGAAGTTCCTGGACTGGGTAATCTTGTTCTGCACTGCAACGTCCAAATGTATCCAACACGAATGACTTAGGAGGAGGTAGTCCTCATGTGGAAGAGTTAAGTGAGGGACATAAACACAGTTGGGAATTATAAAATGAGATCGAGGAGGAATGGAAATGGCCAGAACCATTCCGGAAATTAGGAAGCTGAGTTGTGGTAATGGTTTTCAAGTGCCGGAACCCTCACGAGGCAGGAAATTACAGTTAGCTCATTTTCCTTTCAATGGAGAGCAGGCACAGAAGATTCCAATGCAGCTTTTAAAGAGGGAACTCTGAGCAGGGCTGCTGTGTAACCCTGAACTGTGCTGATTCTGAGATGGTCCGGCAGTAGAACAGACAGGCCGCCTGAGCAGGTGTAAGAGCCAAAATGGGGAAGTCCCTCTCCCCAGTGACTACAGGAGGCTGGACCTCTGTGTACCCCTCTGTGCCTCCCTTCCCTTCTTACCCTTTAGCCTTCTGCCTTCATCCCCCAAGAGACATGAATTCTAAAACTCTCACCCTTTCCTTTCCCCTGAGGACTTAAGGGCTTACTGAATAATCTGATTCTGAGAAAGACAAGCCAAACTTTCCGTGGCTGCTGTGAAAGGAGATTACACAGTATTTCTTCAGAGGCCTTTATAAGTAGTTGCTGCACAGAGCAAATTGGAAAAGCAGGGCAGATTTCTCATGAGGGCTGGACCAGATGGCCCATGCATGTGCTCTCAGAGTCCTCCCTAGTTGTCAATTCCAACAAATAAGAATCACTGCTGGGCTTCTGGTTTGGTTTCAATCAGGCTGAGATGATGTTCAAATGTATTTCAATTCTCATTTTCAGGGTCAAAGTTTGCGTGTGTGCCACTTTGGGGTCCTTTGCATCTTTGCCAAGCTTTAAAAAAAAAAAACGGGCCAAGACCCAGAAGCTGCAAAATAAAAGCTAAAGGAACACTGAGAACCCTGTTGTTGGAGTCAGGAGACTTGAATGTGGTCCGCTTGATTTTTGATTTCCTGGGTAACTGATTGAGGAAGTGGTGTTCTATATAAATCAGCATTACCTCACAAGCTGGTATCTGAGAGTCCCTCAGCAGCGCCCACTGACAAACCCTGTATTTCCAGTGGTCATACTGCATTAACAGCTCTCAGTATTGAAAATATCTGAAGTACATTCAGGTCCATCATAAACTGCCTCCAACACTCTGCTTTCTAAATGTGGAGAGTAGAAAATTGATGACAAAAGTATTTCTTAAGCATGAACTATAATTAGCTTCTGATAGGAAATCATTTTTATCATGTCTAATTAGTGTTTGTCTCAATGGCTTTGAAAATCTTTAAAGTTCTTATTTATAAATGTGAGGAGGTGACAGGACATATTCCCAAGAGTCCATTCTCCTCTTCTACTGTGCGTTCTGAGTGAACCCAGTTGTCAGGCTTGTCCTGTGTCTTGCTGATCCAGCTTTGAAATTCTTCATGATCGCTTGTGACCCAAAGTTTATGAATTCTATTATTCTCATAAAGGTATTTTCTTGCCTGGTAGGCCAAGATTCCTCTATTTCGATCAAATTTCTTTGCCCCAAATCTTATTCTACCCATCTAGTAACCTACCAAAAAAAAAAAAAAAGACTTAGTTGACAAAGTGAGTTTAAAAAACCAAAGCGAATCTTGGGAATTTGATTTTTCTTTTGAATTTGATGGGATCCTTTTCTCCTCTCAGAACATTTATCCAATTATCATAAACTGAAAAGTTTTCAGAAATGAAAATCAGAAGAACTTCTCTGACATGGTGAGCCTTTCAAGGAGAGTCACTGAGTGAACTGGGGTTTAAAGGCTCTATGTGGGGCAACCAAACCCATGGCTATGGCAGGGGGATGAGATGGTTGGGTAGGCTCTGTGGATCAGTTCCTGTGCACACACACATGCTCAGGCCGGGCCAGTGGCACATACATACATACATAGCTGCACACATTCACCCCCACACTTAGAGAGCCAGGGAACTCGGACAACATTTGCTGACAACATCCGGGGCCCCCTTCCCTCCTACTGTTTTCTCACCATCCCATGGACGCCAGACTTCTGACTGCTGCCTTGCAGAGGTGGAATAAACTCTGTGAGGTTGACTCAGTGACTACTTTTTAGGAAGGTTCCGCCACCTCCCTATTCTCACCATTTGGCTTTGAGGCAGAGAGGAAAGCCCACATCCAGGGCTGCTGGTGCAAGTCATAATGGCATTCACCAAATTTTCTCTAATTAAAAATTTGGCATTTTAAATAACTAGGACACTCCCGTCTCTGGACTAAACTCGAACATTTCCATCTTAAACATAGTTACAGATCTGGCTCTTCTCATGCTTCTTTTCAGCCCACCCTTTCCTCCCACTTTCCCCACATGAACACATGACACACACACAGAGACATATACACATGGACACACAGACACACACACTGTGCTTTTTATGCAATCAGTTGAAAAGATGGATCTTTTCTTTAGATTGCTTTGATTCAAAAATCCACCCACCATTTGTGGGAGGTACAGGGCGGTGGATGCAGCATGTGCCTGAGAGATGCGATTGTGAGGAGTAGCACAGAAGAAGAGGCATCTGGGATAGGGGCTGTGTCTTCTCCATGCACTTTTGATTTGGCTAAGATCAAGAGTGCTATGAAAATTCAATGCACATTCTCTTATTTCAGACCTAAGCTCTTAGATCTTGGGAGAACCATCAGAGTTACTGTTGCCTAGTTGAACTGTGAGCAGACACTGCTCAGACTCCTTGGTGGGTCCTCCATTGCTGAGGTTCACCCTGTGTCCTGATGCCTTAACAACCCCATGATGCCACAATCTGATCCCCTCTGTGGCTACAAGATTCTCTCTCCCCACTTCTCCGAAAAAAGTCCTCTGAGAGGAGAAAGGGCCTGTATATTTCCAATTATATAATATTCTTAAAAGAATGAAATTACAGAGATGACTCACAGATTGGTGACTACCAAGCACTGGTAATTGAAGAGGAAGACCTGGGCTTAAAGGAACAGCACAAGGAAGCCTTGTGACTGGGGAAACATTGATTCTTCACTCTGGTGAGGCAGCTGTAGCTGCATCCAAATGAACGCATTCATGGCTGGGGAAATCAGAATCAATTCTATTTTACAAACCAGTTTTCAAGTTTTGAAACCATGGTGTCATTATGCTACCACTGGAAATTTAATGGGCCATGGAAATTGTCTGTACACTCAGAAAATTCCTATGCATCCATAATTATTTTGAAAAGTTTAATGGTAAAATGCAGCTAGCCAAGAACAGGAAATCTTGAAGTCTTTAATGAAATTCAAAGATTATTTCTCGGGTATATAATGCTCTTTTTGCAAAGAACACTTTAAAATATTGTGAAGCCCATGTTCAGCTTCAATACACTCACTGCAAAGCATGTTTATGTAACTATACAGAGTAAGGTTGTAATGTTGTGGTTCAAATAAGTTTTTCTTAAGAAAATTGAGTTTGTCAGTATTTAAATTATTATAGAATTAAAACAGTAACTTCAGAGCAGGGAGTTTGATAAATACAAATATGTGGTTATGTAACGACAGAAGTTCCAAACCATGTCAGGCACGGGCAGCTGTGGTGTTCTAAAAAGACTCCCTTAAAACAGGACAACCCCCAAAACAGAAAAAAAAGCTCAATGAAAAAACCTGGCTTAACCTGTGATTGAGTAGTTCTGTGTGGGTTGAAAGGTTCTTATGTATAGGTACATCTGCCACCTGGAGATTTATCATATATGCTTGCAGAATTTCCAGCAAGCTATCATGCAGTGATGAATGCACAGTAAAACCACAGGAAAAACAAAACCAGTGTGACTGTCACGATTTACCAAAGCACAGAACAGTCTTAGATACAGATAGCCCCAGAGTAGATGTTAGGAAGAATCCTGTTGTTCTGCTAACAGCAATATTTGAAGAGCAGCATGTTCTAGCAGACTTTTTTTTCCCCATAAAAGCCTTGACAAAATAGCCAGTTTGACAAAACATTCTTGCACAGCCTTTAGGAATTGAGACTCAAAAGTCACAATCTCTATAGAAGCAGAAAGAAGGCCACTTATTTCTCAAGGTTATAAGCAGATCCTCAACAGTCAAGGAACACTGGCCCCTTACAGCAGGGCTGACCCTGAGAGGGTTGGACTGCAAAGTGAGGGGACAATCTGAACAGTTACATGGCCAAGATGGAGCCACCTGATAATGGATAAAAACACAGTGTCTACTCTTCAGACAGACAGGAATTATCACCCTAGTGCATAGTCCTGCAAGAGTGTGTCACAACAGAGAATTCAAGTATCTACTTGCTGATTTCCTTTTTAGGCTGCCTTTTCCCAACTTGAAGCTAGTTCCTAAGCCTTGTTTGGCTTCTGCGTTTGAGTACCCAGTTGTGGTGTAGAGTAGGTGTGCAATAAATTACTACTGACAAATGAATGCTTCTTCACTCCTATGACAATTTTTGTTTAGTAGAGACTTCAAATTCTGAAAGAAACTTAGAACAATATTCTTAGATTTTTTTTCCCCGGCCTAAGGAGTTGATGGCTAATCCTCAAAGCTCTAATATAGAAACCATCTAAAAGAATAAAAATATTATGATCATAAGCAATCATTACTTACTCTTCTGGTTCTTCTAGTCTTTCTTCAGGTTATTCAGACAAGCCCATTACCTTACTTATTGTACAAAATAATTCACTAGTTATTTTTAACAACCACTCCATGCTCTCATATTACATTCTAGATGAAACAATGTAACAAAAACATAATTTGGGCAATACAAATATGCCCACTATTCTGGGGAAGCACATAGTAATTGCCCTACTCCTCCATAACCTAAGAAAGCCTGGCATGTATATGGCATTATCACACTATCTCTCTCATAAATGTCACTCTGAGTCAAATTTAAAAGAGGGAAGTTGGATTCACACACTCATAAACCACCTGTCATAGCTGGAGTGGTTCTGGATGAGGAGAGGACTGGAAAAGAGGCATTTTGTTTAGTTACCACAAGCTCAAGAGTGCTGAAGAACGCAGATTATTGTCAGTGAAGAGCTGTGCTTAGCTGTAAGTGATGAAAGACATCCAAGAGTGCTACCCATATTGAGCCTCTGAAAAACACGACAGTTACAATCCAGTCTGAGTTCAACGGTATTGATAGAAAAACCTTAACCTGGGAGTCCCTGACTTCAATTAAGACAAAACTATTCCATGACAAACACCTGCAGCACATCCACACTGCTCTGGCCACAGACAGTAGAAGCGTGGCCTTTTAATTTCTGCCTTACAGGAAAACTGTTTATTGTGCTGCCAAATACGATGGGTCACAGTTGGAGCCACCTCACCCTGGCGTTCCTGGTTCTTGGACTCTGTCCTGGAGGCATCAGCTTATCTCCCCCAGCAGCTTAGCTACAGGCTTGGTGTCACCTGCCATGCACAGGACTGTGTGTGTGCCACAGCAGCTGCACTGAAAATGCCAGAGCATGAGAGACTGGGATCCCCCTTGGAGAAGTCATAGTGTGGGGTCTCCCATCCACCAGGAAAGCAAGGGAAAGAAGGCTCACAATGTTGACACCTGAGGGGAGCGGACCACAGGTGATTTAAATGGTGTCTTATCCTCACCCTAAAGTTGTGGCCCAGAGCTTCAGCTATGGCTGGTTTCCTCCCACCCTCATTCAAAGCTCCCCCCACCCCAGTGGCTTGAAAACATCACAAGAACAAGACTCACTGTTGAAATGGAAAACTTCCCTTACCTCTGCAGATAAACTTTCATCAAAGCCAACTTTTATAGTGCTTAAACGCTTACTTTACACAGAGGACAGTCTTAAATGTGCAGTATTTTAATTGTACCGAGTTCATCTTAGAGTAAGCTCTGGATTCTAGCGAAAGAGGGAGAGATAAAAGAAAACAGTGTACAGTCACGTCTGCAGATGAGAAGACGTGAGCCAGAGACGTCGGAGGATGTGTCAGCTCAAACTCTTAGGAGAGGTGCAGCAGTACTACGGAACTGAAGTCCAGAGCGCTGGTGCCAGCACAGTGAGGTGGCAGGGATCACATCAGGGAATGGTGACTTGTTTTTACTACAGGGAGATTCCAACGATCCGGGAAATAAACACAGAAGTCCATGAGCACTGGAAATCTGACCCTCTGTATCTCACAGCACTCACACTTCATTCATTCCAGGCAGTAATTTAGATTTAAATACAGCAGTGCTCGCTCGAATTCACCATTGTAGGTGTTTCTTGCTGCCACAAACCTTAAAAGCTGTGCTTAGCATATTGCCTTGGTCTCTGAAATCCAAGAGTGCAGTGTGGATGGGAACTATTCTGATAGGATAAGCACGGAATCTATTGTGCATCAACCACTTCTGATCCTGAAAATCTCTCCTAATAGAAAAGAGTTTCCAGCTCCTGTGTGTTTTCCCTGCTGTCTGGGATTTATTAAGGTCCTAAGGTATTCATAACACTTAGAATATACAAAATGAGCCACATCTTAAAAATCGCACACAAGCACGCACAGCACCTTATGGGCTTTTTCACCCCACCCCAGGCTAATTTAAAAGCAAACACCCGAGAATTCTAAATTAAGCAAACTAGCACTGAGTTAAGTCACTTCAAAACCGAAGAACTGCCTGACTGAACTGCAAAGAACACGCAAGCCCCGGGCAGAGGGACCTCGCATCCATACCTATATTTCATGCCAGTCTGCTTGGCGGTGGACTCCTTGAGAGAAATGTGATGCTGAGGGGTGAAGGTCCCCAGGCTGCGAGCGATGATAGCGACGGTGCGGAATTTGGCCCGGGCTGCGTTCACCACATTGGGGGCGGTGGAGCTCTGCTTGCTCAGAAGTCGGTCCTCACCATTTCGACTCTTCAAATTGTGCTCTGTGCAGGCTATGGAGACTTGCATTGCTTCCCAGGACAGCGCAAGGTCCTCTCAGAACCCCACAGCACAGGCGGTCGGCAGAGGGTGAGCAGTTGGGGGACTGCTGCTGTCTTTCAACCCCTCTCGCCACACTTCTTGGGGCCTTCAGCAGAGTCCTGGCAGCTGACTTCAGAGCCCACTGAGCGGCAGGAGGGGCTGAGGTGCAACACAGAGTCCCTGGGACCCAAAGAAGTAAACAGCGAGGCTGGAAGTTGTCTCAGCAGCTGGAGCGCGGATCAGCCTCCCCGGTCTTCCCAGGCTGTGATCTCGGCTGATTAAACAGCCAGATCCATGTGGTCAGGAGGCTGGTGCAGAAGCCTAGAGCTGAGCGTTCATGGTGACTGCACACAGCCCTGCCTGGAGCCAGTCCGAGGAGCCTGAATGCAGAGGGCTGGCTTCTGGGCGCTGGCTCAAAGCAGCGCAGGCATACCGCAAGATGCGCCGCCAGCACCCTCTGGATCTCAGGCAGGAGGCTCAACTGGAGAGGAGCATCCCAAGAAGCAGCCAACAGCAAGCGGGGCCGCGCGGACCCGTGGTCTCCATGCGCTCTGCCTGCCAAGTGCCTTCCTGCCTGGCTTTGGAGGATGCGGGGGTGGAGGCGTCTCAAGACCCCTCCCCACTCATCTTCAGGCAAAAGCTGGGGCTCCTGAGCCAGCGCTTACTCGGGTTGGCGACTGCCTGGAGGAGCTGGAAGGTCCCTTTAAGGAGCGCCTTGCCTTTGTGTGCAGTGGGAAGGAAAGATCACTGTGACCACTCCTTACTGGAACAGGACTGGGAGGGCTGTTCCATCAGGGGGCTCTGCCTAGAAGCCTCCAAATCTCGCTGCAGCAGCACAGGAGTTGGGATGGGGGAAGGCTGAGGGGGTGCTGCTCAGAGCAGCATGCCAGTGGTTAACACGTGAACATTCTTCTGACTCGCTGGAACACAGCTTGGAATTGTGCTGTTGGCCTTGTCGGGGTTCATTCCCCCTCTGCTTGTTATTTCTTATGCAGATGAGCTCAAAGTTTCCTGAAGAGCCAAGGTGCAATCTCGTTGGAGTCAAGTCTGCTAACTTCCTGCACATCTGTTTAGAACAGCAGAACAGGGAGTTCTGGGATGCTGCAGGGAGTAGTGAGTTCTCCACACTGGAGGGGTCGGGGAGGGTAGGAGCAATGGGAAAGAAGCAGGTCAGTACCACTGCCCAGAAGGTTCGGGAGGGTAGCAGGATCCGTATACCCTGCTATGGCTACAAGGATTGGCAGCAAGAAGTCCTGTGAGCCAAGCCTGAACCCACATGAGATGCAAGTCTTGTCTGGCTGTATGTCCCATGCAGAGCAACTGCCCAAGAAATGAGCTCAGACCAAATTATCAGCTGACTGATAATTTATCTCTCCATTTGAAGTATGTGAGAAAATAACCCCTCCTGTGGATTTAGTTAAATTATGGCTTCTACAAAAGCATCTTTCTAAATGTGATTCCCAACAGACCTCACTGTCAAGCACGGGGAAACAACAATTATTTCTGAATACCATCTCTGTACTTGGCAATAGAGATCAATACGGAGGGAAAATTATGAAGCCCTGTCTCCATCGACAAGGAACAGACAATCTAGATGGGAAGGACAAAGCATTCAGTCTTCAGAGACTGACTATGTGGAAAATCACATTCTTCAGATCTACAGTAGCGGTGCCCACGCTAAGCACACTGCAATGAAGGAACGGATTTCAGGAGCCGGGAGAACAGTCTTCATTTTGAACCGTTATCCACACTTGAGTGAAGTCCCTGTTAGCATCTGACTTTGATGCTGGGACACGTAACACTGTCCGGAGTTTCAGGAAGCCTGTGGAGACTAAGGTTGCCCTCCTAGAGGCATGAGGCTCCCCTGTGGCAGGAACAATTGGTCAGATTCCATTAGCCTGAGTGGAGGGATGTGGTTAGCTCTGGGTTGGTGTGTTCAGAGATGACATTCTTTGCCTATATTAATAAATAAAACAGCTGGTCTGACCACCTCTTTCCAATCAAATAAAGTTGCAGAAATGAAATTTTTAAGGAGGCTCTGTGCTTGTTTTGAGATCCATTTAAGGCATTAATCTTAACATCTTTGAACCTGAAGATAAGATTTTAAACCAAATTGTCAAATTGCATCTTGACCCTCCATACCTTCCCTCCCCTGCCATTCTTTCCTTAAGAAAATAATTATCTTGATTAACAGAGAGACAATTTAGGATGTGGGAGGGTAGAAGGGTTAAATAGCAACCTCTTCTTTGCATCCATGTATGCCAGGCAGGAGTACTGGGACATACCTTTGTTCTTTGGAATAAGCAGTGGGTAGAGAGGAAGCAGCTCATAGGAACCTTTATTTTTGTACACTAAGCCAGCTCATCAGAGATGATCAATGTGAATTGGGAAAGTAGTCAAAATGAGAAGAGGAAGAAGTGGGAGGAATCAAAAAGAACAGCTTTTATAAAAAGGGAAAAAAGAAAAGAAAAGAAAAAAAAAGCAAGGTAGCCTGGGAGCAATTGAGCGAGGTGATGACCATCAGGAAGGGTCAGGAACCTGGCCTTCAATGTGGCCACTTCCTGTGAAGTGTGGAAGTTGTGGAAAGTGGGTAGGGGCTCCGCTGAGAGTGCTGTCAGTTTTATAGGAAGGACTGAGAACTTTGAGGGGAAGAAAGGCCTGGACATATTAATCTATGTGGCATTTAATTTTGTCAAATGCCAAAAAGCACAGCCTAGCCCAGAACAGGGAAGAAGTTATCTGAATAACAGATATAAGGCAGAACACCTTGGACCCTCACAGGACCACACAGAGTGCTTGGTCTATGGCAGGGCCTCAGTCTGTAAGTAACTGAGAGGTGATCAGGAAATATAGAAGAGGCTGAGAGGAAGGTAGTTTGGACGGGGAGATGCTATTTCCTGGATAAACTTCATTCCTTAGGAACAACCAAAGGAAGCCCTGTGCATTCGCTTTGAAGCTCAGCCTGTGTACTGAAAAGGGCTGAGTGCAGCCCCACATTCTCTTCACTTGTCTCATGTCATCCGGTGTCCCAGCCTTTGGGACATGCCTCAGAGAGAATCAAAGATCTGAGGCCAGAGGACGCCCACAGTGCGAGCCTCTCTCTTGCTGACCACGGTGAGCCTTTCATCTCTGACACCACACAGGCTGGCTCATCAACAGCTAGCACCTCCATCGTTTCCCCAGCCATCCTCACCCTTCCCAGCATGAAGGGAGCAGTCAGTCTCAGGAGCCTGGGAATTAGATAACAGTTGGCCGTAGAGTGCCCATTCCTAATAAGTTTGCTAACAGGCCACATGCTAATTAAGCTGGGGAAATTAGACTTGGAGTGTGTTGCCTTTCATTGTCACACAGCAGAAGTCAGAGGAATCCTCATCATGAGAATTTCAGGCTTAAATAGATATACAAACCTGCAGACAGATACATTTACGTAGACATATACATACATACACATACATACAAATATATACATGTAACTGTAGATTCAGGTATATAGTGATGGGCTGGATTTCCTCATCTTAGGCTTCATATTTTGAAGCCCTGCCAACTCCCCAGTGTGACTGTATTTGGAATAAGTCGTTAAAGACATAGCAAGGATAATGAGGTTGTAAGGGTGAGCACTAACCCAATATGACACGTGTCCTTATAATAAGAACCAAGACAAGACATGTGAAGACGCAGAGCAGAGGGCCACCCACAAGCCCAGGGCAGAGTCCTCGGAAGAGGCCAAGTTTGCTGTCACTTTGATCTCAGACTTCGAGTCAGTAGAACTGAGAGAAAATGAACTTTTCCTGTTGTAACTGCTCAACTTGTAGCACTTTCTTGTGCAAGGCTGAATTAATTCAGGTGAAATACAATTTATATGTATAATATTATTCATAAGAAACTATTGGAGCTTACTAACATACCAACTTCTAAAGGTCGCTATTAGTCACAATGAATGTCACTACACATACTCCGCAAGTCCCAAGCTGCTGTTATTAATGCTGTATAGGAGGGTGGTGAGTTCCAGCCCAGCCTGGGCAACACAGCAAGACTCTGACCTAAGAAACAAAAGATAGACAACAATCTATAAATCTGCTCTCTAGAAAGACTGCCGAATTGTGTCCTGAAGAAAGGTTCCACATGCAATCCATTTATTCCTCTTCGTAATGTCATACGGAGTTCTATGTGGTTGCTTTTTCACTAGCATACATTAATTATAAAAATAATAAGTTTCATCACAAGTGTGTGTGACATAGTTTGATTACAGTCACCTCCAAATATCCTCCTATTGCCACTCTCCCGTTCCCCACCCTTTCTGCTTTCGTGTGTGGGGAGTCTCCATCGGTGAAGTAACAGCTTTCAAGCACATTTTGTTATTTCTTTTGTATTTAGTGATCGACTCAGCTTACCAATTTTCCTATGAAGGGCTTGCTCATATTCCCTAAGGCAGAATCAGCACCCTCGGAGACACCCTAAAGCAGGGGAGAGGGCCCCGCACCAGCAGACAAAGCCCAGTTGTAGCATCCCACCTATAACTTAGGGATAACCTGGAGCTCTCCCTCGCAGGGGAGGGGTGTCTTCATTTTGAAGACCTCTTGGTATTCCTGTTTCTGTAGATGTCATGACTATACTCCTGGAGGCTGCCATATAGCACAGGAGCAAATTATCACATACTCTTTGGTGCAGCCACAATCTCAGCTGATTCCTATTCATTACCTAATAGTGAAGTTTCCACATTAGTGTCAGCTGTGTTGAGTCTTGGCAACAGAGCTATTTAAGGACATGACAGGGTGTAAAATTTGCATCCCATCTCAGTGTTCCCTGGAACCCCTGGGGACCTGACTACAGGGTTACATGAGTTGCAGTTAAGTGTGAAGCTCAGCCTTCTTCTGCCTCTCCCCTTTCCTGCGATACTGAACAGGATTGTTTGCACTGCTGGAACCTTGGTTTCCTCATGGAGATGTAGTGGCTTAAGAGTGTGGCTCTCCAGAGGAGCTGCCCATTATGAGTTGCATTCTCTGGTTGAGGAAGAATGAGAAGCAAAGAAGGTAAACACATCCAAGATGACACAGGCAGAGCGCAGATGTAACAGAGGAAGCCTTCCTCTGCATGTTTGGTTCTTAACCACTATGCAGATTGCTTGCCATTGTAAGACTTTCTCTTCAGAAGGGCTTCACATGCAGCCTCTTAGAGCTTAAAAAGGAATCCTATTGGAGATGGAGGGGACAGGAGCTCCAAAAGGAGACCAACAGAGCCATAAAAACTGAGCCCTGGGGGCCCTGAAGAGAATGGTACCCCAACCAAGGACCATGCATGGAGAAGACCTAAAACCCCAGCTCAGATGTAGCAATAGACTCAGTCTCCAAGTGGGGTCTCTAGTAAGGGGGAGCAGAGACTTTCTCTGGCATGCATGGCAGGCTCTCTGATCACCTCTCCCTAGGGGAGCAGCCTTGCCAGGCCACATAGAAAGACAATGCAAGCAGTCCTGGTGAGACCTGATAGGCTAGGGTCAGATGGAAGGGGAGGAGGACCTCCCCTATCAGTGGACTAGGGGAGGAGCATAGGGGGAGAAGAGGAAGGAAAGGAGAGATTGGGAGGAGATGAGGGAGAGGGCCACAGCCAGGATACAAATTGAATAAATTGTAATAAATGATAATTTAAAAAGGAAAAAAAGAAACCCTATTATCATTATGAGTGCTAGAAATAAATTTAATTTAGAAAGTCTAAATATCAACATTAAAAAAAATACTTTATGACTGTTTATTCCTATCCTGTTTTCCCAATTACCCAGAACATTTTTGGTTTATTCAATTTTTTTCGCAGCATAGTCAGAACCAACCATTTTTCTCTGGTTCCACTTAGAACTTATGGTTTATGGTCCACTGGAAAGCACAGCCAGCAGGAGCCAGAAAACATTCAATCATGCAGCCAGGCAAAATTGGAGTTATCCTAACAGAAAAGAGTCTGCTAATAACAGAAGAATTTTAAACATGAATATGTACAGATGGCTAGCTATTTCCTGTGCCTGTAATTTGTGAGCAGAAGTATTATGCTATTTATCAAAAACTATCAAAATCCAGTTGGAGAGTTATTTATTATATTCTCACAATTTTAATGTCATGAAAATGATCACGGTCCTAATATATACAGAGACACAGCCTTTACAATGGCAAATAAAACAGAGCAAAACAGAGCTTATACATGCAGATGACTTTTCCGGTAAAAAGAGACTTCTGTGTGTCTACCTTTCAACTTTCCTGGAACAACAGACTTAACAAAGAACCCAGCAGGACACTCAGGGCAAATCTGTCCTCACACACCAGACTCTATTCCAGAAACAGTGCAAGGAGCCAAAGGATGAACAAACTTTAGTCCTGGGAAACAAGACCAAAGATTGATCATGAGAAGTAAGTGTTCTGTTACTGTACTACACTCTCTACTGGCAATTAAGTTAAACCATATCATTGGCATCTGGCAATTATTTCCTGAATCTAGAATATTCTGAAATAAATGAGCCATAAATTCTAATATTTTTATAAATGTTCACACTGAAAACGTGGTGCTTCAGTATTACATAGAATCAGTTGCAATGGAAAATTCACGGTTCATCTGATTTTTTCCTACTATCTTCATAGTAGGTGATTTCTCATATATTTTAAGAAAACAAAAAACAGGGACTTGTATTCTGCCTACTTTTAAGAATGTTTTTTTCTTCTACATTATAATCCATTACCATAATTTCTACCATTGCCTTATATTGCCATCAAACAATCTGAAATATGTAGTGTACCTTTGCTTAAAATTTTTTTGAAAAGTTTAATCATAGAGAAATTATTTTCAAAGATAACGAGGTATTATATTTAATTCAATCCATGATAAAATCAATCAAATGGCACATTGAGATTTCTTGTACTACAAAGTGGTTAATTATGCCGAAATACATAAGGTTAATTGTCAAGTTTTTAATTTTAGACTCCCTCTCCACAAAAAACAATCATCATTTTATAAGTTTACAATGAAAATATAAAGGAAGTAAATTGTTTAGAACATATATCTAGAATATTGCAAGTAAAATGAAGGAAGAAAGGGAAGGAGAACAAGCTGAGTTTCTTTTATGTTCTAGTCATTGTGATAAAAGCTTCTCCTCCCATTACCTTAGTCCAGAGGAAAGAGAAAATAGGTTATTGTCAATCCTTCCAATCAGATGAGAATTGTTGTTTAGGTGGTTACATGTGCACTCTTAATGGCTCTCGTAAAGCTGTGATGAGGAAGAGTATTTTTCATCATGTGCTTGGCTCTAGATCTGATTCTGAGGTCCACCTGTACACACAAAATGATAACTATCTGAAGAACACGATATATCTTTTAAAACCTACATGAATCAAATTCCTGAAGAGTCTCCCACAGAAAGTCATCCTTACAAGACAAAGCAGAAAAAATTCAACATCCAAACTGTTACCGAGACAAGATCACTGCGTCGGTTCAAGTTTGTTTATCTGCTTAGAGTAAGAAAAGCTGTTATTATATGCACCTTTTTGGTCTCATAATAGTAATGGGTCTTATAAAGGGTCTACTGACTTGTTCTTTTTATTCTATTCATTTTTTTGAAACAGAATTCTTATAAAGCAAGAAAATCCAAGATTCTATGGAATCATCTTTTATTTACTTCAGCCTCCTTTATTGGATTGAGAAACGTTAATGCAGGTGACCCCTTTATTGTCCCATCACACATAAAATGAGAATAATCCTGAGTACACAGTTCTCCAAGATTTTTCTCACCTCAGACCTAGCAGGATTGCTATTACAAAAAAAGACAGGAAAAATATCAATGACAAAACTAGAAAAATAGTTAGCTTTTTATCCTCTTTTCTGGCTCATGTGTTCATAACTGGGTCTGCCTTTATTTTTCTTTTCCTTCCCTCCTTCCTTCCTTCCTTCCTTCCTTCCTTCCTTCCTTCCTTCCTTCCTTCCTTCCTTCTTCCTTTCTTGTGTGTGCATGTGTGTGAATACAGATGCTGTTGAATAATACCTTCATAAAATATAACTAATAGTGAGAGTATAAAATCCAATGTGAAGCCCCACAGCTTCACGATTGTTATTATAACTGTATAGAAGTTCACTGAGCTGTGAAAACTTTGGATTTGGCTAATCTCACTGTGTAATGCTTTCTATTTGAAAGTTCATTACAATAAAGTTTTAAGGAAATATGGGAAGACATGTTTGTACAGACTTAGACTGGGATAACCATTATTAAAAAGAAAAACAGTATGGAAGTTGCTTGACAAATCACAACCTGAAAAACATTTGAGTCATCCATTCTATTGGTGAATTAATAGCCAAAGAATTAAATCAGAATTTTGAAGAACTGTATGCATGCCCACAGTCATTGCAGCATTACTGACAAAGCTAAGATATGTAAGCAACCTAAGTAACCCATGAATGTATTAACAAATGAAGAGGCTGTGGAATGTATGCCACGGAGTATCAAGTCTGAAATATTGGTAAATGCAAGAATATGAGTAAAACCATAAGGCATTATGTTTGATTAACTAAGCAAGATGCAGAAATACAAATACTACCACAAAAATCTTACCTTTTGTAGATGTAAAATCAGCCAAGCTCATAAAGCTGTGACAAGAGTAGAGTTTTATGTGTTCCTACTACCTACATGAAGAAATAGAAGGAGTGGAGGAAAGTGAGAAAAGGGGAAGAAAGGAAAGAAAGAAAGAAAGAAAGAAAGAAAGAAAGAAAGAAAGAAAGAAAAAGAAGGTAGGGAGGGAAGGAGGAAGGAAGGAAGGAAGGAAGGAAGGAAGGAAGGAAGGAAGGAAGGAAGGGAGGGAGGGAGGGAGGGAGGGAGGGAGGGAGGAAAGGAGGAAGGAAGAAGAGAAGGAAGGACTTATATGAGATGATAGCTGTGCTAATCATCATGGTCATAGTGATGATAAATATATATATCAAATCATCAAGTTATGTGTGTTAAATACATTCATTCTTCATTTGTCATTTATACTACATAAAAACTGAAGAAAAGGAAAGAAATAATTTATCCAATATTATGAAACTTGTTTCCTGCTGAGGCTGAACTACCACCAAACTCATGTTGAATGACCTAATGCACCATTTATATAGTTACATTAAAAAAACAAGTGCCTACTTTAAAGAGAAAAAAGCCTCTCATTTATGTTCAAACATGTATCATATTTTCTGCTGAGGTTTTCACAATGCATGTATATATTACTTTTTTGTAAGCAAAGTGAAGTAAAAATTTAGTTATTTTTCCATGGTAGAATTATGCCAAGGTTTTTATAGGAAATTTTATAGATAAATTCTCTTAAGTTTACGTAAACTCTAGTCACCACACTGAGATGAAACAGATTTAGGAAAAAGGGGAGAGTGCCAGCCATTACGTAGACTAAAAAACATCCTGGTCAGTCTTTCTTAGTTTGGTAATTTCTATTTTCACACACAGGTTTGTGGTTGTCATTAATTTTTCTGTTGTTATTAAATGTAGCTGATCACTTTTCAAGGTTTGTATCAGTTAGCTACGTCATGCTAGTAACCTTATTTATTCTTTATTTTTTCAGGTAATATCTTTTCAGTTTGTCATTGCTATTATCCGTTATTATTATTTGCTACCACTCACTTGACAAGCTCTATGTGCTGATGAGACAGGGAGGGAGGCTATCTGGCATCCCTAAATGAGGCTGCCTAGCTGAAAATATGCAGCCATGCATGACTATCTTCCTGGTGTGTATCAGGTGAAGTGTAGCTGGTATGTTCTGTAGAAGAAATGGGGAAGGCCCATGGGAGTGGGGTGTTTAGAGAAACTATAGTGCTATCAGGAAAGGTCTGGGCAGAGAGAACAGAAAACAACTAGGCAAAGATACAGAGCAGGCAAGTGAGGTGATGCCAGAGGGGAACCAGCTTCCACGAGGAGGCTGAGAGTCTTGCTGGGGAATGTGCAAGGCACTTAGTATTCAGTGTCATTCAAAGGAGGATTTCTGTAACACAGAGTACAACTGTCAGTAGAGGACAGCCTGGAATAAAAGGAAGGTTAAGCCTCTTCCCCCAGAGCAGACATGTGAGTATGGAGAAAAGTCCATCGGGGCTTCTGGTGGGCTTGGGAGTTTAGGTTGTATTTTAGGCAAATAAGACTGAAAACTACGTGTAGGTGGTTTGAGGCAGGAAGGCAGCAGGAGACGACAGGAGCCATGAGGTACAACCTGCTGAAGGGATTATAATGCTTTTCCTAATAGATGCAAGATGGATAAATGCTCACTGGGCATGGGGATCTGATAAGCAGTTGGATAATACATACAGTAGGAGCTTATTTTGATAGAAACAAAATTGTTACCAGTAGTTACCCATGGGTGGTAGGATTATGGCTAATTTTCGTTTCCTTTATTTTGCTCATATAGGATTTTATGCTGTGAGCACATATTACTTTTGTATTATGAGACCCCCCCAAAAAAAATGATGCTCAGAAAGCAAGAAATGATGCTGGAAATAATAGTGAGCCAGTGGCATACATATCCTGTAGGGAAGAGTGGTGACTTTGTGTTTGTGTCAATGCATTTGGGATAAACACCCCAGGCAAACTCAGTTTACTTTTTAACATACAAGCCTCCAGGTGTAGATTATCCAGAATACAGCCACTGAGCTTTGTTAACGGACATGAGGAATAACTTCACATGCCAAATAACTATTCTTTTGATTCTTCATAGGTCTGGTAGGAATTCCTGCTCACAGCACAGGCAAGGAGCGGTCTGATCCACTGAGGGCTACAGTAAATATGGAGCATGAAAAGAATTTTGTTAGCAAAGAGTTGATGTCCCCCCCTCAATATTTTATCTGTTCTGTAGTTGGAAGAGCCCACTGTTAATCAAATTAATGGGAGCTGAGTTTCCAAGGAAAACAGGATGTGTCTCAGTCTAGCACAGTTGTTCAGACAAGTGGGTTATGAATGTTCAACAACTGAAGATACCAGTTGCAACCAACAATGACATAACTGGGTGGGAATCTCCTATAGAGAAGCTGAATCACAATGCTTCCATTCTGAGACATCTGTAACAATTATGTTTTTCCTTCAGTGCTCTGCCTCCATCCCTTGTTTATTCTGCCTATTGCCTTCTATGTAATCACGTGGCCACAAAATAGGAGGTGGAATTAATATATTTCTGTGTAGATGTTAGGATACTGACAAAGCAATAGAAACGAGGAAGGCATTAAGAAAGCAGAAGGAATTTGAGCTAAGATCCAATGCAGACTATTCAAGAAAAAGCTTTGACGTAATCTGATGACTGAACTTTCGGGGAGGTAGCCAGGTGGTTTGGAGAAAGTTTCAGATGTTATTCCCGGAGTTATCATGGTACACACGTGGTGACGGAAGCTCTGGCTTAAACAGCGGATGTTGATTTTCATAGTTCTGGAGGCCAAGAAGTTTGAACCCAAGGTGTCAGCAGGGAAGACACCTAAAGGCTCTCCTAGCTTCTGAAGGCAGGCAGCATTTCCTGTCCCTGAAACATCAAATGGCAAAATAAAGATGGCACTTCTCCCCAGAGGAAGAATATGTTCACAATGAGATTGTTTTCTTTTTCTGTTCAGGGCAGAAGTTGCAAGGGTGGAGGGTGGGTACAATGGTAGATTAGTGGGATTGGGGTACATGATGTGAAATTCACAAAGAACCAATAAAAAGTTAAAGAAAAAGAAAACATCACAAACTTATAGTAATCAGGAAAGTGTGGTTTTGGCAAATGACAAGTACATCCGTAAAAGAGAAGAATGGGAGTTTGAATGTGTCTTGGACTTACATACCAACTGACTTTGACAATCATGCCAAGACAGTTCAACTGAGGATGGAGTAATTAAAAAAAATAGAGTGTGAAAATGTCACAATGAAATTAATTTTTTAATTTTTTAAAAATTTATTTTTTGATTATTGCAATTTAATTACTTTGTATCCCAGCCCTCTCCCTCATCCCCTCCCAATCTTACCCTCCTTCCTTTTTTCCTCCCATGCTCCTTTCTCAGTCCACGAGAAGGGTGGTTCTCCCCTTCCATCTGACCCTAACATATCAGATCTCATCAGACCGGCTGCATTGTCTTCCTCTGTGGCCTGGTAAGGCTGCACCCCCCCCCCCAGAGGGAGGTGATCAAAGAGCCAGCCACTAAATTCTTGTCAGAGACATCCCCTGCTCCCCTTAACTAGGGAACCCACTTGGAGACTGAGCTGCCATGGGCTACATCTGAGCCAAGGGTCTAGGTTACCTCCATGGTAGGTTACCTCCTTGGTTGGAGTATCAGTCATTGTAAAGACCTCTGGGCCCAGATTTTTTTTCTGTTGGTCTCTTTGTGGAGGTTCTGTCCCCTCCAGGTCTTTCAATCTCCCCCTTTTGGGCACTCTGCCCAAAGTTTGGCTATGAGTCTCAGCATCTGCTTTGATACACTACTGGTAGAGCCTTTCAGTGGCCTCTGTGGTAGGCTCCTGTCCTGTTCCCTGTTTTCTCCCTCTTGCGGTATCTATCCCATTTGCCTTTCTGAATGAGCATTGGGCATCTTACCCAGGATCCTCTTTCTTGCTTAGCTGCTTTAGGAGTATAGATTTTACTATGTTTATCCTGTACTATATGACTAATATCCACTTATAAATCAGTATATACCATGTGTGCCTTGAAATTAATTATTTTATGTAATAAATCTAGTCTAATACTAAAAACAGATTAAAGTGGTACTGGGACAACTAGATATATTCATGCATCAGAAATAAAAACAATAAATAAATAGAACTTCAGTCCTCATCTCAGATACCACATGAAAAGAAACTCACAAATTCATAGTCATAAAATGAAACCACCTTTCTGCAGAGCTACAATATCAAAGGCACAATCTATAAAAGAAACAAAAAGATAAATGGATTTCCTAAAAGTACCTGCTTTACCTCAAAATACAGCACAATGTAAATTAAAAGATGAACTGAAACTGGGTGAAAAAGCTTGACATGATTATTGTGATGATGGTCTGCTTGTACAATACTTAAAGAACACTAATAAACTTTAAAAATGATACTAACAGACTGAAAAAGTGGGTACAAGATCAAACTATGTTAATAAAGATTTGACTAAAGAAAATAAGTGACTAATAATTTCCAAGAAGAGGCTAAGCCTCGCTAGTTCCAAGGACAGAAAGACCCATTGTAGGACAGCCCTCCACACTCACTAGAACAGCTATCATAGAAAATTTCACCATGAATTAGGCTGCAGAGAAATGAGAAGTCTTCCACTTACTATTAGGAATACACAATGATACAATCACCCCAGAAAATAGCTTGGTAACCTCCTATCACGTGTAACAAAAAAGTATCATATGTCCAAGGATTTTCACTCGTATGTGTAAGAAAAATGTACTTTACTATTCCCAATGGTATTAATTACAACAAGCCCAAATAAATTATTAAGACAACCATCACATTGTAAGTCAGTAGAAATGCCTATTTATGGAATTCTACGCAACTATAAAAATAAATAAGCACATACTATGTGAATTATCATAAAAGCTCATAATAAAGCAGTTAGATAAAACACTATATACATTACTCTAATCCTGCATAGTAAAATGACCTTTCAGTGGTAGACTGTATACATAATGGTGGAGATGAATGGAGATGAAAAATTCATATTGGCATGTGACATCATAGCTATGATAATGTTCCAGCAGAGAATGATGGGTTTGCAGTGTTGGTTGGTGTAAACAACTTTCTGTGTGGTCAGTTATATAAAAGTATTGTCAGTGCCGGGGACCTTGCTCTATGGAACATGCTTGCCTAGCGTTCATGAGGTCCTGCATCCTACCCACAGCAATGTAAGAATGAAGAAAAACACAGTAACAATAAAGGATAGCACAATGCTGTTACCGTACAGAGTGATAGTAAGCAACCAAAAACACTCTACTGTATTTTTATCATTCAGAGTGTATTCCTTCTATGTTTATAGGAGTATGTGTGTTATGCTGTGTGTTTTGATGTTTCTCCTTCTATTGGTCATAAGGGACCACACCCAGAGACTGAACTGTACCACTGATTTTGTGTTCTACACTCTGCAATGACCACACAAAAACCCAATCTCTTAACCACAATTCTCAAAACATATTGAGAATCAACTGTCATGACTGTAATTTTGCTTTTATGACATGTATAGAGAAGGAACATTTATACAGACAAAATTGAGATTAGTAGTTGCCGAAGGCTAGAAACAGAAATGGGAATTAATGGAAAATGGACACAGAATTTTTGAGGTTATGGGAATGCTATAAAATTAAAATGGAATTTTGTTTATGGCTTTACAATTCCATAATTTATTAACATCGTTGATTTGTACATTTATTTCAGATGGATTTTTATGACATATCAATTATGCATCCACAAAACTCCTTAAAACACTCTACAGGAAAACGAAGGATGACTTCGTTGAGAAAAGTTTGCTTTTTGCAGCCCACAGAGCAAAGGCTGGAAGTCATATTAAGGATTTATTACCATAGCAGACAAAGGCAGAGTATGGGGAGTCTCTGAAAGGAGTTTCACAGCAGGGTCAATGTGAAGAACAATGTGCTTCCTTGTTATAAGTGCTCTTCAGGAAGACCTGTGCATTTTCCATCATGAAGCTGAGCTACTAGAATCTGCACCCTGATTGGAGGAATTCAAGGCCTTCCAGAAAAGCCCCAGGGAGGCACAGTGCTGGGTCAGGAAAGGCGGGCAGGGATGAAGAAGAAGTAGCTGAGGGTGGTTGTAGACTACACTGTCAGTTTCTCCCAGTGTTGAATGAGTCGCAAAGCAGCCAAGGATCTATAGTGCCTCAAGGAATTATCAGATCTCACAGAGCTGGATACTGAGGCAGAGCAAAGCTTGCAGCCAAAGTTACTGTTACACCAGACTGTCCCCAAGGACCAGACAGACTGCTTTGGAGCATGCAGGCACCAGACAGGCATGGAATAATTTATAGGAGAGCAAAGAACTGTGTGTGAGTGTGTGTATGTGGGGGATGGGATAGCATAAAAATCAGCTCTAACGTCTGTTTGAAGCACATAAATAGTGCAAGTGTCCCCCACAAAGTTCATGGATTCAAAGTTTGGTCCCCAACTAATACTCCTAGTCTGGGCAGTGCTGGAAATTTGATGAGGTTGGATGGAGCTGAAGCTAGTGTATCACGGGGGGCACATCCTTGGGGGCATTGCCCTGCTTCCTGTAAAACATGCTCCCACCACCGATATGTCCTGCTTCTCCACGGGCCCCAGATAGACACAAACATGGACTTGGGTGGGGGTCTCTGAAATAAGCTAAAATAAACCCTTAAGTTGTGTCAAGTACCTTTTCAGTGTTAAAGTCTGACTTTAAAGTCTGGCACACACAAAGCTTCTGCTTTGGTAATGGATGAGTTGTTTTTTAACAGCGAGGTTGGGGCTATTTGCTTGCTCAGGTCCATGGCCTAAAAGCAAGATGAGAACCATTAAAAAAGCAAGCAAGCAAGCAAGCAAGAAACAAAGAAACAGAGAAAGAAAGAAAAAGAAAGAAAGAAAGAAAGAAAGAAAGAAAGAAAGAAAGAAAGAAAGAAAGAAAGAAAGAAACCCTCTGTTTGTGCTATTATTTATTTCATGTTTTGTGTGGAGTTGGGAGTACTGTGACCTTTGACCTCATAACTGTCTACCTTCCCAGCCAGGAGAGCATTCCATGTAGACCACTTGGGGCCCCCACTTTATCAGATCAGTGTTCTCCTGGATGGACAAGGTGCCAGACATTACAGTTGGCACTGCCTCCTTGTCGATGGGTCCTACTCATCACTTCCATCTTCAGGAAACCCCCGGGAACCAGGGAAATGCTGGTCCCCCACCCCCACCTCGGTCAGGAGATCCCAGTGGTGTTCTCTCTGGGTTATTCCTCAGCTGATATCATCACTCAGGCCTAGAGCTCTCTCACAGAAGCAGCATAGCACGGCACAGCTACAAGGCTCTGATAGAAGCCTCCATGCGGAGGAAAGAAACAGACAGTATTTAGATTTTTAATAAAGTTTCTGGCTTGGGGCTTTTCCTTTTAACTGTGTAGGAGTGAGTTATTAACTGCTACTTTAGGTAAATGAGAAAATATGTTCCTTCCAGCAAGTGACTGGCTGATTTTAATTTCCCTGTAATCATCTCTAATCGTTAGCTGTCTTCTGAAATTCAAAAGGTTGCTGTGTGGAGGAGGGAGGACATTTAAGGGTATTGTTACCTGTGATAGAAACAGGACCAAAGAGAACTGGCAGCTGTCAGGACGATTGCATGGTAATGACTTCGTGGTCATGTGGGCTGCTCAACAGTAAGTACATCAGGCTGCCTACCTGCAGATTTGGTGAGCTTGCTGGACACATTTGAATCACTGCCACGAGACTAGATGTTAGAATTAAACATGAAACGATGGAGAATTTGTATCTTTGAGTGGAAGCTGGACCCCAACAGGTAATGGGAGACATCAGAGTCTTAAGAGATGACATGGATCTATTCTCTTGGGCTCTCCAGTGCCCCGTTTTCTGAAACAGCATCCTATAGTTCAAGTTAGAGAGATCCCGTGCCCAAGTTCCTGCTCTATGCATGTGACCTAGTTTAGTCAATGAAAGTATTCATTTTTATGGTAAGTGGCTCAGGTGTAGTCATCTGACTAGTAGTTTAATAATGCTAAATCCTGCAACTTTTATTGGAAAAGAGAAATGCTTGTTCTATTTGACTCGAAACTAGTCTAAAGCCATCTAAGGAAAGAACCTGTTTGAGTATGAATGGAAGTCATTAGGGTGACCACATATTCTAGGACATAATATTCTCTCTTCATAGAGGAGGGCCTGGCATTATGTTGCATTTGATGCTTCAGGGATTCAGATATCTGGGCTCCATGTCCACTGATTTCAGGGCTGGAAGCCTGAAATTGTCTCTTTCATGAAGATATGATTACTATTTTATACCTCCCATTTAAATTCCCAAGAGAATGCTGAATGTGGTTGTGTACTTATGTACCACAAGCAGATAGCCAGGATGAGGTAGGGCAATCTCGTTCTAGGACCATTGAGGCTGCATAGTATGACCTGTCATATAAATGATAAAACAGTTTCTTTGCAGGAAGAAACTGACCATGCTATTTGTGTTACAGGCCCCATTAAACTGTGGCCTTCATGTTTGACCATGGAAGGTCCATCTCTTTGTCAGGTACCAGTCATGGATCTAGTTCCTTGTTAACATGGAAGCATGAAAAAGTGTTGAACTCACTTTAGTGAGGCTGCACCAAGAGCCCAGCAGTACAGGGGGTCTGCTGCAAGCTTCTTGATGCAGAAGCTGTCCTTGGAATGGGGCCCCAGACACCAATCAAGCAAACAATCCTAGTCCATTTCACAGATGATGTCCAAGGTCTGCTTCAATTTTAGGGTTCATTTAAAAGTTCCCTTTCAGTCATTTTGTATGGATTTATATTTAATCGAGATTGATGGATTAAGATTGCTGAGGAATGTTGCCAAGCAGAAAACTTCATGCATTCTGTCCCTTCCCTTACATTCTCTACCACCCATCTTCTTCAGGGGGCTAAAGCACCACTTTTTAAAAATAATGTTAGTTTAGCTGTAAAACATCTCACATAGACTCATGTATTTAAACGCATGATTGCCAGAAAATGGTTCTGCTTTGGGAGATCATAGAGTCTTTTAGGCGGTAAAGTCTAGTTGACAGATACAGGCTACTAATGGTGGTCCTTTGAGGGTAATAATCCAACTCTGGCACTAAGACAAAGCTCTCTGCTTCCTGACCAAATGGAGCAAGCAAATTCCTACAGCCACAGATACAGCTTCCATTTCCACTCCTCCCCTTTCCTCTTCCTTGATGGAATGTATCATCTTAAATCATAAGCCAAAATAAATTTTGTCTCCTCCTTTCAGTTGCTTCTGCTAGGTACGTTGTGCAGTAGAGATAAAAGGAACTTTTATTGATGTTAGGAGTTGTGTCACTTCTGTAAGAAGACTGAACATGTGGTTATGGGCTTTTGGAACTGGTTCATGAAAAGAATGTAGAAAAGCTTAGAGCTGTGAGCTACGGGGGCCCTAGAATGTTATAAGCAGAAGTTAATGGGCCACTTGGATGGGAGTTTAGAAGATCAGAATGACAGGAAAAACAATTCTTTCTGGAGACATGTCTCCTGTACTCATGCTAGCCTCAAACGTGCTGTTTAGTTAAGGATGCCTTGCATCCATAATCCTGCCTCTACCTCCTGATTGCTAGGATTACAGGTGTGCACCACCCTAACAAAATAGAAACACGGATTTTAATAAAGATCATGCTTACATAGTTTTAGAGCAGAATATGGACATTCAGGATTTGGCTAGAAGTCATTGTATTACATTCCAATAATGAATCTGGCTATATTCCTCCAGTTTGGAGTTGAACTGAAAAAAGAAGGACTGTTTTTTGTTTGTTTTTTGAGGAGGAGGAAAATTCAAGACAATACAACATCCAAGGTACTGCATGGCTGCTGCTTGCTACCTTTGTTCAGGTTGACAATGAGAATTCTGGGTGAAAAGCAGAGAAAGGTGTACATTGTGATGAGAAAATGAACTTGGGCATATTAAGTTTCAGACAAGGTGAATGCTGTAAACATTTATATGATAAGGACCAGTGAAGAGATCCCATGAACCAACTTTGGAAGACAATGTTAAGAAAGGTGTCTGAAAGACAAGACCCCATCCAGCCAAAGCTGCAGGAAATGAAACAAACTGAAAACACATTAAAGGTTTTCATTTAAAAAGTGAGCTTGAGACCATATGGCACACACCTTTAATCCCCAAATTCAGGAGGTATAGGTGAAGCTCTATAAGTTCGAGGCCAACCTTGTCATCATAGTGAATTCCCAGATGGCCAAGATGACATAGCGAGACCTTATCTTACAAAATCAACAGAACTGCCTTAGGAAAGGATCAAGGCTCAGCCATCAGGATGCTCAGAGGCTACTGTAGCTGAGACAGAAGGGGGCAAACATCTCAAGATGAGTTATGCATGCTGCAGGCATCAAGGTAGTTGAGGTGGCGCCACCCAAGCCAACTGGAGCTCAGTGATGCCAACCACATGCTCTAGGCAAATGTGGAGCCACAGGTTTAATGCTTGCCCTGAGATGTTTTTCATGCGTCTGGTTCATTCTTTCCTTTCTATCCTCTTATTCCTCCTTTTTTTAGGATGGAAAATTTCCTCTGTATGTAACTTCAGTTTTGATTTTATAGGGGTTCACAGCCAAGAGTTTGTGTTGCTTTGCACTTCTTCAATGGTGACTTTGCACTTTTGAACGGTTTGGGGACTGTTAAGACTTGATGATCTCTTTAAGTTGATTTGAATATGTTTTGGAAATGGTCATAAGCTTATAGAGCCAAAGGCAAAGCATTATAGTTTAAAATTACAAATGTACCAAAACCCTCAGCCTTGGCTCAGGCATTTGAATAACTCATGTGGTTCCCAGATGATGTCACTGAGGAGTCTATGGACCTTTTATTAGGTGACACTTAGCAGAAGTAAGCTATTAGAGTCTATTTGAGGGGTCTAGCTTACTTGTTTCTACTCTCACTGCCACTACTTCTTGATATGAAAAAGTACCACAATCTCTCACAAAGGCTATGCTCCCTTAAACTATAAGTCAAAATAAACCTCCTTTTATTTAAGTTGTTTCTGTTTGGTATTTTGTTACAGCAACAAGAAAAGCAACCAATACAAACATAGACACCAAAACTGAGACACTAATTATGCTTGATGTGACCACACTGATTCAGCCAAGGTCCAATGAGAGAAAGACTCCATGGGACATGGATCTTATAGGAAATTTCATGCAGAAAGTATTAGCATAATGAACTGGGAGCATCCCTGAAGGGAGATATAAATTCCTTAAGGCACAGAGGATGGTTCTGTTCCTGAGGTCCATCACTACTCCTTATCTGAAAGAAGCGATTAGAATGAGCAGAATGTTGCCTCTCTAGTTAGGGGCACATGACAGGATGTGTAGTCTTCAATAGAGAAACGCACCTGCCTATAGACAAAGGGTGGGATCTTAGGGAATTAATATCTTTACT
This sequence comes from Meriones unguiculatus, assembly GCF_030254825.1. Classification (NCBI taxonomy): domain Eukaryota; kingdom Metazoa; phylum Chordata; class Mammalia; order Rodentia; family Muridae; genus Meriones; species Meriones unguiculatus. Next base: position 170,109,237 of record NC_083350.1, on the reverse strand, counting down.
GTATTCCCACCAGCCTTCCAATCTCCTGCCAACTGGCTGAAGCTACTGGAAGTAAAAAACCTCGGTAGCATAGGGCAGCCATCTGGAAACACAAAGCTGTGTAAGAAGGGATGGGCATGAGTGAAAAACATCTCGTTAAAGGGTGTACATGGGACCTGAAAACGGCGAGAAGCCTTGAGCGACCTGTTTAAGATGGTACCAGTGAAGGTATTGGGCAACCAATTCCTTTAGGCATTTCTGAGAGCTACCTGGGTAGGACACTCTTTCTTTCAGTGAGTTGCACAGCTTTCTAAGTAAGCAAAATATGGAGAGATGTTTCATTTGAGAAGAAAGATGTGAAAAGTATCAGGAGTGAGATACCACACTTCTGAAAGCATTGTATTCCTTTCATATTCAAACGGGAATGTAAGTGGTGGTGCTGGAAAGACAAGCCTTTGTCATTTGCTAACTTAAACTAATCTGACTAAAACTTAAAGGCACCCAAGTTTTCTGAAATTATTCCAACTCAGTGCTCTAAACGATGCTTCTTTTCTAGGGAGAATGTAATATGGAAGAGAAATCTCGTTAATCTTCCATTTAAGCAAATTTGTACCAACAGTTTCCACACTTTGAGGTGTGGGAACAGCAAGAAAGTAAACGCCGAGATGCCCCTTTCTCTTGAGGCACTTAAAAACTAATGAGACAGGAAAGTGTTAAGGTAGCCACCCACAGCACAAGGCAGAATAAGACACAAGCTGCTGGATGACAGGGAGTGTGAGGGAGGGAGTGCCTGGGACGTTTTCATTACGGCTGAAGCAGTTAGGGAAGTCTATTTGGAAGAGAGATGTCCTGCTGAACCTTGAAACATGAGTATCATATTTTTAGAGGCACCAGAGCCCACTGTCAGATAAGGCTAAGTTAATCTAAGTCAGAATAAAGCATGTTAGAGACGAGGAGGCAGGAGACGCTGGGCAAAAGCAGAACCTGGCAGGTAGTGAGGAAGAGCTTACAAGACTGGTGAGAGTTTAAGATTGAGATGGATCAGGAAAGTAGCTTTGGAGTAAGGTTCCAGCTTAATTCAATTCAGGAGGACTCTGGTGGGTACCATGTCTGGGTGGGACATTTGTCACATACATTATTTTGAAACATTTGACCATCATTGATCCATAGCAATTCTACCTCCTGCCTCAAGTCTGTGCCAAGTTTGTTTCCATGACAGTGGTATGTGTAGTGCATTTGTCCCTAATGTGCCACATTAAATCACTTCAACCTAATGATATTAATAGCCTCAAACTGTAAATATAATCTGGCTCATAGAACCCATGTGGATAATGGAAAGTTCACAACCAACAATTTCAGATGAAGTAGGTAGAATGAAAGGGTTTGTTGGAACAAAGTAGCCTATAAATAGCCGTGCAGGACAGATAGGCCATGCTGCTGAAAGCCCTTCTACTAATGGGCTGAATGCTCCATCAATCAGCCAGAGCACAGAGAGGGGGCTGAGTGTCACCCACATAGTCAGTTCAGCAGGAAAAAGGGAGAGAAGCTGCTAATTAATCTTCACATTCAGCTGCTGTAATGAAGCTCACTGCAGTTTCTGTTTTATCTGGGCAATTGGTATTAAAAATTACAAGAAAGAAATCTGTCTGCTTGCTCTACATTACTTTACCTCAGAGGCCAAGTCAGAAAATGCTACTGGGTTTTGTTACTTCAGAAGGCTGGGGGATGGGCAGGAGTGGAACCAGACTGCCCCTTCCCTTATCACCCCTGACCCAGAGGGTAAGGAAAGCTGAGTCCCTAGCCTTTGGCACAGTTCTCAACAAGACTCATGAGACCCATGAGGTAAGAATTGCAAATAAGCCATGAGGAGAACATGGCCTTGGTCAGTGCCACACATGGAGCAGTGGACACCAAAGGTGCTTAAGGAACTCTGGAGACCCTCTCTGCCTTTTAATGGTTAGCTCAGGAAAATACCAACAAAGCCATTCCCCATCATCCTGGGAGAGCAGTGATAGCAAGAGATCTGCATGAAATGGATAAACCCATCCCTCAGTGCCTGACCTTGAGGAACCTCACAGGAGTCCAGTTCTGGCTGCTTCATGTATGTTCTGCTGAGAGCAGGGAGCATAATAGGTCTCAGTTACCTTGGATATCTCAAATAAATTATTCATTGGAATCATTGTAGCCCCTTATTGCTATCTATCTATCTATCTATCTATCTATCTATCTATCTATCTATCTATCTATCTATCATATTTTATGTTCCTCAAAGAACACATAAAGGCTATTTTCTAAAATCTATAGAACACCTCATAGTAAATGAAAATCTTTAGGTCTTTGATGTAGAGGGCATTGATCTTTGTTAAGAAACCCGTAAAGGCAGAGACAAGAGATACTTCTGCTTTTCGTTCTTTTTATTGTTTGTAAAGCTATTCAATAAAACCTCCCTCTAAAAATCATATCCCTGTTCTACCACCATGCTAAGGACATTGAGCTAGCCAGTGTCTCTTTTTTAAAGGGCACGTTTCCTCCTCTTATGTTATTGATACATCAGTCTCAAAAGGTGCCTGGGATGTGAGCCTTTATGATTAAGGAGGACCAATGGTTCCTAAGCTTGCCTGGGTACCAGGCATTTGTGACAGATTGGTTCTTGTTCCTAGAATTTGTAACTCAGTCTGTCTGAGGTGGCTTCTAATTAAGATGGTGTATTTTTGAAAGTTCTCAGTTTGGGATCCTGCTGATCTAGACATAAACTATGTGCCTTACATGTGTCAAGATTCACCCCTCAGTACAGAAAAGAAACCAAGGCACCTGTAAGGTGTGTGGTATGCACTGATTCTGGCTTCACGGTCACCTGGCTGACATCAGTAAGTCTCTTAATTTTCCTGACAAACACAGCATCGGAACTGGACAGAAAAGATCTCGGGGCCTAGATCACCAGCCACTGAACCCAGAACATTGTGTGTGGAGGGTGTAGTTACTCTGAAACATGACAGGGGAAAACATTTGTGGTCAGCAATGCTTCTGATTCCAGTTCGTTCAGTGCCATGGAAAAATACCTCTATTCGTTGACATAGTGTGGTAAAGCAAAGTAAAAGTTGGTTAAGGCCAAGGTAAGAGAACTTTCAGTTCTAAGGGCAACCTGAGTGAAATGCCAGACTGTTTCCAGACAAACAAACAGAATAAAGTGCTCATTATTTGGACTATTACCTTACACTGAAGTAAGACAGACCATATTGTAAGTCTGACACAATTACTTTCCATTTATGAGTCTTAAATACAAAGGCCAGGTACCTCTGAAGCTGGAATTACAGGTGGTTGTGAGCCATCTGATTTGTGTTGGGAGCTGAACTCAGGTCTTCCGCGATCAGTATGCTCTCTTAACCACTGAGCTCTCTCTCCAGCCCTCTCTTTACCATTTTGGTTTTCATTAGGAAGTGATCTAAACACTGGCTGTGCCTGGAAGGAATGTCAACCATCATTTAAATGAACTTGGAGGTAAAATCACTGATAGATGGGATGTCTTGTCCCAGTAACCCAATAGGCCCAACACAGAAACATAGCAAACCATGTGAACTAAGAAATGTCATTTCTGATCTCTCAAAACCCTCTCATTCCAGCTCCTTCATTAAGACTGGAGTCTTCCTTGACATTTGGGGATGAGGCAGAGGAGATTTATAGATAACATAGCTTGGGCACCTTGCTTTCCATAGCCTCCTGAGCCATGGCTGTCCCCATCTCCTGTATATTTGAAGTAAGCTAACTCATTTCCCATCCGTGTGCCAAGCTGAGGAGCAATTATTCTGAAGGCAGCTCAGTAGCTTCATATATTGATAGATGAGAAAACATCACATATCATCTTAAATGCTGCCTTTCAACCAAAGGCTATGAGCTATTTAAAACAGGGGGCTAGCAATGGCAAATCCATTCGCCATGCCTGCCTCCTACAGACTTAGGCAGAATTTAAAACTCCAAAGAAATAAACCACACACACACAAAAAAACAAGACTGTTGGTTTATCAAATGTATACAGTGCTGCCCAGCAGGCAAATAGAAGGAGAGAAAATACTAAAAACAAGTGAAAGAAAAGACACCACATTCCACGGAGTCATTGAGCTAGGATGAATGACACCTAAGCCTGTGTCAGAAAACAGACAGAGCCACATATGCAGCACTCAGTGCCTGGTCCATGTTTCAGCATAGATGACGCTGAGGCCATGTCCTAAGCATGTCCCTGAATACTTGGCCTGACAAGGCATACTTCTTATCAGCCACCTCCAATAATGTCAGACCTTTTCATGTCCTGGATCATCATGCCTAGCAAAAACTCCCCAATTCATCAGAAATTTATCCAACTGAGATAGAGGAACAAGAGGGGTCAAGAAAGGATGTGACAGTGTTCTTCCTAGGCACTTTCTGGAAGTATCTTCAAATATATGAATCTATATTTTAAACTTAAATCAATCCCACTGAAATCAGGGACAAGACAAGGCTGTCCATTGTCCCCATATCTCTTCAACATAGTACTTGAAGTCCTAGCCAGAGCAATAAGACAACTAAAGGAGATCAAGGGGATACAAATCGGAAAGGAAGAGGTCAAAGTGTCACTATTTGCAAATGATATGATAGTATACATGAGTGACCCCAAAAATTCAACCAGAGAACTCCTTCAGCTGATAAACACCTTCAGCAAAGTGGCAGGATACAAAATCAACTCAAAAAAAATCAGAAGCCCTCCTATATACCAAAGACAAAAAGGCTGAGAAAGAAATTAGGGAAACAACACCCTTCACAATAGCCACTAATAACTTAAAGTACCTTGGTGTGACTCTAACCAAGCAAGTGAAAGACCTGTTTGAGAAAAACTTCAAGTCTCTGAAGAAAGAAATCGAAGAAGATATCAGAAGATGGAAAGATCTCCCGTGCTCATGGATTGGTAGGATTAACATTGTGAAAATGGCCATATTGCCAAAAGCAATCTACAGATTCAATGCAATTCCCATCAAAATACCAACTCAATTCTTTACAGACATTGAAAAAAAGATTCTCAGCTTCATATTGAGAAACAAAAAACCCAGAATCTCCAAAACGATCCTGTACGACAACAGATCATCTGGAGGTATCTCCATTCCTGATCTCAAGCTGTACTACAGGGCAACAGTAATAAAAACTGCATGGTATTGGCATAGAAACAGAAAGGAGGATCAATGGAACCGCATAGAAGACCCAGAAATAAATCCACACACCTACGAATACTCGATATTCGACAAAGAAGCCAATTCCATTCAATGGAAAAAAGACAGCATCTTCAACAAATGGTGCTGGACCAACTGGATGTCTACATGCAGAAAAATGAAAATAGATCCATATTTATCACCCTGCACAAAACTAAAGTCAAAGTGGATCAAGGACCTCAACATAAAACCAGATACCCTAAATCAATTGGAAAAAAAAGTGGGGAACAGCCTAGAACTCATTGGCACAGGAGACAACTTCCTGAACAGAACACCAACAGCACAGGCTCTAAGAGCAACAATCAATAAATGGGACCTCATGAAACTGAAAAGTTTCTATAAAGCAAAGGATACCGTCATCAAAACAAAACGACTGCCTACAGATTGGGAAAGAATCTTCACTAACCCTTTATCTGACAGAGGACTAATATCCAGTATATACAAAGAACTAAAGAAGCTGAAAAGCAGCAATCCAAGTAATCCAATTAAAAAATGGGGAACAGAGCTAAACAGAGAATTCTCGACAGAGGAATATCGAATGGCAGAAAAACACTTAAAGAAATGCTCATCCTCATTAGCCATCAGGGAAATGCAAATCAAAACGACCCTGAGATATCACCTTACACCCATCAGAATGGCCAAGATGAAAAACTCAAGCGATAACACATGCTGGAGAGGTTGTGGAGAAAGGGGAACCCTCCTCCACTGCTGGTGGGAATGTAAACTGGTACAACCACTCTGGAAAGCTATCTGGCGCTTTCTAAGACAAATAGGAATAGTGCTTCCTCCAGACCCAGCTATACCACTGCTAGGTATATACCCAAAGTTTGTTCAAGTACACAAAAAGGACACTTGCTCAACCATGTTTATAGCAGCCCTATTTGTAATAGCCAGAACCTGGAAACAACCCAGATGTCCTTCAACGGTGGAATGGGTACAGAAATTGTGGTATTTTTATACAATGGAATACTATTCAGCAATTAAAAAGGAGGAAATCATGAAATTTGCAGGCAAATGGTGGGATCTAGAAAAGATCATTCTGAGTGAAATATCCCAGAAGGAGAAAGACAAACATGGGATATACTCACTTATATAGACCTATAAGATATGATAAACATAATGAAATCTATACACCTAAAAAAGATAATCAGTTGAGCGGACATGGGGTAAGATGATCAATCCTCATTTAGAAAGACAGATGGGATGTGCATTGAACGTATGACAGGAGTCTACTGAGCACATCTGAAAGACTCTAACTAGCAGTGTTTTCAAAGCAAAGACTCATGACCAAACCTTTGGCAGAGTACAGGGAATCATAAGAAAGAAGGGGAGTTAGTCTGATGGGGAAAGAATAGGAGCTCTACAAGGACCAAATATATCTGGGCACAGGGTCTTTTCTGAGACTGACATTCAACCAAGGACCATGTATGGATATAACCTAGAACCTCCACTCAGATGTAGCCTGTGGTAGCTCAGTAACCAATTGGTTTCCCAAAGTGAGGGGAACAAGGACTATTTCTAAAAGGAACTCAATGACTGGCTCTTTGGTCTCCCCACCCCCGAAGGGAGGAGCAGTCCTGTTAGGCCACAGAGGAGGGCTTTGCAGCCAGTCCTGAAGATACCTGATAAAACAGGATCAGATGAATGGGGAGGAGGTCCCCCCTATCAGTGGACTTGGAAAGGGGCAGGGTGGAGATGAGGGAGGGAGGGAGGGACTGGGAGGGAATGAGGGATCGGGACACGGCTGGGATACAGAGTTAATAAAATGTAACTGATAAAAAAAAATAAAAAATAAAAAAAAAAAAGAATCTATATTTTAGTTTAGATTCTGGAAGACTGGCATCCCTCTCTTACATCTTCCCCTGAGGTCACCCTTTCACGAGAAAGGACTCTTTCCAGGCCAAAAATAGATATGGACAAATGGCTGACAGCCATTAGCTTTCCTCACTCTGGATAGCTACAAATAATAGGATTCCCAAATCTTCCATACATTGTCTCTACTCTGATCCTTCTCATTGTACATGTTCTGTAAGAACTTTACCCTGATTCTAAAGCAGTCCTAGTTTTATGCTTTTACTCTCCTGATCATTCATAGATTTCCTTTCATTATCCTTGTTTTAGCAATAAGGATAATTAGGCAATTAAGTACCCTTGCTTTTAAGTGATTTTTTTTATTCCAGGAAATTGGTTTAAGCCTCTTATTTAGACCTCAGACCATATTTTGCCCAGGAATTGCTTAGAGCCTTCTCACACAGAGTTGGACTCAGGCTTGTAAACACATTTAGTTATTCCTCTTGGGAGGATGGGTAGTCAGGCAAGTGTGAGTGACAGTCTCACTATGTAGCCCAGAGAGGGCCTGACGTCACAACAGCCCTGCCTCGGCCTCCCAAGTACTGGGATTAGAGATGTGAGCCACCATCATACCCACTTCAAGTGTTGTATTTCTGGCTATCTCTTCTAACTTAGGATATTTAATGTAGTAGAAAGTATGTTATTTATCAGTGATCCAAACTTTTACACAAGCTGAATACCCAGTTTGGGTGTCCATTTGTTATAAAGATGCTCTTTTGAAACTTTTTAATTTCTTGGTTATTTATCAAAGAATGATGTGAAACAAAGAAAGGAAACAATTGTGCCAGTAAAGAAAATATTAAAAATTCAACAAAACTCTCTTGTTTATTAAAAAAAAAACCTCTTGTTAATTTCTAGCAAGTTAAGTTTTTAAGAAAATATTTTAGTTGAGTGCTATGAAAGCATTAACCTGGATATATCTTGCATGTGTCAACAGAGATATTGTTGACATTATCACACATTAATCCTTGGATTATTTTGGTTCAAATGGCCAAGTGGGCAGCAATTCCCTTCCTACGTCATCTCCTAAGCTTACCCACTCATGACTGAGGACACCTCTTAAGATCCAAACCTATGGTTATAGACAGAGTCCAAACTATCAGCTCCCCCGTGTAACAGATATCTATCCATCCTGGCATAAAGAACAAAACTGTTTCTCTTATGGTAACAACTCCACATCTAGACATTATTCCACACACTTGGAGACACCACATTTTACAGAGTGGGTGCACAAACAGTATGTTGACTGAATAAGTAATATTTGCAAGAACGATGGGTTCTGGGACAAAGGACCATATGGTGAATAATGGGAGGAAGAAGAAAGGGAAGGGAGAAATAAAACAATGGGTTTTCTTTTTCTTGAACACAGCTGGTCTCCGGAAAAACTGTAAAATAGGCTTTGAGATGGAATAGATTTTGAATGATTTCAACATTTACATATTCTTTATCTCTTTAACTCTAATCCACACCTTGTTTGAAAGGTCCCTGTTGCAATATTGAGTGGCCATTTGCCTATTGCCCTGGATTCCATCCATTCATTCTCAAAGTTTTTCTGCTTGCTAATTGTCAGTTTCTTCCTCAGATCATGATCAGTTCTAACAACATTCAAATGTGTTACAGAGACTCTAGTTTTAGACAAAAGATCTCCCAGATCCAACATCCTTGTAGACAGCACACCATTCACTCATAGATAATAAGAGTCCATGAAGGTTGCTAAGCATTTCCTACACAAAGCTTTTGTCAAGGCTGTCAGTGTTCTTTATCTTGCCAAATCTATGGTCAGTTTTCAGCTCATCTTATGAAAAACATACTAACGCGTATTCTCCCAAAGGCTCTGCTCCTCTTTCGTGTGATTCTCAAGCAATGGCTGGGGAGCAAGAGACCCTCACCAACCATGACTATGTGTCAGGGGACAGGGACCAGCCATTGTGTTTAGTCCTTTACAGCATTATAAGGAATGTGGGCTTTTAAAGTATGATAGACAACTGGATGGCCTTAAGCACAGTCTTTCTTTCCTTTGAAATTGCAAAGCTCACTCCTAGTCAGGCACTGTACATTTATTCTTATGCCCCCTTCTACAGATCTTTGCATGGCCTATGACCTAGAACATTTCCATTAACTCATCAATGGCATCTGTCCCTTCATTTCTCAAGGTAATTTCTTTTTCCTATATGGCATTTACTGCTATTTTTAATGTTATAGTGTGTATTTTGATTCTCTGGCTTCGTTGTACTTGCTAACATAAACTAGGTTTCTATTCAAATCCTCCAAGAATTTATGAGGACCTGGAATGTTCCCACATAATCCACATTTAACTAGATGATTCTGATCCAAAGTGCTCACAGCTAACAAGGGGCTGTCCTCTCAGTTTGTCCGCTTGAGATGTAAATGATACATTTTCAGAAAGGAGGAATGTCTGTTGAGTGAGGTTTCTTTCACGTGGGGCTTCACCTGTCTTAACAAGGTAAACTGTTTCAGTTGTTTAAATGCTCTAAAACTATAAAGGATTGTGTGTCTGAGGATGCTACTTTGTCTCCATGGATCTTCACTGAGACATTTGTGAAACATGAGTGTGTGTAGTTAGGCATTCTCTCTGGTATTCTTCATAGAGACCCTGAACTATGCCACATACTTAAACACCTTGAATAATAACATAGAATAAAATGGAATTTCAAAAAAACAGAAGCATTTGCTACAAAAAGATTATGTATTATAGGCTCCTAGAACAACTTCCCAGGGCACCAAATTGCCAGATAACAAAAGGTACTTCCTGAAGCTAAGTCCTAAAGAAGTGCCAGGGAGTTCTTAATAACTGCCCATATGCAATTGTGCTGATAGGTGTTAAAAATATGGCTTTCAACTGCATCAAAAAAAATTTAAACAGGATAAAAAGAAGCCACCATAACAGAAAAATTAAAAGTATGAATATCACAATACAACTGCCAAGATTTACAACCACTCAAAACTTTAACATACAAAACAGAAGGTTATTGTTCCTTTGATGATGACCTGAAAAATGGTGTGACTCCTTCTAAAATATGCTTACTAGAGAAATTAAGGAAGGGAATCTTCTCAATATGATTGTACAAAGAAAACATGAAGGAAGAAGAGAAAGCAGCAAGAAAAATGGCCATCACATCACCTTTTATTCAGAAAATATTTCCTGGACCCAGTACTCTGTTAGGAACTGGGGAAAAAACTGGTTGAAAACATTACTTGTCCTCAAGGATCAGGAAACCTTGAGTAGAGAATAGCTTTGTTATGAGTTGGTGGTAACACAAAGGGTACTATGATCCAGTATGCTGGAGCAAAAGCAAAAGCAAAAGCAACTTTTCAGAGGATATGGTTATGAAAATAGGAATGGAAGGTCCACAAAGCGTGCCAGGCACCCCAAAGCAAAAGCATCTTCTACCACAGAGAACTGCACACGAACACATAGGCTGTGTTATTTTGTAACAACATTTTACTTACTTGTAAAGATCAGCCATGAATGTGGCTTGGCTTTCTTACTTACTTTAGCCAACAGAATGCCTTTTGAAAACCTGGTTTGCTACTTCTTAGACTAAGTCATCCATCACAAGGGCTTTCTGCGCTTCCGCTTCCGTTGCTTTTGCAACCCACAAAACTACCATGTAAACAAGTCCAGGATAGCTTTTTGGATCATGGATATCACAGAGAGCACAGCTATGCTAAGGCAGCCTGTCTTCCAGACACTCTGCCAGCTGACTACAGCTATAGAACCTAAAGCAGCCAAGATCAGCGTGACCTGAGCGTGAGCAGAAGTGTTTCTCCCAATCAGCCATACAGTCACAAGCAATCACAACTGGTTGTTGTTTTAAGCCCTACGTTTTGGAGCAGTTTATCCTGCATCAATAGACAGCCGCAGAAGCTCATTCCCTTTTGCATTTTACCAGGGAAGCTTTTGTGCCCTAAATCAGTTCTGCAGATGGGCTCAAACAAAAACAGTGCAGTGATAAAAAGAAAAACAACTCTCTTGTCATTGCTTATTTGTAAATGTCTCATTGTCATCACCTCGCTTGTGTCTTCCTGATCAAGCACAGCGAGCGAAACACAATTATCTTACAAGAAGAGCCTTGTAGAAGAACTGCTATAATAAGGGTGGTAGATTTTTAGATAGCATTCCTTGTACTCAGCTAAACACAATCTACAATAGAGCACAATGCACATAAATGAGTCAACACAAAATACCAGCTTCCCGTTCACTAGCTAGGCTCACTTTGAGCTTCGGTGCTGCTTTTTGGTTGTCTCACAAGCCTCCTCTCTCGCTTCCTGACATGAGTGCACATATACAAAGAAAATTCCTATGACTGCATTAAGTTAAATGCAAAAAAAAAAAAAAAAAAAAAAACTCATCAAGATAATTTAGTCATCCGAGTGGTCAGCTACTTGGGATAGTTTTAAAGGATTCAGGTACATGTCATGTTTCCTTATGTGTGCATCTTACTGGCTCATTAGTCCTACATTCTTATAGGAATCAAAAAATACTGCATTCCTCTTTAAGAAGAAAATGTAAATAACTTTTTAATGCTCTAAGCTTATTTTCGACCAATGTTGACTGAAATAACTCATCATTTATTATACCATGTGAGGGAGGAATCTGGCACAGACCAAATGTAACATCATGAATGTAATAAATTTATTTATTATGTGGTAAATGCCTTTCTAATGCTTGATTCAAAAATAATGGGAAGGATACGGAGCATTTAAGAACTTTGTTAGCCAACAGTCTATCGCTAGTCAAGGTTGCAAAGACAGTAAGATTTGACCATGCTTGGTTCTTTTTCAAGAAAATTTTTGCTCTGCTTTTAATCTTTTAACTTTTAAATAGAGATGTCACACTGCTACAATTGACTTTGCTCCTCCAAAATTCTGTAATAAAAAGGCTCTTAAAAAAAATAAAAGCAGAGATCAGTGGTGGTGATCAGGCCACAGGCCTAGGTATATGCCACAAGGATGGGTGATCTTGGAGCATACTGTGTATGTGTATATGCTTCTACTTCTGTCTGGCTCAGAAAGCATCTACTTATGCATTATATCAATATAACATGTTCTATGAAGTTTAATAGAAATAGACACTAATCAGTACATGTAAAACTAATAAAAAACAAGTATGAATGATTTAATTTAATGATAACTTTCTGGCTCTGAGGTTTTTGCAATAGCCATGCAGGACATAATGATCGTGGTTGAAGGTGTATGGAGTTGTTTTTGTATTATGACTTTCAACTACATGAGACTCTAGAATTAAAAGAACAAGATTAGTTTACCAATACAATCTCATAAATTCTATAAGGGAAAGGATAGTATTAACAAAATTTGAAAGCATTTAAATAGATGATATAAGATAGTTCTGTGGATTCCAGAAGCCATATTCAAACACAGTGATTAAGGAATGTGAAGAAGCAATCTCTTGAGACATAGAACCATCAAAACATTGGGGACTTGTAGCAACAGGTATCCCTGAACAAAAAGAAGGAGCAAAGGCTACTGAAAAGGGACCCAGATAACCACCACCTCAGGGACTCTTAAGTGTTTAGAGCCTCCCTGTCCTCTGCCCTTATGACTGTTACCCCTTCCACAAACTCACTGGTAGGGACTGAATGAGGTCATCTAGGAAGCATGAAGCAAATGCTATCTGTGGGGTTTCCTACAGCAGAAAATGAGGGCCTTACCAAAGCAGCCAAACTAAGTCAACACGTGAACCAAGATAAGTCTGCTACATTTGTACCCTCTGAACCCCCAGGTAGTCAGCAGTCAATTCTATACCCACAGGCAAGCAATCAGAAGAACTTGGGACAATCTAACTAACCTACAAGGATGAAGTGCACAGAAATATGTTGACATTGGGAGGGTATCCATTAGGCTGAGTTAGGTAATCAGAGGCTCACTGTAAGAATTAGAACTTAGATGAATAGGGGAAGAGCAGAAGTTAGGCACACAGAAATGTGCTTCTAGAAAAGATTCGTCTTAGCCTCCTGTAGGAACAATGATGGCAAGCTGAGAAAACCAAGCCTAGTGAAGAATTTTCTTGCAGAAGGAGCCCAATGGGTCTCTTCAACAAAGAGCAAAGCTCAAAAGCCTCATGCACATCCTTCAAACATCTAAGCAAAGTTTTAGTTTCAGACTCTTAAACATATACAGACCTTCAAGGTCTTTTTATTAAAGCATCCATGAAAATCCTTGAACATGCCAAATCAATATCAAATCACACAAGTGGCTGTTACATGTAGAAACAGCCTCTCACAACTGAAAGCACTGGTTCCCTTAGGAGGTTTGGAGAAAAACATTGCATCCATAAAATGTTATTTATAGTATGATTTAAATACATAAGCATCCATGATACTAAACAAAACTCAAAACTTTGAACATATAATGGAAAAAGACAACTTGGACGCTTTTCAGAAAGAAGGCTTTTAAAAAAAACCAGAAGAATGTAAGAAGAAATGCAGAGCAACTACAGTACAGAAGGTCTCTCGTCAGCAAAAGGGGCACCAGAGGAGAGAGGATATAGCAAGAACATTATAAGAGCATTTTTCATAACCGAAGATTTGAATTTGCAATTTAGAAGGGCGCAGCCATGGCGCAGCCCTGGTAATGCACGGCACAGTGGGTAATCAGCCCACACCTCATGTGACCTCAGCATGGAGGTTTAGAGCAGAGGAGCTGAAGAAGACTTTGTGAGCTTCTGGGGATTTAAAAACAACATCACCAACAAACCAAATACAATATTATAAATGTAAATACCAATATATACAGTACATATTGAAATTCCTTCATAGTTCTATATGCTTTGGGAGGTAGAATACTACAGAAAAAAAAATGTCTTTGAATTCTGAAGATAAATGATTTCCAACATGTAAGGGGAAATAAAGACGTTTTCAGAATCACAAGGTTTGACACATTTACTTTTCAAGCAGGTTTTCTAAGACACTGGTTATTTCATTAAAATGAAGAAATAAACCAAGAGGGGGAAAGGTTTTGTTTTTGTTTTTTAATGAGAGGCAGAGAGATAGAGAATGAGCAAGAGAGAGAGAGAGGCAGAGACAGAGACAATTTATTAAGGAGATTATTGAAGTTCTCTCCTTGAGTTGGGAAGGGAAACGAGATGGCAGCTTCAGTGGGAGCAACCCTACTGAAAACTCAGGAATGACTATCTTCTAGTTTGCCTGTTTTCTCCGTGGTGCATTTCCCCGAGAATAACCGAAGAAAGGAAAACACTTAGCCCAGAGAGCAATCTGACTCAGAAGTTCTCTGAGCACCCCGGGAGTTCCAGGATGTGGACCTGGAGAGCTATCAGCCCACTGGGGATAACAGAGGCCATCTTGACTGTCTCCAAAGACAAAGATGGAGATGACAGATTCCTTGATCACCTTCATAGACTCTCATATTGGAGGGCATGGGAAAAATTTGCAATGTGTGTCAAGAATACTCACTAAAACCTAAAAGGCAAATTCAGGACAAAACAAGAGGGATGGGCACACAATCGCAGTGCAGTATGTTGTTGATGTTGATTGAGTTCAACTTCCCCCCGCCAACACCTTTTTCTCTTTGCATAGGGCATTCATGATAGCTTCAGAAGGCCTTGGACCATGGCTGTCTGCACAGCAGGCCAGAAGTGCTGAGGTACCAGCGCCCCTCAGGAGTATTTAACAAATGATGCTGTCTTAGAAGTACCCATTCTCCTTCAGCCATCCTGGGCTGACCCTGAGTGTCCCACGCCATTCTCTAAGCTTCCCTCATTGGATTAAGCTATGGTTACCCATCATGGTACCCACTTGATAACTTATCCTCTGTTACTGCCTTTCCTTTACATTATCCTTTCCTTTCTCTTCTCTTGGTGATGCTTGCTTCTCCCACATAAACTGTTTTAGCTGAATCCTTGTTCTGGTCTACTCCACGGAAGCCTTGCTCTTACCATTTTCAGCTGTGAAGAAAATTTGCGTAAACATAATGTCAGCACTGAATATGTACTGAACAAAATTTGGAGTCATATTATACAAGAAAAAAAGAAGCAGGGGGATGTGATAAGACAGAGTTCAAGTCCTTCCTTATTTCTGAGGGTAATGAATTCACATGTCATGTAAAAACACAGATATATACACGTTAGAAGGAAATCTTAATGAGTCAAAGGCCTTTGCCTATAGAAAGGCTAAGAAAGGTGGTACACAGGAGCCATGTGGATTGATATACAAGCCCTCCAATGTTCTTTGACACTTATTGGGTACTCTTACTTTTTTTTTTTCAATGCAGTTTATTCAGGAACCTTGAACAATCATCTGACCCTGGGTAAAGCCAGCCCACTTTAAATAGCCTCTGGGTAGCCAACCTCAGCATGCCACATGGGCAATGCAGATAGGTCCACATACATGGAAGCAAGCCAGATCCTCAGCCTTAGCCAAATGTGGAGTTGTTTGTGACAGAGAGCACTCACCATTGGGAAGGTGGAAGGCGGGTACTCTTACTTTTAATACTGACTAGAAAGATGAAAGAGCCTAAGTATGGATGAAAGAAAAAAAGGACGGGAACAAAAGAAATGATAGCAATGAAGAATACCAAGGTTAGCTCTGAGAACTGTCAAAAGGTGCTTTAATGGATACTGCATCTCTTCAACTTGAGTAGAACTCCAAAACCCTATGGGTGTGCTGAATACACCTTGAAGTCATGAAACATGTTTGTTGTAGAAAATATTTTTAAACAATGAAATGCATCCACAGTTACTCACTAAACTTGTAAATGATTTCATTAACTTTTCTTATTCCCCCCTCTGCTTCAGTATGACTTTATTTTTTTGCAATTTAAAAACTATGCAAATAACCCTGTTTCATGAGGCTGTATTTCCCCATCACCTCTTAAAAGCTGCTCTTGTCCCAAATCTGAGGGTTTGCGGGGATTGGGGGAGGGTTAATTTTGTTTTTGTGAATTTGAGACAGGGTTTCTCTGTGTAGCTCTGGCTGCCCTGGACTCCCTTTGTAGACCAGGCTGGCCTTGAACTCACAGAGATTCACCTGCCTCTGCCTCCCAAGTGCTGGGATTAAAGGCGTGAACCACCACTGCAATTGCTTCTTCTTTCTTCTTTCTCTTTCTTTCTTTCTTTCTTTCTTTCTTTCTTTCTTTCTTTCTTTCTTTCTTTCTTTCTTTCTTTCTTTCTTTTTTTCTTTCCTTTCTTTCTTTCTTTCTTTCTTTCTTTCTTTCTTTCTTTCTTTCTTCCTTCCTTCCTTCCTTTCTTTGTTTCTTTGTTTCTTCTTTTTTCTTCTTCCTCCTCCTTCTTTCTTCTCTTCTTCCCATCCTCCTTCTTCTTCCAAGATCCCCCAACTGTTTTTCTACTCTCTTCTTCCTTTCTTTTTTTTTTCCAAGACAAGATCTCACTATGTAGCCTTGGCTATCCTGGAACTCACTATATAGCGCAGACTAGTGTCAAATTCACAGGATCCACCTGCCTCTTCCTCCTGAGGACTAGGATTAAAGGAGAGCACCACACACTCAGCTTGTTTCTCTATTTTCAAAGTTGGAAAATTACAATCTCCAGCCATCCCTAAGGTCTCTTCATTCACCAATCCCTAAGCAAAGCCAAAGGGCTGTGAGTTTGTCAGTTCACACTTCTGCCTGTGTGCTTCTGAAAACATTTTGAGCATCTTTTTTGTACCCTTGGGTACAAAGGACACAAAAGATGAACAGGGCAGAGTGTCTGCCTTTGAGAACAAACATTTCCGAGGAGGAGACTAACAATAAACAAACTAACCAACATCAAGAAGTACCTCCCTCTCTTTGTAATAATGTGTGAAGGAGATAGTTGGCAGATTGTGACAGACAAGCACAGGCATCCCTCTCTGGAGGAACTTTCAGAAATACCCAGCACTGGGATTCAGAACAGGAAGCATTTTTACCTTCACAGAAGCAGCAGACAGAGAAAAAAAAGAGGCAAAAAGGCAGTTTCTGAGAAAGAGGCACTGAAGGGTCCAGAAGGCTAGCCTACACTACAGTGTCACTAGGGGCAGACTCCACCAGCCATCTGCTACTGTAAGAGTACAAACACGACTTTCTTAGCTTACATGTTTCATTTAGCAGGGTTTAAAAATATTTTTAAATGTGTACCTTATCATAGATTCATATTCAGAAGTCCAATGGGCTTTTGCCTTGAATTCTGAAAAAAATCATTCTGAGATTTCACATTTATTAAAGATGATGGTTGTCTTTGAAATGCCTTTACAGATTGAAGTTGATGATGCTTCAACGTATGTATCCAGTAAAATACAGCAATATTTTAGACATTATGATATAGGAAATGTTACAGATATATCTTGCAATCCTACAGGACAAACAATTGTAGCGAGATCTAATAGGACTTTAAAGAAAATGCTTATAAAAAAAAGGGGGGGATATGGGATCTCACACAGATAGATTAAATAATGCTTTCTTGACTTTAAATTTCTAAACTGTCAATGAGACAGATAGCACAGGTGTTAAAAAAAAAGGAAAAAAAAACCACACTGGATTTTAGAGAGGGTTGCTGAATTAGATCAGCATATGTGTTAGTCCCAGAATGTCAGACAGAAAGTGTGTTATATTGGAGGTTTTGCCTTTATTTCAACAAAAAAGAAAAAGCTATAGAATTCATCTAGTTTAATAAAAATCAAATATGATGAGGAGAAACCTCCTGAAGATCTTGGCTACAGACAGGAAGAAAGATATCAAGAAGACCAACAGTAGCTAGAAATGAGCATATTTGCCCATTCAGATATACTATAAATAAATAGATGGTCTTCAAAAACCTCAGAGACCCATAGAATATGGTATTTAAGGATGTTTTATTAATAAAAGGATCTTCTGACAATGACACATAGCAGCTCCTAGAAGCACCCCAAGTCTACATCATAGAAGATGATGGGCATTGAATAACCTCCACACAGAGTTTGCTTTGAACATGGCAAGCTAGCTACTGGAGAAGAAAAAAAAAAAGCCCTTGCGGGGGGAGGGGCAAGATGGCGGCGCTGGGAGGACTCTCATTCTGAGCAGCAGCAGCAGGATCAGCACAGTGACCAGTAATCAGAACTCGCGGCCATAAAACACAGTCATTGTGTTTCCCAGGTGAGAGGATACCCCACAGTGGGGGATTCAATCAGCTTTTAACTCACCAGGCTAAACCGCAGAAGAGATCCCGGTTCCGGCAGACGCTTGGCTGCCAGCCGCCAGCCCCAGCCCCAGCCCCAGCCCCAGCCCAGAGCCACAAGCCAGTGTCTCTGCTCAAGGTCCCAGACTGAACCGTGTGCACCACACTATCAGAGACTGGAATTTTCAGTCGAGAGATAACCCCAGGGTACAGGAAACGATTGGGACCAGCCTTAGGTCACTAAGACAGACATCCCCTGGAAAAGACTCGGGTTCCACGGGCACCCCAGGAGCCAGCCCGGAGCCAGAGCCAGGGACCCAGGTTCCGGCACTGAGCCCTGCCTGCCTGCGCACCTGATTCGCCGCCTGAGATAGAACTGTGGGCACCAGGGCACCAGCGAATGAGTTTCACTGTCCGGTGCAAACACACAGGGAGGGAAACGGCTGGTCTGATCTCAGAGCACTCAGCCGACACCCCCAGCCTGAAAAGGTCCCCGGAAAATTACCCAGCTTAGGGAGGCACCCAGGCTCCCAAAGGCCGCAAAGGCAGACACAGGCAGTTTCTGCGCACCAGACAGCTGGCAGAGACTGAGCCGCCATCACTCAGCTGTGCTCCAGGCACAGGCAGTTTCTGCGGCCAGCCAGCTGGCGGACACTGAGCAGTGTGCACCAGGGCAAAAAAAGACACTGGGAGTCCGTGTCTCCAGAGAATCCACAGGGAAGGAAGGAACTGTACTGACTTAAATCACCCAATCCTTCCCTAGAAAAAGTCTAGCAGACCAGTGGGGCCGAGGCGCCATCACTCAGCTGTGCTCCAGACACAGGCACAAACAGTTGCTGCGCGCCTGATGTCCAACTGGGTCACAGCAGCTGATCATTAAATTTACAACAAGAAACCCAGAAACAGGGCAGCTGCCCTCAGGACTTCCCTGGGTGAGAGGAGAACCCTCTCGACTAACAAAGACCACAGTTACCACTCAGGTCTATATCCCTGAGGTGAGCAACTCCTGAAAAAACACCAGCCATCCAGGGACTATACCCAAAAAGCTGAGAAGACATCCTTCAGGAAAATCCAGCTTTCTGCAAAGGGGATTCTCTCCACCACAGGATCCCCAGGAACCACCAGAAAATAACTCCAAACACCTAAGATAGCACAATGGGTAGAGGCCAGCGTAAAAGCTCAAGCAACAAAAGACAGAGCAATATGGCATCTCCAGAACCCAGTTACCTAGGGGCAAGTAGCCCTGGACACCCCAGCATAACTGAAATCCAAGAAGATGACCTAACAACTATTCTCATGAAGATGATAACAGAGGAAACAAATAAGATAAGTAAAGACATAGAGGAAGATAAACTCAAACAGAATATTGCCATCCGTAAAGAAATAGAGGAAGCTGCAGCCAAACAGTTTATGGCCTTTAGAAAGGAAATGCTTAAAGCACTGAATGAAATAAAAGAAACAGAGTTGAAGGAACTAAAAGAAAAACAGGAAAGTACAATCAGACAGGTGAAGGAAGTAAACAAAACAACTCAAGACCTGAAGATAGAATTGGAAAAATTAAAGAAAACACAAATGGAGGAAATAATGGAAAGGAAGAATCTAGGGAGGAAAACAGGAACTACAGAGGTAAGCATAACCAACAGACTACAAGAGATGGAAAAAAGAATCTCAGGTGTAGAAGATACAATGGAAGAAATCGATGTATCTGTCAAAGAAAATGTTAAATCCGAAAAATTCCTGACACAGACCATCCAAGAAATCCAAGACAATATGAAAAGACAAAACCTAAGAATAATAGGTATAGAGGAAAAAGAAGACTCCCTTCTCCAAGGCCCAGAAAATATTTTCAACAAAATCATTGAAGAAAATTTCCCCAAGCTAAAGGAGAGGCCAATTAGAATACATGAGGCCTACAGAACACCCAACAAATTTGACCAGAAAAGAAAATCCTCCCGCCACATAATAATCAAAACAGTAAGTATACAGAACAAAGAAAAAATACTAAAAGCTGCAAGGGAAAAAGGCCAAGTAACATTAGAACCCATCAGAATCACACCTGACTTTTCAACAGAGACTATGAAAGCCAGAAGGGCCTGGACGGATATCATGCAGACCCTAAGAGAACACAGATGTCAGCCCAGGCTACTATACCCCGCAAAACTCTCAGTCCTCATAGACGGAGAAAACAGGATATTCAATGACAAAAACAAATTTGAACAATACCTACAAACAAATCCAGCATTACAGAAGACACTAGAAGGGAAAATACAACCCAGGAAAACTAGCTACATTCAAGAAAACACAGAAAATAAATAACCTCACTTCAGTAAAACAAAAAGCAACCAAGCACACAACCTGATGACCACAGCTAACATCAAAATCAAGAGATCTAACAGCCACTGGTCATTAATCTCTTTCAACATCAATGGACTCAACTCTCCAATAAAAAGACACAGATTAACAGAATGGATACGAAAACTAAACCCAGCAATCTGTTGCATACAAGAAACACACCTAAGACACAAAGATAGACATTACCTGAGGGTAAAGGGATGGAAGATGACTTTCCAAGCAAACGGACCCAAGAAGCAAGCAGGAGTAGCCATTCTAATATCTCATAAAATAGACTTTCAACCAAAATTAATAAAAAGAGATGGGGAAGGACACTTCATACTCATCAAGGGAAAATTCCACCAGGAAGACATCACAATCCTGAACATCTATGCCCCAAATACAAGAGCACCCACATTTGTTAAAGAAACATTGATAAAATTTAAAGCACATATAGATCCCCACACATTAATAGTGGGAGACTTCAACACCCCACTCTCAACAAAGGACAGGTCAACAAAACAGAAATTAAACAAAGAAACAATGTCTCTGACAGAGGTCATGAATCAAATGGACCTAACAGACATTTACAGAACTTTACACCCAAACACAAAAGAATTTACCTTCTTCTCAGCACCTCATGGAACCTTCTCCAAAATAGACCATATAGTGGGTCACAAAACAAGCCTCAACAGATACAAGAAGATTGAAATAATCCCTTGTATCTTGTCTGATCACCATGGAATAAAGCTGGACCTCAACAATAACAGAAATAGCAAAAAGCCTACACACACATGGAAACTGAACAACTTGTTACTAAATGACAGCTGGGTCAGGAAAGAAATAAAGAAAGAAATTAAAGTCTTTCTAGAAATCAATGAAAATGAAGACACAACATACCCAAACTTGTGGGACACAATGAAAGCAGTGCTAAGAGGAAAGTTCATAGCACTAAGTGCCTTCAAGAAGAAATTCGAGACAGCTCATTCAAACACCTTAATAGAAAAACAAGAAGCAGACACACCAAGAAGGAGTAGATGGCTGGAAATAATCAAACTCAGGGCTGAAATCAATCAATTGGAAACAAATAAAACAATTCAAAGAATCAATGAAACCAAGAGCTGGTTCTTTGAGAAAATCAACAAGATCGACAAACCCTTAGCCAAGCTAACTAAAAGGCAGAGAGACACCACCGAAATCAACAAAATCAGAAATGAAAAGGGGGATATAACTACAGACACTGAGGAAATCCAAACAATAATTAGGACTTACTTCAAAAGTCTATATGCCAATTTGAAAATTTGAAAATCTAAACGAAATGGACAATTTTCTTGATCGATTTGACTTACCAAAGCTGAATCAGGACCAGGTAAATCAACTAAATAGTCCTATATCCCCCAAAGAAATAGAAGCGGTCATCAAAAGTCTCCCATCCAAAAAAAGCCCAGGACCAGATGGCTTCAGCGCAGAATTCTACCAGACCTTCAAAGAAGAGCTAACACCAATTCTCTTCAAACTATTCCACAAAATAGAAACAGAAGGAACATTACCAAACTCATTCTATGAAGCCACAGTCACCTTGGTACCTAAACCTCACAAAGACTCAACAAAGAAAGAGAATTTCAGGCCAATCTCCCTTATGAACATTGATGCAAAAATACTTAATAAAATATTTGCAAACCGAATCCAAGAACACATCAAAAATATTATCCACTATGACCAAGTAGGCTTCATCCCAGGTATGCAGGGGTGGTTCAATATACGGAAATCCATCAATGTGATCCACCATATTAACAAACTGAAAGAAAAAAACCACATGATAATCTCCCTAGATGCTGAAAAAGCATTTGACAAAATCCAACATCCATTCATGTTTAAAGTATTAGAGAGATCAGGGATACAAGGCACATATCTAAACATAGTAAAGGCGATATACAGCAAGCCTATAGCCAACATCAAACTGAATGGAGAGAAACTTAAAGCAATCCCACTAAAATCAGGGACAAGACAAGGCTGCCCACTCTCTCCATATCTCTTCAACAAAGTGCTGGAAGTCCTTGCTAGAGCAATAAGATAGTTGAAGGAGATCAAGGGGATACAAATTGGAAAGGAAGAAGTCAAATTATCACTATTTGCAGATGATATGATAGTATATGTGAGTGACCCCAAAAACTCTACCAGGGAACTCCTTCCGCTGATAAACACCTTCAGCAAAGTGGCAAGATACAAAATTAACTCAAAAAAATCAGTAGCCCTCCTGTATACAAAAGACAAAAGGGCTGAGAAAGAAATTAGGGAAACAACACCCTTCACAATAGCCACAAATGACATAAGGTACCTCAGAGTAACCCTAACCAAGGAAGTAAAAAACTTGTATGAAAAAAATTTCAAATCTCTGAAGAAAGAATTAGAAGAAGATATCAGAAGATGGAAAGATCTCCCATGCTCATGGCTTGGCAAGATTAACATAGTAAAAATGGCCATCTTACCAAAAGCAATCTACAGATTCAATGCAATGCCCATCAAATTACCAACACAATTCTTTACAGACCTGGAAAGAAAAATTCTCAACTTCATATGGAGTAACAAGAAACCCAGAATTACTAAAACAATCCTCTACAATAAAAGATGTTCTGGAGGTATCTCCATCCCTGATCTTAAGTTGTACTATAGAGCAACAGTTTTAAAAACTGCATGGTACTGGCATAGAAACAGAATGGTGGATCAATGGAACCGAACAGAGGACCCAGAAATAAACCCACACACTTATGGACACCTGATCTTTGACAAAGACGCCAAAACCATACAATGGAAAGAAGATAGCATCTTCAACAAATGGTGCTGGTCCAACTGGATGTCTACATGTAGAAAAATGAAAATAGATCCATACGTATCACTGTGCACAAAACTGAAGTCCAAGTGGATCAAAGACCTCAACATAAAACCAGACACATTAAATCGGCTTGAAAAAAAAGTGGGAAATACCCTAGAACTCATTGGTACAGGAGAAAACTTCCTGAACAGAACACCAAAAGCACAGGCTCTAAGAGCAACACTCAATAAATGGGACCTCATGAAACTGAAAAGCTTCTGCAAAGCAAAGGACACCGTCATCAAAACAAAGCGACCGCCTACAGACTGGGAAAGAATCTTCACCAACCCTTTATCTGACACAGGACTCATATCCAGTATATATAAAGAACTAAAGAAGCTGAAAAGCAGCAAACCAAGTAATCCAATTAAAAAATGGGGAACAGAGCTAAACAGAGAATTCTCTGTAGAGGAATCCCGAATGGCAGAGAAGCACTTAAAGAAATGCTCAACCTCACTAGCCATTAGGGAAATGCAAATCAAAACAACCCTGAGATTTCACCTTACACCCATGAGAATGGCCAAGATGAAAAACTCAAGTGACAACACATGCTGGAGAGGTTGTGGAGAAAGGGAAACCCTTCTCCACTGCTGGTGGGAATGTAAACTTGTACCACCACTCTGGAAATCAATCTGGCGCTTTCTCAGACAACTAGGAATAGCGCTTCCTCAAGATCCAGCCATACCACTCCTGGGCATATATCCAAAAGAGGCTCAAGTACACAAAAAGGACATTTGCTCAACCATGTTTGTAGCAGCTTTATTTGTAATAGCCAGAAGCTGGAAACAACCCAGATGCCCCTCAACTGAAGAATGGATGCAGAAATTGTGGTACATCTATACAATGGAATATTACTCAGCAATGAAAAATAAGGAAATCATGAAATTTGCAGGTAAATGTTGGGATCTGGAAAGGATCATCCTGAGTGAGTTGTCCCAGAAGCAAAAAGACATACATGGTATATACTCACTCATATAGACATACAACATAGGACAAACCCACTAAAACCTGTGCATCTAAAGAAACTAAGCAAGAGAGAGGACCCTAACTAAAATGTCCAATCCCCATCCGGAAAGGCAAAGAGGGTGGACATCAGAAGAAGAAGAAAACAGGAAACAACCTAGGAACCTACCACAGAGGGCCTCTGAAAGCCTCTCCCCTACAGACTATCAAAGCAGATGCTGAGCCTGATGGGCAACTGTTGGGCAGAGTGAATGGAATTTTATGTAAGAAGTGGGAAATAGTAAGAGCTGGAGAGGACAGGGTCTCTACAAGGAGAGCAACAGAACAAGAAAATTTGAACACAGGGAACTTCCCAGAGACTCATACTCCAACCAAGGACTATTCATAGAGATAACCCAGAACCCCTGCACAGATGTAGCCCAGGGCAGTTCAGAGTCCAATTGGGTTACATAGTAATGTGAAGAGGGACTGCCTCTGACATAATCTGATTGGCCTGCTCTTTAGTCACCTCCCCCTGGGGGGGAGCAGCCTTACCAGGCCATAGTAGAGGACAATGCAGCCACTTTTGATGTGAACTGATAGACTAAGATCAGAAAGGAGAGGAGAACCTCCCCTATCAGTGGACTTGGGGAGTGGCATGCAAGCAGAGGGAGGAGGGAGGGTGGGATTGGGAGGGGAGGAGGGAGGGGCTTATGGGGGGATGCAGAATGAATAAAGTGTAATTGATGAAAAATAAAAAAAAAAAAAAACGTGCTTGCTTCAACTGCAGACAGCATGCTGTCACAGTTATGGACAAGTAGGACTTGACGTTGCTTTCTAAGCTTTGCCAAGATAAGGTAGACAGTTCTTCATTTTTCTTGCCTCATAATATATATATATATATAGTTCGGGCTGTCTTAAAATGCACTGTGTAGACTAGGCTGGCCTTGAACTCAGAGATGCACTTGTTTCTGACTCCCATGTGCTAGGATTAAAGGTGTGCACCATCACTGCCTGGCAAATTCTTCTAATTAGGCAAATTCTTATCTGCGTCAAATCCCTCTGGTATGTGATGTGAAATCACAGTCCCGGTGTAGACATTTCTCACAGGAGCAGCCTTGTTGCCTGGCAGCAGGCTGATAGCTTGAGCATTCATGCATAATTTCCTAGCTCAGCATATTGCTCATTTGTCACAGTTTCAGATCACAGACAAGGATGTACCATGAGCTGAGTCAATGGCACAGAAAGCAGCATCAGTTGGGGAAATTATTCATGTTTTCCCCAGTCAACTACTGCAACTGCGTCCAGGCAGCAGAACTGAAAGAGGCAAACAGCATCAAGAAGATTTTATGAATCTTAAAGGTCTAAATTTTACTTTTACCAAAGCCTCATTTAGGACTGAGAAAAAAGAATCTTTTCCACCCAGGTTCTGCCATTTGTCTTGTGAGAGACAAAAGAATACCTTGAAGACCCACTTAGGAGCATGGATAGTGATCCTGTTTATAAAGCCCACTGATTTTGCCTCTTTGCCCCATTCTAGGCCTCAACTCATGCTCTCATCACTCTTTGTGGCTTCCATTTCCCTAAGACTCTCATTCATTCAGTCCTTAATCAGTCATTTCCTTATACTATGACTAACCTTCTCTGGGCTTGTTGTTCTAGGATATGGAGACAGAGGTGAAAGGACTCAGCCTTTTAGACACTTGTACTGTGGCAGGAAACAAAACAAAACAAAACAGGAAACATGTGAACAAGTACACAAAAAGTCACCTCAAAAGTAAACAAGGAATCATTAGAGAAGGAGGTGAAAAATGAGCGTGTGAATTGCCAGGAATGGTCTGAGAATGTAGCATCTGATCTCCAACATGAATTACAAGAACAAAAGTTTGTATGACCCAGGTAGGTAAGAACCCCAGGCTGGGTTATGACTGCACATATGCAAAGGCTTCGAGGGGTAATGAAACTATGGACAGTGGAGCTATATTTGGTATGTCTCCAACTTTCTAGATCACTGTTTTGACAAGTTATGAAACAGTGTGTATGTGTGTGTGTGTGTGATAAGTATGTAATGCTGTTCCATTCATGTCTATAGTCATTTTTAAGTTGGCAAAAATAAGACAAAATTTTAATTGCTATATTTTTGTAATTACTAATTGTTCTACTTTAAACATCTGTTGCTTATGTGATAAAAAAGTAAATAGTCTGAAAAGTTTCATTTATCTTTTTTTTATTTTATTTTTCATCAATTACACTTTATTCATTCTGCATCCCCCCATAAGCCCCTCCCTCCTCCCCTCCCAATCCCACCCTCCCTCCTCCCTCTGCATGCATGCCACTCCCCAAGTCCACTGATAGGGGAGATTCTCCTCTCCTTTCTGATCTTAGTCTATCAGTTCACATCAAAAGTGGCTGCATTGTCCTCTACTATGGCCTGGTAAGGCTGCTCCCCCCCAGGGGGAGGTGACTAAAGAGCAGGCCAATCAGATTATGTCAGAGGCAGTCCCTCTTCACATTACTATGTAACCCAATTGGACTCTGAACTGCCCTGGGCTACATCTGTGCAGGGGTTCTGGGTTATCTCTATGAATAGTCCTTGGTTGGAGTATGAGTCTCTGGGAAGTTCCCTGTGTTCAAATTTTCTTGTTCTGTTGCTCTCCTTGTAGAGACCCTGTCCTCTCCAGCTCTTACTATTTCCCACTTCTTACATAAAATTCCCTTCACTCTGCCCAACAGTTGCCCATCAGGCTCAGCATCTGCATTGATAGTCTGTAGGGCAGAGGCTTTCAGAGGCCCTCTGTGGTAGGTTCCTAGGTTGTTTCCTGTTTTCTTCTTCTTCTGATGTCCATCCTCTTTGCCTTTCCAGATGGGGATTGGACATTTTAGTTAGGGTCCTCTCTCTTGCTTAGTTTCTTTAGATGCACAGGTTTTAGTGGGTTTGTCCTATGTTGTATGTCTATATGAGTGAGTATATACCATGTGTGTCTTTTTGCTTCTGGGACAACTCACTCAGGATGATCCTTTCCAGATCCCACCATTTACCTGCAAATTTCATGATTTCCTTATTTTTCATTGCTGAGTAATATTCCATTGTATAGATGTACCACAATTTCTGCATCCATTCTTCAGTTGAGGGGCATCTGGGTTGTTTCCAGCTTCTGGCTATTACAAATAAAGCTGCTACAAACATGGTTGAGCAAATGTCCTTTTTGTGTACTTGAGCCTCTTTTGGATATATGCCTAGGAGAGGTATGGCTGGATCATGGGGAAGCACTATTCCTAGTTGTCTGAGAAAGCGCCAGATTGATTTCCAGAGTGGTTGTACAAGTTTACATTCCCACCAGCAGTGGAGAAGGGTTCCCCTTTCTCCACAACCTCTCCAGCATGTGTTGTCACTTGAGTTTTTGATCTTGGCCATTCTCATGGGTATAAGGTGAAATCTCAGGGTTGTTTTGATTTGCATTTCCCTAATCGCCAGTGAGGTTGAGCATTTCTTTAAGTGCTTCTCTGCCATTTGGTATTCCTCTACAGAGAATTCTCTGTTCCCCATTTTTTAATTGGATTACTTGGTTTGCTGCTTGTCATCCTGAATGTGGCAACATAGACCCACAAAGGCCAATATGGTATGTATTCACGTCTAAGTGGATATTAGCCATATAGTACAGGATAAACATGCTACAATTCACAAACCCAAAGAAGCTAAGCCAACAAGCAGGCTGAAGGGGGGCATGCAAGATCTCCTCTGGAAATAGAATATTGGTGCCCGGTGGGGTTGGGAACTGGAGGGATCAGGGTGTGGAAGAACTGAATGGAATTGGGGGCATTTTGGGAGGGAAGTGGAAATCTAATGCAGTGGAAACTATGCAATCCATGAGAGTGACACTAACAAACACACCTAGCAATGGGGACAGGGAGCCAGAACCAGCCATCTTCTACAACCAGGCAAGGCCTCAAGTGGAGGGATTGTGGCACCAAACCAGCCACAAAAACTTTGACCTACAGTTTGTCCTGCCTGCAGAGTGTTCTGGGAACAGAGCCTAGCCGAATCATCATCAAAGACACCGGAGAGACTTCAGTCAGCAACT
The DNA here is from genome assembly GCF_030254825.1 of Meriones unguiculatus. Classification (NCBI taxonomy): domain Eukaryota; kingdom Metazoa; phylum Chordata; class Mammalia; order Rodentia; family Muridae; genus Meriones; species Meriones unguiculatus. The sequence goes on along the minus strand of NC_083350.1, from coordinate 170,080,818 downwards.
GGTGAAGAGTCCTTCAGTCAAATACTAGGCAGAGCTTGGGGAATCCTATGGAGGAGGGGGGAAGAGGGGTCAAAGGAACCAGAAGACTCAGAGACACCACGAAAACCTGAGAACACGGCCCACAAAATTGACTGACTAGGACTCGTGGTGGCTTGCAGAGATCAGGGAGCCTAGAGTGGAAGAGGGGGCTGTTCCCTGACTTTCTTGCCTACTTGTGGGACCACTTTACTCCTACTGGGTTGCTTTGTCCAGCTTTGATGTGCCTTCTCTCTCTCTCTCTCTCTCTCTCTCTCTCTCTCTCTCTCTCTCTCTCTCTTTGGTGGTGGTGGTAGTAATGGAGGGAAGGAGGTGAGGAGTAGGTCCCATTTATTTTTAATTTATTCACTGTCTTTTCCTGTTCCCACCCAGCCTCCCTTTTCATTCCTATTTCCCTCCCCTAGTCCTCAGAAAGGGAGAGCGCTCCTCCCCTACCATCTGACCCCAGCCTGTCAAGTCTCATTAGAACTGCCAGCATCCTCTTCCTCTGTGGCCTGGGAAGGCCACCACACAAGAAGGAAGTGCTCAAAAAGTGGGCATCACTTCCATGTCAGAGGCAGCCCCTGCTCCCCTTACTAGGGAACCCATATGGAGACTGAGCTGCCTATGGTTTACATCTGAGAAGTGGGTATAGGTCCTCTATATGCATGGTCCATGTTTGGTACATGAGTCCTTGCTTGGTGCATGGTCCTTGGTTGGTGCAGGCCCACCCTGGGTCCAGATTTTTTCACATTGTTGGTCTCCATATGTGGCTCCTGTGCATTTTGGGTCCATCCTCCCACTCTTCCATATAACTCCCTGTGCTCTGCCCAAAGTTTGGCTGTGAGTCTTAGCATTTGCTTTGATCCCCCGGTAGGTGGAGTCTTTTGGAGAACATCTATGGTAGGCTCCAGTCTTGATTCTTCTCTTCATCTGCTTCCAGTATCTTTTCTATTTGCCCTTCTGAATGATAATTAAGCATCATCCCTAGGGTCCTCTTTGTTATTTAGCTTCCTAGGTCTATGGATTATAATATGGTTATCCAGTATTATATGGCTAATATCTGCTTATAAGTGAATTACCTTACACAGGATGATCTTTTCTAGTTCCATCCATTTGTCTGCAAATTTCATGATTTCCTTGTTTTTAATAGCTGAGTAGTATTCAATTGTGTAAATGTACCACAATTTCTGTACCCATCCTTTGGTTGAGGTATTTGTTTCCATATTCTGTCTATTATGACTAAAGCTGCTATGAACATGGTTGAGCAAATGCCCTTGTTGTATGGTGGAGTATCTCTAGGGCATATGCCCAGGTATAGTATAGCTGGGTCTTGATGAAGTGCTGTTCCCAATTTTTTGAGAAAACACCAGATTAATTTTCAAGCTGGTTGTACAAGTTTGCACTCCCACCAGCAATTGAGGAATGTTCCCATTTTTCCACATTCTCACCAGCATGTACTATCACTTGTGTTTTTGGTTTTAGCATTTGGCAGGGTCCCATTTTCATGTAGTGAGAGAAGCAGCTTCTCAAGATTTGAGTTTCTCACTGAAGTAGGAATCAGTTGAATGCTGATTAGGGGTTAGGGGTAGTCTTGGCATCTATACTTGAGTAGCTAATGGCTGTTTCTCATTTTATAAGTCCAACATGAAACACTATTTTGCTGCCCAACTCTGTTTTTTCCACATCTTCCAGTGATCTCATTTGAATGCATGGTGCTTTCTTTTTCCTCTTTTCTACTCCTTTAGTAAATGGCCTTTTCAGTCACACACTTATATTTCATCCCAGGAACAAATTACAGTCTGTAAATGTTATTGTGGTCACAGCATTCCAGAATTCAGATATATGTTCCCAATATCTTCAGAACAGAATTTAAATATAAACTTATTTTAAGCACATAAATCTATTGAGCCACTTAACAATACCTCTATAAAATCTGTACAGTGAAAAGTGATTTGCTGAATTGAACTTTGAATAGTAAGAATTCACTAAAATTGACAAAACAGTAAGACAAGTGAGAAAAACAGATTTGTGTGTGTGTGATGAAATACCAGTGGCAGTTTTTGTTTATAATACATTGTTGTATAAAAGTATATTCATAAAGTAACCCAGCTCATAAAATACAGAATTATTACCAAGTTACCAACTTCTAATATCAAAGGAATAAACCAACTCAATTATTTTTTTTTTCAGAATAGTGGGTTTTTTGGTTGTTGTTGTGTTAAAAAAAACTTTTTTTTCTTAAGCAAATAGATAAAGTGAAATCAAATGATGTAGAAAACAAGTATAAGAACGAAAAAAAAAAGCAATTGTGGATCCAGAGGTTCATAAGGGTACTTCTGACACTCAGGAAGAATGCGCTTAGATTCTGCGGCTTCTTGGATCAGCTGTTACTGTGAAACCTTCACTTATTGTAATACGCTGCATTAACCACAGAAAGACGGTAAACAGGAAAATTACTCAGAGTAGCATCTGGCAACATCCCAACACCACACTGGAGCCTTTTAGTTTTCTACCACTTAAGCCCTTGTGAGCTGGCAACATAAAAAGAAAGCTGGTTAATAAAACCGTATCAACGTTGTTTTCCAGTTCTACAACAGTCTTTATTGTCCAGGACTACAAAGGGCCCTCAGCATTCATGAAATGATTGAATGATTAAAATGGTTGAAATTTTCCAATATGACATTTTGCAGCTAGTTTTTGTACATCTTATAAATAACACCATTATGCATCCATTTATTCCAGGAAGAACTGAAGCACTCAAGTAGGGTGTTCCTTTCCCTACTCCCCCCATCCAAACCATCAGCTGTCTTATGCTTGTATTTTCAGAAGCTTCTTCCTGCCTGTGCCTTGGACTTGACTCCCATCTTATTCTCTCTGGAAGTGGCCCTATCTATTCTCACTCTCCTTCAACGTATTTCCCACAAATCTGAAGAAATGTTCATTTTAAAACATAAGGCACCCTTACACCAATCAGAATGGCTAAGATCAAGAACTCAAGTGACAACACATGCTGGAGAGGTTGTAGAGAAAGGGGAACCCTCCTCCATTGCTGGTGGGAATGTAAACTCGTATAACCACTATGGAAATCAATTTGGCGCTTTCTCAGACAATTAGGAATAGCGCTTCCACAAGATCCAGCTATACCACTCCTAGGCATATATCCAAAAGATGTTTAAGTACACACAAGGACATTTGCTCAACCATGTTCATAGCAGATTTATTTGTAATAGCCACAATCTGGAAGCAACCCAGATGTCCCTCAACTGAGGAATGGATATAGAAATTATGGTACATTTACATAATGGAATACTACTTATCAATTAAACACAAGGAAATCATGAAATTTGCAGGCAAATGGTAGGAACTAGAAAAGAACGTCCTGAGTGAGGTATCTCAGAAGCAGAAAGACACAGACGGTATATACTCACTTATAAGTGGATATTAGACATGTAATATAGGATAATCATACTAACATCTGTACACCTAAAGAACTAAGCAAGAAGGACCACCCTGGGTAAGATGTTCGGTCTTTACTCAGAAAGGCAAACAGGATAGACATTGGAAGAAGGTAAAAATAAGGAACAAGACAGGAGCCTACCACAGAGGGCCTCTGAAAGTCTCTATCTAGCAGGGTATTAAAGTAGATACTGAGATTCATTGCCAAACTTTGGGTAGAGTGCAGGGAATCTTATGAAAGAAGGGGGAGATAAAAAGACCTGGAGGGGACAGGAGCTCCACAAGGAGAGCAACAGAACCAAAAAATCTGGGCCTAGGGGTCCAACCAAGGAACATTCATGAAGATAACCTAGACCTCCTGTACAGATGCAGCCCATGGCAGCTCAGTCTCCAAATGGGCTCCCTAGTAATGGGAACAGGGACTGTCTCTGACATGAACTCAGTGGCTGGCTCTTTGATCACTGACCCCTGAGGGGGGTGCAGCCTGACCAGTCCACAGTAGAAGACTATGAAAAACAGTCCTGATGAGACCTGATAGGCTATGGTCAGATGGAAGGAGAGGAGGTCCTCCACTCTCAGTGGACTGGGGAAGGGGCATGGGAGGAGATGAGGGAAGGAGTGAGGGCAGTATTGGGAGGGATGAGGGTGGGGCTACAGCTTGGATACAATGTGAATAAATTGTAATAAATAAAAAAATTATATATTAAAAAAACATAAGGCATCTATGGGCTTGGGAATATGGATCAGTAGATATGACTGCTCTTTCACAGAACCCAGGGTTGATTCTCAAGACTCACAAGGCAGCTTACAACTACTTTAAAGAAGGCTCTCATGCCCTCTTTTGACCTCTGCAGGCATTGCATGCAGGCAAAATGTCCATAAACACAGAACAAAAACAAAGCAAATCTTAAACGTAAAATAAAACATGAGGGCCTTCATGCCCCCATTCCTTGCAGGTGGCATGTAGGGAGCTAGTCAACGCTATATGCATATTGAATTCCACTCCCTCTAAAATCTCACTAAGGTCAAAGCAAAGAAATTATAAATTAAGACAGAGACCCACAAGGAGAGAGGAAAGTACGGAGGAAAGGAAAATCATTAAATCCTGGTGGCTGGCAAGTAGTAAAAAATGTGACACATGGCTAGTCCTGCAAAGAGAGCCAAGAAACAGCCTGATTAATGCTAGGAGTCCTGAAAGACTAATAACTGCTGGTGGGAGGAGCCAAAGAAGAGGATAAACAGGGGTATAAAACAAGGACACAGTCCAAACTGCTCATGAAGTCCCTCTCCTGCACCTTGCAACCAAGCAACCATTCTCAATCTGAAGATTGTACCCAGTACGTGGAAATCAGAGCTTTATTCTTTAGAAAGGTTCATCTCTGGGGATCCAGTGCCAGGAAAGGTATAGTCCCCATTCAGTTAATGGAGAGGACTGTAAAAGGAATGCTTAGATTTTCCTGCCTTCTGTTCCAGGCCTTCATCCTCCAGACACAGAATGGTGAAACATCCTTGCGAATGTGATGGTCAAGACGACAAACCCCAAAGCATTCTCACTGTAGATTCTCCTACAGAAATGCCTAATGAGATCACCTTGCAATAAGCTTTGAGTTAACAAAATGTACCTTCTCAATCAGATTTCTGCTCCATTGCGTTCACCATCATGCATTGCTGAGTTATTCATAAAGACTAGAGATTCATTCCTTACAGTTCTGTAGCTTTGGAGTCTAAGTCAACGGGTCTTCGTCTTTTTGGGACCTTCTTAATTCTTCACGGCATGATAGAGAGTAGGACCAAGGAGAACATGCCCAACCGTGAGAGTATGCCCAATAATGAGAAGGGGAATGCCACACTCATCCTTCCTCAGGAGCCCACTCCTGTGATGACTAACCATGGTAGCAACAACCCATTTGTGAGGTCAGAGCTCTTGTGACCTAATCGCCTCTTAAAAGCCCCTCTTCTCAACACTGTTTTCTCATAGACTGTTGGCAATATATGACCACTGGCAATACATTCAAACCGTAGCTGTCATCCACCATTCATTACGAGAACATCACCACAGAACACAACAGAACATTACCATGTACTTAAGTAAGGATTCTAAAATGAAAGAAATAAGAAGGAAAGGCTGGAGGCAGAGGTAGGGGGAAGAAGAAAAACAGAACTATGTAGAGAAAAGGATACCTAAAAGAGGTCTCTGAGATAGCCTCATAGAAATGGAGGAAATGAGAACAGGGAGTTGGATTTAAAAAAAAAAAAAAGAGTGCTGTGGAAATTAAAAACAGCAGGGTAAACGAAAACCTCAATAGCAAATCATGAAGATAAATTTGAGTGTAACTCACAGAAAGACTGAATAAATAAATAGGTGCTGAGAACTAGATGAAAGAAAGCCTAAATAGCATGGCATTTCAGTTATGAGAGTTCTAAAATGAGAGAAATAAAACAAAGCTGAAGAGGACAGAGCCAGTGTGGAGTAATCCAGGGAAATGCGCAGGAAAGAAGAGTGTGAGCTCCTTGGATGCAAGGCACCAGCATAAGAGACAAAAATAGATCCACGCTGCAGAACATTCATCACAGAACTTCAGTTTACTAGAGCCAAAGAGTAATTTCTTTAAAAAAAAAAAAAAACGTTATTTGTTGACAGCTTCATACACTTGTCTAATGAATTTTAGTCCCTTTTCCCTCCCCTTCACTTCTTATCCTCCTCTCCCATGGGAACTTTCTCAAGAGGTACCTGTCCCACTTTCATGTGTTATTTTTGTGTGGCCTGCTGAGTAGAGCTAAAGTCTCTTGCCTGAAAGAGAAAGGGGTTAGGAGGCTCTCGTGGAACAAGGGTGACATCAGAGGTTGTGTCACGGTAAAGAATGATGTCCTGCCTCAACAACCTTTAATTGCTGGTAGATCTCTCAGGAGAGCTTGGACCTCATGCCTCCCACGATGAAACATTGACTGGCCCAAGCTGGCACAGGCCTTGTGCATCAGAGTGCAAAGCTTTTGTCACGTCTAGGTCTCTCGTGTTGCTGCCTATCTCTCCCATCCTCTGGCTCTTATATACTTGGTTTTCTTTTCTGGGAATGATCTTAAAGAGGTCCCAGAGGGAAAAATCAAAGACAGATTTCATATACAGGGCAAAGAATTGAAGCATCTCTGGACAGGTCAACAGCAACACAGCAAGGGAGATGACAGTGGGTATAACTTCAAAAATCCTGGAGGCAACTTATTTCTAACCTAAAACACCCATGTAAGCAAACTTCGACTCAGATACAGGGAGACAGGACAGACAAAATTTCAAAAAGTTCACTTCCTCAACCTTTCCCCTCCCCCGTAAACCACTGGAAGATATGATATAGAGAAAGAAGGATTAAACCAACAAAGAGAAAGCTAGGAGAGGAGAGGAAAGCCATCCACCAAGGGATAAGATGAAGCATTTGAAATGTGATACAAGCAGAGGCTGCCCACACAAAGCAGAGCGCATCAGTAGATTCTGGGAGGCTTTCTCTAAGCATAAAGCAATTTGTGGCATGCCTGCTCTCAGTGGATATTTTGAGGGGATATTTAGACAACTCTTTGAGGTGAGTAAGGGAAAATACATTTACTTTGAAACAAAGTATTTATTAATTCTAGGGAAACAAAAAGTTGTACCGGAAAGGAAAAAAAAATCACGTACAGTTACAAATAATCTCAGCCTCATTGCGGTCACAGGAATATATGTGTTGGCTGTTACTCCAATCAAACTGCAGAGAACTCAGAGCCAGGCATAGGGAAGGGTACACCGTGAGTCAGGGCAGGCAGGACAAAAGATATACAACTCCAAGTCAAAACCCAAGGAAGCAGCTGCAAATCCAAGAGTGGAAGTAGTTTTCTCCAGAGCAGGATTTTTCTCTTGGGAATGGTTGGAGACTATTTCCTCCAAAAGAGCCTCAGGTCATAAACTTGCTGACAGTCTGAACTATATGTGGATGTATATTCAGGTTTTTTTTTTTTCTTCTTTTTGCAACAGGGCTTTGCTTGGTAGGATAGACAGTCTTTGAATTCATGATCCACCTGCCTCTGCCTCTCAAGGGCTAGGATTATAGGTGCCTATGACCTATGACTGTACCTGCTCATACATTCAGGTTTAGCCCACTTTTTTGCTGTGCTACACTAAATCTTTTAATAGCTGATACTATATAAAGAGAAGATTGCACAGTGATCTGTGATGCTCCCAGACCAATATACTCTGTGTCTACGCCCAGCTCAGGAACCCAACTTCATTTTCTGAAGACCCTTCCCACAGTCTTATTCTCTATTTCATTGTCCCTCTTATTTACCTGAAAACTTAAAGATGTGTGTGTGGGTTTACTTGCCTATTCACCTGCCTGTTGCCTACCTCCTCCTCTCAATGTGCTTTGCACAAGTTCACTGCTTCTCCAAATTGCTGTACACACAATGCCACTGCGTTCTGCGCACGCTATGCTGGTAATGTTAATGAGGCAGTGACAGAATAAGCGAACACATAGCCCGAGTTTGATAAAAACAGAACAGTCATAAGCCTTAACATTAGACACAATCTTATCCTTAGAATTTAACTTTAAATTTTGTAGTTAAGAAAAGTACGAGTCAGGGGATGAAGATCATTCCATGGCTCAGACAATGAGACAAGCCTGGAGAGTGATGGAGTGAGAATCAGGGCTAAGTTCCTTGATGGGCCAAAACTTCCTTATACTGGAGTCCTACCTTCAAGGTATCGTCTCTCAAAGTTTGTTTTTGGGTGTTTCTGTCTTTTCATAGTATTGAATAAAGGAACCATTTTACGGTCATCCCTCACTGTTCAAACAATGCTATATTATTACACATAAAAACAAACCAACTATAACAAATACATACATATGAATATATACATATGTGAGATATATGCACAAATGTGTCATATGCATATATTCCTATATAAGGTCAACGGTACTGTGAGAAAAAGCAGTTTTCATTGAAATAAAAAATCTTTCCTGGGTCTTCTATTTGGTTCCATTGATCCTCCTTTCTGTTTTTATGGCAATACCATGCAATTTTTATTACTATTGCTCTGTAGTACAGCTTGAGATCAGGGATGGAGATACCTCCATATGGTCTATTGTTGTACAGGATTGTTTTGGAGATTCTGGGTTTTTATTTTTCCATAAGAAGCTGAGAATCTTTTTTTCAAGGTCTGTAAGGAATTGAGTTGGTATTTTGATGGGAATTGCATTGAACCTGTAGATTGCTTTTGGCAGAATGACCATTTTCACAATGTTAATCCTACCAATCCATGAGCATGGGAGATCTTTCCATCTTCTGATATCTTCTTCAATTTCTTTCTTCAGAGACTTGAAGTTTTTCTCAAACAGGTCTTTCACTTCCTTGGTTAGTGTCAGCCCAAGGTACTTTATGTTATTAGTGGCTATTGTGAAGGGTGTTGTTTCCCTAATTTCTTTCTCGGCCCTTTTGTCTTTTTTTTTTGAGTTGATTTTGTATCCTGCCACTTTGCTGAAGGTGTTTATCAGCTGTAGGAGTTCTGTGGTTGAATTTTTGGGGTCACTCATGTATACTATCATATCATCTGTGAATAGTGACACTTTGACCTCTTCATTTCTGATTTGTATCCCCCTGATCTCCTTTAGTTGTCTTATTGCTCTAGCTAGGACTTCAAGTACTATGTTGAAGAGGTATGGAGAGAGTGGGCAGCCTTGTCTTGTCCCTGATTTCAGTGGGATTGATTTAAGTTTCTCTCCATTCAGTTTGATGTTGGCTATAGGCTTGCTGTATATTGCCTTTACTATGTTTAGATATGTGCCTTGTATCCCTGATCTCTCCAAGACTTTAAACATGAATGGGTGTTGGACTTTGTCAAATGCTTTTTCAGCATCTAAGGAGATGAAAAGATAGAAGACCCAGAAATAAATCCACACACCTATGAATACTCGATTTTTGACAAAGAAGCCAAAACCATTCAATGGAAAAAAGACAGCATCTTCAACAAATGGTGTAGAAAAATGAAAATAGATCCATATTTATCGCCCTGCACAAAACTAAAGTCCAAGTTGATCATAGACCTCAACATAAAACCAGATACTCTAAATCTGTTAGAAGAAAAAGTGGGGAACAGCCTAGAACTCATTGGCACAGGAGACAACTTCCTGAACAGAACACCAACAGCACAGGCTCTAAGAGCAACAATCAATAAATGGAACCTCATGAAACTGAAAAGCTTCTGTAAAGCAAAGGACACTGTCATCAAAACAAAGCGACTGCCTACAGATTGGGAAAGAATCTTCACTAACCCTTTATCTGACAGAGGACTACTATCCAGTATATACAAAGAACTAATGAAGCTGAAAAGCAGCAAATCAAGTAATCCAATTAAAAAATGGGGAACAGAGCTAAACAGAGAATTCTTGACAGAGGAATATCGAATGGCAGAGAAACACTTAAAGAAATGCTCAACCTCATTAGCCATCAGGGAAATGCAAATCAAAATGACCCTGAGATTTCACCTCACACCCATCAGAATGGCCAAGATGAAAAACAAGTGACAACACATGCTGGAGACATTGTGGAGAAAGGGGAACCCTCCTCTACTGCTGGTGGGAATATAAACTGGTACAACCACTCTGGAAATCAATCTGGCGCTTGCTTTCTCAGACAATTAGGAATAGTGCTTCCTGAAGACCCCGCTATACCACTGCTAGGTATATACCCAAACTTTGCTCAAGTACACAAAAGGGATACTTGCTCAACCATGTTTATAGCAGCTTTATTTGTAATAGCCAGAACCTGGAAACAACCCAGATGTCCATCAACGGAGGAATGGATACAGAAATTGTGGTATTTTTACACAATGGAATACTACTCAGCAATCAAAAAGGAGGAAATCATGAAATTTGCAGGCAAATGGTGGGATCTAGAAAAGATCATTCTGAGTGAAATATCCCAGAAGGAGAAAGACAAACATGGGATATACTCACTTATATAGACCTATAAGATATGATAAACATAATGAAATCTATACACCTAAAAAAGATAATCAAGAGAGCGGACATGGGGTAAGATGATCAATCCTCATTTAGAAAGACAGATGGGATGTGCATTGAACGTATGACAGGAATCTACTGAAGGCATCTGAAAGACTCTAACTAGCAGTGTTTTCAAAGCAGATACAAAGACTCATAACCAAACCTTCGGCAGAGTACAGGGAATCATACGAAAGAAGGGGAGTTAGTATGACGGGGAAAGGATAGGAGCTCTACAAGGACCAAATATATCTGGGCACAGGGTCTTTCTGAGACTGACATTCAACCAAGGACCATGTATGGATATAACCTAGAACCTCTGCTTGGATGTAGCCTGTGGTAGCTCAGTAACCAATTGGTTTCTCATAGTAAGGGGAACAAGGACTATCTCTAACAGGAACTCAATGGCAGGCTCTTTGACCTCCCCACCCAAGGGAGGAGCAGTCCTGTTAGGCCACAGAGGAGGACTTTGCAGCCAGTCCTGAAGATACCTGATAAAACAGGATCAGATGAATGGGGAGGAGGTCCCCCCTATCAGTGGACTTGGAAAGGGGCAGGGTGGAGATGAGGGTGGGATTGGGAGGGAATGAGGGAGCGGGATACAGCTGGGATACAAAGTTAATAAAATGTAACTGATAAGAAAAAAATAAAATAAGTAAAAAATTAAAAATAAATCTTTCCTGGACTCTCAAAGCTGTCACTTTGCTATAGCCTTTGTATTGATATGTTCCAAATATAATTTTTTTCTTTCTTTGTCAGACTTTTAGAGCTTATTAAACGCCTCCAAAAACAATACCCTTTGTCATGTTTCTTAAAGTTAGATATATTCTTACAAATGACCTGTCTTTTCAGCACTAAACCAAAAGAGACTGGTGTAAAGAACAAAAATATTTGCTTTCTTTTAATTCATTACTTATCCTTAGAGTATTGGCCTACTCTTGTTCCCAGGAAGACTTGGTGGATAATTCTTTCAGGCGATAGTGCCACAAAGCAGTACTAAGAGTTTAGAAGCCATTATTATCGAATAGAAAAGCGCAAAAGTACTTGGCAATCCCCAAAGCTTTCTTTTTGTGTTTGGAATTTATTCTTTATGTGCTTTTATTTCTCTGCAGTTTCTCCAAGCTCTGAGCTTTATAGTTTGTTCTTTAATAAGTAAATGTTTATTCCTTATGTCGCTACTGCAGAGTCCTCCAAGGTTTGATTTGCCCCAAAGTCAAAATGCTTGGAGATCATTGTGGCCAGAACTAATCAAGACTGGCAGGGCTACAATGGAGCTTACACAATAGAGAGAAACAGGGCCACACAGGTGGGGCTTGGCTATGGGGCATTGTCTGAATCTAGGATAAAAGAAGTACTTTAAACATGGAAGATTGCTTACAAGCTTTGGAAATAATTTTTGCTGTGTCTGGAGTCCTTGTTCCAGGTAACTGCAGGTTCACAGCCCTGCAGCCAGATGCATTTCTGAAAGAATATTGTGACCAAACTGTTCCAGAATCTCCACCCTGGAGGGAGGAGCAGGCAGGTTAAATGGTGAGCTCCCTTTAAAAGCAATGAAAAAACAACTAGGCAGCTTGGGGCTGGTGCATTTCTAAGATGAGGACAAGCTCCGTGGTTTGTACACCTCTGGTACTCAAGCAGAAGAAAGGCCGCTGGGTTTTGGTTCATAGATTGTGGTGACAATCCATCTACTTGAAGGAGAACAGAAAACCTTCCAGAGTAGATGCCCATATCAGGACATGGTCTTTTTGCTCAGATCTTCAAACAATCATTTTCGAAAGAGGAAGTGAAAAATGTGTCTATATGTTACTCTAGTGTCCCGATCAAAGCCTGATGTGACACAGAGGTTTAGACCATGTGAACATTGCTTTTGGTTGTTTGCTGCTAATGCATATGGGAGAGAGAAGGTACCACAGCACTAAGCATGTCACAAAATTAATGACTGGGGACAAATGCACACTGTCTTTGCAGAGTCTGTGTGCTGTCTTCTTTCTCCCAGCATTTCCTGAAATTTGCTGGATTTGCAGGAAGGCAGCAGTATCATTACCTTGGGTTTGAAAGCTGCTGTCATGCCTTAGCAAATGTCAGTCCCCTGACCTTGATACTAATTCTATCTCTATGGCTTGTGTTGCATTGTCAACAAATGGTTATGATTATCCTGTTTTGTTTCTGTCTGGGTTGAAAGGAAAACAAGCCCCTGCACAAATAAACATTTGAGTCGCAGGACTTTTATGTAAAACACTGATGGTAGGAGCTCAGGTGTGCCGTCTGACCTCACGCTGCGCCACCACCTTTTTATCTCACTAACCAGCGGGGATTTCCTCAGTGTCTATGACATCTAAGTTTCTTGTTTATTTGGCAATGATAACATTGTTTAATTTGTATAATAGTTGACATTCTAAAAGAAAATAAGAAGCCCACACTCAGGCTGTCTCCAGGTATTTGCTACCAAATCCTACTGCCTTCCCTTTCTACTCTATCTTGATTTTATATAGTGTTAGTATTAAGTGATACTGCTAAACAGCAATTTTATCTTTTATTAGTCTACTTCCCACTGAAAACTCAAGATCCCTCTATACAAATATATCTGTCTTACTTCCAAACATTATTTCAGTGCCTAGAAATATTCATGAAATATTTAGACTGTCAGAAAATATTTGATGGATGAAGATATGTGAGCAAACTCCAGGCTCCCAAGGATGCTGGGAATCACAGCACGTATGTCTTGCAGGCTCTCGATAACAGCCTCTAATAGATAATAGCTCTTATTATAAAGAACTTCCCATAATCTTCACTTTTTGTGTGTGATATCCTTCCTATAGTCATTAGAAAGTCTAATGCCTTATCTACCACTATGCAAAGCCTTGAGTCATCATGAAATGGACAAGTTTGCAATTCCGAATAAATCAAGTTACAGACTAAACAAAACAATACAAAAAAACACTTTATTTCAGAGACTTGACTAAGTTAAGAACTTCAAAAGAACCAGACCGGTTTGTCAAGTTCTTCAAGGGGAAAGAGACTTCAAATATATAGCCAATATTACAGGCAAAGATTTTGCCATGTCAGAAGCAAAATCTCAAAATGTATCTAGTTTCACTATATGAAATTGTCATTGGTATAAACCCAAATGGTCATGTGACAACAGTTGCATATAGTTCAATTTATTGTGTCACTGAGTAACTGCTAATAACCCCTTAATCCTGTGCTCTTCCAAAGAGAAATGTAATCTTGTTACCTCTCCTTGACCAATCTCCCACAACCACTCATTGCCTTTGAACCTTGAGACCAGCAGCAGGCCATTTTCACTCTCAGCCGCCCCCTTGCCCGGTTCCCCTCTTCTTCCTTTCATGTTAGCCCCACATTCTCTGTCTTAGTCAACATTCCATTGCTGTGAAGAGACACCACCATGACTGTGGTAACTTTTATAAGAGAAAGCATTTTATTGGAGGGACTTGCTGCTGAGGGTTGCAGCTCCCATGTCCAGATAGTTCTCTGAGCTCTGTACAGAATGGAGGACTCCCTTCCTTCAGCAGGGGCTTCCTGTTCTCTGCTTGTCTTTTTTTGCAGGATGTCCCTGAGCTACATACCTGGCTTATTGTAGAAGTAGCCTCTGACAGAGCTTCCTCCAGAATGTTCCCTCACTCCCCATCCCCTCGTATGATAATTGGGTACTATTCACGCACAGGTGATAGGACCATGCTATTTAATGCAAACGAAGTACACTGTGAGCTCCTATCAGAGTACCTCCTGGCTTCTTGCCTTTTCCTACATATTCTTCCCACCCCTGGAATAAAGTTGATCTGCCTCTCTGCACCTGGTCCTGGAAATCTGTCATTCCATTGTGCTCAAGGCCTTTTAAGTCCTGCTCCTGTCCCACCTCTGCTCTTCCTGCTTTTGAGGGCTGGTGGCCAATGGCCATGGAGGGAAGAGGAGACCGACAGCATTTAATTGTGGCTTGCTTACAGTTTTAGACCATTATCATTATGGTAGGGAGTGCAGCAGCAGGCAGGCAAGCATGGTGCTAGAGAAGTGACTTAGATCTAAATATCCCGATCCACAGGCAGCAGGCCGTGAAAACCTCATAGCAGGCCTTTGAAACCGCAAAGCCTACTCCCAGTGACACACCTTCTTCAACAAGACTATAGCCCCAATCCTTTCAAAACAGTTCATCAACTGGATACTAAACATGCAAATATCCGAGCCAATGGGGTCCATTTTCATTGAAATCACCACATTATCAGAATATGGTTGATGTTCCCTCAGCAAGCCATGCATCTCCTTACCTTCCTGCCTTTAAATAAACTGCTGTGTTTACAGGAAATTCTCTTTTTATCTCTGCTACCTGCCAAATGTCTGCTTGTTTTACAAGATGAAGGTAACACTTCTTCTAAACTTTACCCTCCCTTCCTTTATGCCCAACTCTTTATCAGGAATTACCTCTGCGTCTCAGAGCTCTTTATAACCTTGGCATCAGTTCTATTTTAGCACTCGAATGACACATGCTATACTATAATATAAGTCTTCTCGTTCTTTTCACAGATCTTAAGCTAGGACTAAAATTTTCCATCTTGTTATTGTTGTGCTGAGGGCAGTTCTGGGTCCATGGCAGTTGGTCATTTTGTCACTCATGCTTCTCATTACTGTGATGAAATATCTGATGAAACAAAACTGCGGGGAGGAAAGACTTGTTTTGTTTTACAATTCAAGAGGAAACACAGCCCATAGTGGTGGAGCGAGCAGGGTGGAGGCACGTGAGGTGTTTGGTCACTTTGTTCCCACAGTCAGGGATTAGAGATGGGACTGAGAGTACAGTGAGGTAGCTAATCCACCTCAAGATTCACCATCAGTGACTCCAACCTCCTTCAAAAGTCTCTGCCTTTTAGAAGTTTCACAGTCCTACAAAAATAGTGTCACCAGCTGGAGATCAGATATTTAAATGCATTACCCTTCAAGGATTTATTTCACATTCAAACCGTATCCCATAGTTTTCCCCTTTAAACTCGTGTCATTTTATTATGCAAAATGTTTATTCCAATTTCAAAAGTCCAGATAGTCTCTAATATTCCCGATACCGCTCAAAACTCTAGAGTTTTCTGAAATTTAAGGCAGTCTCTTAATTGTGACAAAATAAACAAAATAAATCAAGTTAAGTACTTTCAACATACAATGGCACAATGTCAGTATTCTCATTCAAGAAGGGAGGAACTGGGGCAAATCAAAAAAGCAAGACCAATCCTCAGACCAAACACCAAATATTTCAAGCTCCATGCCCAGCATCTTGGTCTCTTGACGGTATTATCTCCAACTGTCTTGTGCAGAATTCACGAGTATAGCACATGTAGACTTTCTTTTGGGCTGGTCCCATTGTGTGCTCACGGCTATCCTCTGTAGATATCCTGTGGTCCTGGAATCTCTACCATCTTCTGGCCTCTACTACAACTTATGCTTCACCTTACAGATGTTACATAGACACCCTGCGGGACCTCCATGTTGGCATCCTTGTCACACTTTGACAGACTATCCTCCGTAGCTTACAGAGGTCTTGGCACATACCTCCACGATCCCCTGAGCCTTCACATCTTTCATGCCTGCATAACGACGTGGGAGACTCTGCCGAGAAGTGCTGCCAGCCCGAGGTGTAGCCAGTCTCCCTGCACTGCAGTTGCAGTAGCCTCCATGTGTTGACCTTGTGCACACACCTCTGTAGAACTTGGTTTTCAAGCAGGGACTTCCTTTCCTTGCATGCTTAGGTTGAGTTCTCTCATTTCAATGCACCCGTATTTTCAGAGCTAGAACCTTTTGTGTGGGTTAAGGCACACTGCCCTCAAGTCTTGCCTATTGTGTCAGGGCAGAACACTAGGTTTCTCCTCAGTTGTGTCAATCTCTTCCATAACTACTTTGTTTGAGTCTTTAAACTCAAACTTCCTTCTTTCTTCAGCAAACTGCACACCTTTTCTCTTTCTCCTTTGCTTGCTGCTCTCTCTCATTAAACTCCTGTTCCTCTCTGAAACCTCATGGATGGTGCCTCCATTTTGAATGTTTGTTCTTGTTGTTGTTGTTATTTTAGCTCCTGCAGACCAAAACTCCCACCAGAATGTCCCGTTAAGTCCTGCTTTCTACATTTTAGTATTTCTCGTCCCCAGATTCCAACTCTCCCACATTCCCTGGGCAAAGCAATTTTAAAGGCAAACAAACCCCATGTTCAGGCTTATAGCAGCAACCTTCCTAAGGTACAAAAATCTCTGTATTTGTTAATTTTCTCATTGTTGTGACCAAATGCCTGACAAGAAACAACTTGAGGGTAAAGGGATTTATTTTGGCTTACAGTTTAAGAGAGACAGTCCACCACACAGGGGAAGAGAGGAGCATGAGATCATTTTGCCATCATAATTAAGAAGCAGAGAGTAGACAAGATGCAGAGCTAGACCAACAAACCTTTTAAAGGCCTGCTTGTAGTAACTCACTTCCCTTAGCAAGTCTCTCCATCCTGAAAGTTCCACAGTCTTATGCCCCACAGCTTGGGGCATAAAATGTGACAAGTCTCACATCCACACCACAATGGTTAATAAATGTTGATTAAATCTAGTCTAGATTAAATTATGGCTTGCAGATGGCTTTCCAGAATTTAAGCTACCCTTAGTACGAAGGTCAAGAGCACTGGTTTTTAAAATAAATCCCCCTTTTGCCATGTGCATGTCTTATCCCTAGTTACCCAAATTATTTATACCCCCTTTTCTAATAAAAAGTAGGCTAGTAGTTACTACTTGACAAAGTTACTGTAAAGATTAAATACATGTGAAGCTGCATTTCATAGAGGCATAGAGGGGGGAAAAGAGAATGATTATAATATTAATAAATGTAAAATCATTATTTTTCTGTTAAACATCTAACTGATAAATAACAAGTCTAAAGAAGGAGCAAAGTGAGAGGCAGACAGAATTCTAGACACTCCCCAAACAGTTCTACTCCATGGGAGACAGAGTGCTAAAGTTCTGCTTGCAGTGAGCAATAACCTAGTATGTTTGATGCTTTTACGCCCATCCCAAGTTCTCCACGTGAGAAAAAAATATTTTTCATCCTTTATTTCTGATATCCACTGGAAAATGTAGCCAGATTTGAGCCTTTGAGAAGTTAGAGTTTGGCTTTGATTGATCTGCGAGAGCTTCTTATAGCATTTCAACCTGTGGCCATTTAAGAATATGGCAGGGTGAGTGCTGCGTCTAGCCACATGCTACTAAACTCACAGTCTTTTAGACCTTGTCTTGCCCTGAAGTCACAGCAGGCAGATAACCTCCTGCTCCGAGCTGAAAACATTTGCACCTCTCCAAAATGGGAGCAATGACAGAAATCCTAGGATTTATTTTTTTAAACAGAGTTGTAGGGGCTGGAGAGATGGCTCAGTGTTTAAGAGCATTGTCTGCTCTTCCAAATGGACCTGGGTTCAATTCCCAGCACCCACGTGGCAGCTCAACTGTCTGCACCACCAACTCCAAGGGATCTGACACCTTCACACATAAAATAAAATAAAATAAAATATAAAAAAAAAGAAAACCAAATAAGTAAACAAATAAACAGAGTTGTACTTATGCAGGCCCAGCTGGCTTGGGGATTTTTATTTTAAAGGTGTTTTCCATTTGTTTTTGTTTTTGTTTTTGTTTTTGTTTTTGTTGTTGTTGTTGGTTTTTTTAGTTCTATTTTGTTTTTTATTTTGTTTGTTTGTCGGAGTGGTGAACTAAAACACCTGTTCTATTTCTATGTTCAGTGCTTCAACACTAGATGTGTGGGTTTTCTCAGAGAGATTCTCCTACTCCTTGAGGATGACAGTAATGTCCTAGAGTTAATAAGAGCTTGGGGCTCAATTCTATAAAACTAACCTGAATGTGTAGCCAACGGAAATACTGGTTCCTCTGGTTACCCCCGCTTCTGTCTTGGCCACAGACTTTGGATTTCCATCACCCCATTCTCAGAGTCAGTGATTTGCTAAAACAAATAATAAAACCTTAGGAAACATCTCTCTTGTATTTGCTTGCTTGTTTTGTTTTGTTTTGGGGGGGTTGTTTGTTTTTGGTGTTTTTCGAGGCAGGGTTTCTCTGTGTAGCCTTGCCTGTCCTGAACTAGCAGTGATCTGCCTGCCTCTGCCTCTCAAAGTGCTAGGATTAAGCAAAACAAAACAAAAAAGAAAAAGAAGATTTAGGTAGCTCAATTGATAAGGCTCCTGACCCTGAAATATCTCTCTTGTAGTATATACATATGAACAGTCTGATAAAGGGCAAGAACAAGAGAGGCCCTAAGCCCAGGAACTTCTGACCCTACAGAGCTAGGATGCACTACCCTCTGGGCACACAAACAGGTTTCACCATGAAGACTTTCCCATGAAGAGCTGGTTGATTTTTTTACAACCTCAAGACTCCTTTCCTTCCCTGGAGGACGGAAAGTAGGCTAAACATCTCCCAGCTTAATCATGGTCTGGATAGATGCTTAGCTCTATATTGAAGCTATCCAAGAACTCCAAAGAACAGCCTCATTTAAACCATAGATGCTACTACTGTTCAGGAAATTCCAAGGTACTTGGTGAGTTATGTGCCAAGAACTGTGATCAGAAACCAAATATTTCTTTTTCTTTAGGTCAGAAGAGGAGCAGACAAGTAATACTGCTTTTTATGTATTACCTGGGTCCCCAAATGGTGAATGGCGTGGGTGGGAAAGTTTCCCCAACATTTCCTACCTGTAGTGGGAAGTAGAGCAGTAACCAGTTATCTAGACCCTTGTTTGGGGTGATAGGCCTCCAGGCACCTGTAGCAGCTGACGAAACACGAGGTTTAAGAAAGGAGGAGTGAGAGGCCTTACCCAGAGATGGATCAAAACAAATGCTGAGATTCACAGCCAAATGTTTGATGAAGCACAGGGAGCCTTGTGGAAGGGGGTTTGGGGTGGATAGAAGAACCTGGAGGAAATAGGAAGAAGACCAACATAGACAACTCATCTTGACCGTGGGGGGGTGCTTGCAGAGACTGAAACACCGACCAAGGGCCATATATGGACTGGACCTAGGGCCTCTAACACAAATGTGCCCAATGGACAGCTTGGTCTTCATGTGAGTGACCTAGGAAGGGGAGTGGGGGTCTGTCTCTGGCAATGACTATCTTAGATGATTTTTGATCACTTCCCCCTCTTGCCCAGACTCTGTGGTAGAGAATGTGCTCAGTCCTGATAAACCAAAATGTACTGGGATGGGTACGGTGTGTGTAAGCTTCCCTTTTCTGAGGGAGAGGGAAGGGAGATACAGAGACGAGGGAAGGAGGGTTGTAATGAGAAAGAAAGAAAGAAAGAAAGAAAGAAAGAAAGAAAGAAAGAAAGAAAGAAAGAAAGAAAAGAGAGAGAAAAGACAGACAAGGAAAGGAAAGGAAAGGAAAGGAAAGGAAAGGAAAGGAAAGGAAAGGAAAGGAAAGGAAAGGAAAGGAAAGGAAAGGAAAGGAAAGGAAAGGAAAGGAAAGGAAAAAGGGAGAGGGAGAGGGAGAGGGAAAAGGGAAAAGGGAAAAGGGAAAAGGGAAAAGGGAAAAGGGAAAAGGGAAAAGGGAAAAGGGAAAAGGGAAAGGAAAGGAAAGGGGAAAGGAAAGGAGGAGAGGACACTAACAGGATTCCAGCTTCTCTTGTTTGGACAGTAAGAGAACAGTAATGCTTCTGACAGGTGAAGGATGGAGGATTCCCCCCCCCCCCCATTTTCCCCCTTGCTCAGCCATCTCCAACTCTTTTTGATCTTTCTTGTAAGGTGAGATTTTCAATCTAGTGCAAACCTCCCAGCTTCCCTCCCTCCAACAGGAAATTTATTCTTCAAATGGCAGTCAGCATGTCTTTATGCTGAACCAGCCCTCCCTGTGTCTCTATAGCTGTTTATATTTCCACTTGCTTTGTCGATGCAGTTAACTCTCCACCCTCTACAGGGGCGGGGGGGGGGGTGTTATGGTCTAGTCTTCATCAGTTCTACTATACCATTCCTCTGCCTGCTTTTCTTGCCATGTGACTCATTTTCAGATCCCTCCTTCCCCCACTTGCCTCCCATCTCTGGCCTGGGTCCCTGTAAGCTCCCTCTGCAATGACCACCACCTGTTTTGCCTTACTCTCAGGCCTAAGCCCAATCCTTTACAGTAAATTCTGGGTGCCACCGTGTGTCCTTTGTTGCCTGGTGGGAGATGTAATGTTACACCCATCTGACCATTGTCTGTCATCACATCCCCAGGTGTCAGCCCTGTGGGCTTCTGTTCCTTTGCAGCCATCTCTAAATCCTGACATAGTGCTCACGGGGTGTCATAATCAATTACTGATTGTGAGATAACTTACATATGAAACAGAATTTCACCAAATTTCTCATATGCCTGAGCCCAGCACTGAGAATTTATCCCTATAGAGGTGAAATAGTTTCAGGCCTTCTGGAGAGGTCAGTAACTAGAAACTATCTCTGAGAAGGAGATCATATGCTCACATTTGATTGTGAAGAATGTATCAGCTAATGCATGGACTCCCAACAGTCTCTATTTTTAATTTACCTTCTCTCCTATATCTATATCCAGAGGATTAATTTACATTAGCATTTGGAACCAGCAAGTTACTTGCTTCTCTGAATTAATGTGGCAAGGTTTCCTCCCGTCTCAGTAGAGGGCGTCATCTGGATGCCTGAAATGAAGCAGACGACGTTCCTGTGCAGCCATGGTAACCAGTGACACTCTCTGGCCTGTTTTTTTCATCCTCCTTTCATCTGAGAGCCCAACTCTTCCTGGTTTCAAGCCTAGATCCTCTGTAGAGCATCTTCCTGCGAACAGCTCTTACTAGACCTGCTGCATCTCAGGTGAGAGACTGATGAGAACTGTGCCCCTACCATATGTTCAGATACAAAAATATCTCCAAGTTTCCTGGAGTTATTCGCTCCCTTTGAGTAATTACTGCACGATTCTGAGACACATAGAAGTAGATAAATCTTTGGGCCATGGGTAGGCAAAACTAACACTTTTCTAATAGCATGTTACCTAGCTTAATTTTCATGGGACATGATGCAACAGCAGAAAGCAAATTGCCGTTTGAATTGCCTTTTGCATGTAGGACTTAATTGATGCTCCTGTGTGTGGACACTGGCGCAGCACTGAAAATTACCAAGCCGAGGGAACGATTTTAGAGGAGTCAATTATTTTAGAGCGGAAAGGCATCAATACCTTCTGTCAAGATTCGTGAGAGACAACGGTTGATTTCCCATTGCACTGACTATGTGTCTAAAAATAATACAGGTCTGCATATAACAAACATTAGTCACTGTAGATGACTACTCAGAAAAAAGATTGTTAAAAAAAGAACTGAAAGAAATGATCTACTAGAACGAACCAGGCACTGAGCAAACCATGAGCACAGTTTCTAATAAGTAATTCGTTTGGTGACTCTTTGCTTGCACGCTTCTTTGATATGGCATTCTCAAAACAGGTTAACATAATAAATAACAGTTTGGATGATGATGAAATCTCAGAGCATGCAAGTACTTGCCACACAAGCTTGACAACCTGAATTTGATCTCCAGGTGCCACAGTAGAATGAGGGCACTGGTACCCACGTACATGCCATGACATGCATGAGACTTTCCCACCCCGTCTCTCTTCCTCTCTTCCTCTCATAGTTAGGTTCTTCTGCCTAGTCTACACCATTCTTACACTGCAGAGAAGAGGTGCTCCTTCTTGCACCCCTCTTCATCATCCATTCTTTCTAGGAACCATCTCAGTTACTGTCCTGTTGATCAGATATAACTAGCAATGAGGATTTTTATTATCATTCACAAAGGAAATGTTTCTCTCTCTCTCTGGCTTTGAAATCTCCACTTTACAATTCAACCCTGCTTCTTGGACCTAATCTTATGGGAAAATCATAAGATGAAGCACCCAACCACTCAATTTATCCACTCCATATTGTCTTTGAGCAGACACATAGAAATAAGATCAAAATTAAATTGGCTCAGAAGGGTGTGCGTGCATGTGTGTAACAATAATCATTGGAGAAGATCGTGCACATGAGAGGAAGTTGTGGTACATATTAAACAATCTGGGTAGGGAAAAGGAAGGTATAGGATAGGAATGAAGTAAATATGTACTCATGTCTGAAATTAAAAAAAAAGCAACCCTAAATTAAACAATATGGGGTACTGACATTATTTCTGGTGTCTTGCTGACGACACTGCACAGTTCAGATACAGAACTTGAACAAATCCATCCATGCTTGCTCTGGAAGCCCTCCTTGAGAACTAGCTCTTACAGTGTTGGAAAGAGAAAAGCAAGCTACCAAGGGATCAATTGGAGCAATCAATAGTCCTATCCAGCTATAACATCTGCAGACCACAACAGTGACCAGAATGACAAGACGTTCCAAACAGGACAGTGGTGACAGTTTTACCCTGAGGGGAACCAGCTGTCACTTGACTTGCCTTAAGGCCCACATAGCAGGAGGAAACTCATGCTTGGCATTGTAAACTTAGCCAGCTACCCATGGCTGGTGAACCCATGGAACCTACCAGAGAAGCTAAAGCTGTTGATTTCTTAAAGCAATATACATTTTAACAGCATTCCATATACTTATCTTTGTATGCACAAACAAGTCTAATTCTCACCTGTCACCAAAGAAGCTTCTTTTTACAGATGGGGATTATCACAGAGAGCCACAATCATCAAAATGTAGAAATCAATGGACCATAAGGCAGTACACCAAAAGCTCTGGAAACATTGTGGAAGAGGGGGAAGAAAGACTGTAAGAGCCAGAGAACCTGGGTGTTTCTTTCTTCTAAATAGAAAAGGGCACAAAGTGGGGTTGGGAGGAAGAGAAGCTGAATCTGGGAGGAGTTGGAATGAGTATAATCAAATTCTCAAAGAATAAATAAAATTATATTATTTAAAAATTATTTTTAAAAGAAAATTGAAACAAAGCAACATGAATTGAAAAGAGACTAAAGAGCAGACATAGGAGCCTGCCTGGGGTCACTGCCTAGTCATAGGTGGCTTGAAGGCATTAGAAAGTGTGTAATGAGCCAGGTATGCATATCTTTAATCCCAGCACTCAGGAGGTAGAGGCAGGCAGATCTCTGTGTGCTTCAGACCAGCCTTGTCTACAAAGCAAGTCCAGGATAGCCAGGACTACACAGAGAAACCCTGTCTCAAAAAAAATGTGTGTAATGTGTCACATCAGAAGAAATAACTTCTGTTCTCTGATCTAATACTCACTCCTGTCACTTAAGACAGTCTCTGGTCTTGCATTGAATGGGTGGCATGCCAACTGAATGAAGGATAATGCTCTCAGAATGATTCCTGGCACATACCATACTTGATGATTTGCTTTTGAGATGCAAGGAATCAAACCTAGGACCTTGCTCATGCTAGCCAAGTGCTGAGTTAAAACTCTAGCTAATAACTGTCTTTTACAATGCACATGCTCTGTAAGTGTTAGGCTTTATAGATGCCTATGGGAGCCAATTTTTCCTCTCTAGCTGTGTAATATCTAAAAATGCAAATAGAACCTCAGAGAATTATTCACATTTTTCATACCAGTAATACAGTCTAGGAGTATAACCCAAGACAGTGTGAAAATAAGGATAAAAACAAACACATTCAGATCTAGCCTATTTTCAGAGTGAAATGGAGGAAAAAGTGACTACACAGATTAGAAACAAAGTTTAAACAAAACAAGGGAAAGCCAAAGCTTTCCTGTCCAACACACCACCCACACAATCAGCTTACTAATAGGAGCGCAGCCTAGAACTTGGTCCATTTAAACTCAATAACCCAATGCCCTTTGATGGTTGCCTACCAAACATTCACAGTACATGCAGAAAATGAAATCAGCAATGAAATAACTATGAGACTCTGGTTTTAAGGTCTTCAAGAATTATTAGCTCATGTAGAGTACACTGGTAAGAACTTATAACTCATCTTAATTTCCACCATTGCCCCAATCACTTACAACTTTGACATTCTTGAATAGGTTTACTAGGCTATGGATGGCATGAGCAAGACATGCAGATGCTTGACCTGGGTGAGAGAATAACCTGTGACACATGGTCAGCAGGTTCGGAAGTACACTGATGCTGTGCTGAGCATCTACAGATATTTCCGTATGCTACTCTGCTGTATGGAAATTCCAGAAATTTTCTGTTTAGTTTACACATGTAATGCAGTATAGGATGTTTACACATCCACATTACAGAAAGAACCAAAACGCATGTGGTTTATATTTTGTATGATATATCAAAACCATAATGAATGTCACTGATGTTTAGGAAATACTTGGACAGCTTTTTTGTCCTCTGAAGGTTCTGGTATTATACTGAGGTTTATTGACATGGATGTAAACTTATTAATTAGTACAAATACTTTACATAAAATGGAGCCATTTGAGTATCCTTTCTCCATTTTGAATGATCTTATTTGCCTGCAATGGTATTTTTAATATACTATTTTTGTTAATTCTTTGAGAATTTCATATATGCATATAAAACATTTGGATCATATTCACCCCTACTCATCCCTTAAATCCTCCTAGATCAACTTTTATCAGCCTTCTTCTCTTCCAATCTCATATCCTCTACTTTTTAAATAAACCACGGAGTCAAATTTGTGCTGCCCAGGTACTCATAAGTGTGGGTTCTTCTACTAGAGCATGGGCAAACAACTGATGGCCACAGCTTTAAAGAAAGATGACCCTCTCTCTCTCTTCCAACAGACATCAGTTAACACATCCTCTCATCTAGGAGAAGGTGCTCCTGTCTTCCATGCCATGTTGGAAAGTTGTCTAGCTTGGATCTTCTCTGAGTCATCCTCAGTCAACCACAGATGCTATGAGTTCACTAGTGTATCTGTCGTGCATTGTCCAGAGGACACTGGTTCTCCTCAACCTCTAGAGTGCTAAATCTTCCAAGATTGTTCCTGAGTCCTGGGATCAGATATAAATACTCCATTTATATAAGGCTGATTAACCCACACGCATGTATTCTCTGCACTTTGACAATTTTAAGTTTCTGTATTAACCTGCAGCCCACTGCACAAAGAAATTTCTCTAATGATGTCTGAGAGCTACTAATCTATGGATATAGAGATACAAATTTAGAGGCTAGTTCAATGTTCATTTATCACAATAATAGCAGGAGGTTCAGTCCTGGAGCTTATGAGCTCCCTGGCCATAGATTCTTGGCCAGATTTATAGTAACAGGCACACATGCATCTCCTCTTGTGGAAAGGACCTTAAATCCAATCAGGAAGCAGTTAATTACCTCTATAATATTGGCGCCACTATTGTACCCGAGGGTATATCTTGCATAGCTGCTCATTACCATAACTCACAGCATTCACAGCAGAGTAAGACTGCTGATGCCTTTTCTTTCCACAAAGCCAGCATAGGACCTTCAGTACTATGAAAGCTGGATAGTGAGGAGGATGCTTTCCATTTGGTACCAACTTGATTTCTCCATGTGTGACCAAAATGTGTGGTTTCTTCATCAATAGGGTCTTACCATCAAGTTCTGGTGAGCAAGCAAGAGAAATAGCAATCTCCTGTATTGTTTGAGGGATCTCTGGTACATCTACAATCAGCGTCTTGAGGGGGAGTATCCCATACCTGCCATTGGGCTTTTTATTTCTGATATGATGTTTTTGCATGTGTTATTGCTCTGTCTGGAATGTTCGTCCCATCCAAACACTAATTTAACTTCACTCTTCCTTCCAGAAGCACTCCCTGGCACTCCCTGGCACTTGTTCATCTTCCCACTAAGCCAGAGGCAGTGTCTTCTCTGCACATGCTATCTATACTGATTATGGAATTTATTACCTGTACTACCTTACTTCATGATTATTTAAAGCCTTTTTAAGTTTAAAAACATAGTGTATTTCTGTTATGCTACACACCTAAAATAAATATCCCATAACGTATATTTCTCAATAGTTCCACTTCCAATGTTTGTCACTTCTAATTGGAATATACGAGCTTATGGAAACTGTGGTATGTCTTGCGTAAACAATGAATTTCTGCAAGGTGAAAGTCCTGGCTAATTAGTGACCATTGTGTTACCCATGTGGGCAGTCAGGACAAGGGCTTCTCTCACAACAGGCTTACATGGGCATTGCCACTCTGTTCCAGTTGCTCACAGCATGGCATTCAACTCATAGTCAGCAGGAAAAAGCATTTTTTATATCCATATTAACATATAACCTCAAAATATGCCAAAGTACAACACAGGAAAACTTCACCTCCTTCTCCAAGTTGCTTGAGATTTTCTTAGCCAAGACTGTTAATGACTCAGACGGGGCATTCAGAAATTTAAAAGCTCATAATGAACATGCTTTCTGCTCCCCCTCCCACCCTTCCTCCTCGTCTCACAAGGCGCTGTTATTTTTAACTCCACATTGCTTCAGCTCCACTTCAGAGAAAGCCAAGCTGAGACAGAGGTGCTGCTCTGTTCACAGGAAGGGAAGGATCGCATAGAGAAGAAAAGATTGTGACAAAACAAAGGAGAGATATTGGAAGGGGATTTAGAAGTTCTTCTCAGAGAAGTAGGACTAGCTACAGCCCTCAGCAATGGGATTCTGTAGTGAGCAGTCCATTTTCCAAACCTAGGGTGTGGTGCTTTGAATGAGAATGGTCTCCACAGGCTCACAGATCTGAGTACTTGGTCACTTAAAAAAAGTGGAACCCTCCTCCATAGCTGGTGGGAATGTGAACTTGTACAACCACTTTGGAAATCAGTCTGGTGCCTTCTCAGACAATTAGGAAGATCCAGATATACCACTCCTGGGCATATATCTGAAAGATGCTCAACCACACAACAAGTACATTTGCCATTTGATTCTTTAACTGGCACAGAAAGCAAACCAGATCAAGACCCCTAGATGGTAACACGGGGTCAATTAAGGTAGAACAGGCAATGTAGGGAAGAGGGCTGAATAGAAGGCTGAATCTGGAAGTTAATGGATATCCCAAGAGGCCACTGAACTCAGAGGTGAGAGAGAGTATCTAAGAGCAGAGGAAAGCATGTAGTGGGAGGGACTCGTTAGGTACTGCTAGCACGTGAATTTGAGCAGCACTTAGGCTTTGACTTCTGTGTCTATAGGGAACAAGAGTTGTGGCTCACTCTGAGTTTACCAGTGTGCTGAACAGGGTGCTCGATCCATTCCAGGCGTTTCAGTGTCTATGTGCACATCTTCTGTGTACCTTCATATTTAACTTCTTATTATATAACCAAATTCTATTATAATTAAAGCTTCTTCCTGCTTAATTTACAAATGCAAAGAAGAGAGAAGTAGAATAATTGCAGGTGAAATATTTTGGCCTGCGTGAAAATAGCCCATGTCCAGGTGGATTTTAAAATATCTTTATTATCTTGGTGATGAATACAGGCATGAAATGAATACAAGTCAATCAAAAATTATGCTTAAGCAACAAGCTTGGAATTTTGCCTTCTCTTTGTACACAGTGTAAGAATGAATTACAAAAAAAGAATTACTTGCATGTATGATTACTAATTGTCTATTCACTTAAGAGATGTTTAATTTTGGTGTTGTACAGATTGGCTGTTTCACTAAAATAACTTCCCTTTTGATTAATTTAAAAACAAACAAAAAAATCAATTGATACAGCTTCAATGGCTCGCTCTGGCCACTCACTCAGCTTCCTATTTATTGATACTTAAATGGACAAGGGTGGGGAATTCATGTCTTCTCCAAATAGAGACGAAGATGCCATATTTATGCTTCAACTTTGAAACTATATGAAATACACACCTTAAAAAAAAAAAGAGCCTACTAACCCATGAGCAATAGCTTGAAAGTAGAGTGCCTATCCAGGAAATAAGTAGATGTTACCCTGAATGAAAACACCTACAAATGGGTGGTGATGCAGAAGAAGGGAAGCCATACAACAGCTAGGGGAGAGCAAATCTCAGTCTTACACAATCAAGCAGTACCTAGTGCCTGATATAATACAGAAAATAGTGTGTTTGAAAAACATCAACATTATGAAGACCTACAAGAAAAAAGTTGAATGGAATGGACAGATCAAAGGTTCCAGACATACTGTTTAAATAAACAAGCACCCTCTTCCTACTCCAAAGACATTTTGTTTCTACTCTAAACCCTTCACCCTTTGTTCAGATCTGAAATATTGGAGAAAGACTCAACTAAAGTACAGCCTGAATCTATCTGATACCCCAGGTTTTAAAAAAATGGGGCTACTGTTTGCAGATGGCTACAGCACACCTCTCTGAGTGGCTGCGTGGCTGCTACGCCTCTGCCAGGCAGCTTAGAGTTGGCCCTGGTGCCAGGAGCAAGGGAGATCCAACCCCAGGGTATGAGTGCAGGAGAGCTGGGGGGTGGGGGTACAAGAGAGCTAGCAGGCTGATCAAATCAGCTTCCCACCCATGCCCAGATTCCAGGAGTCTGAGTTGGCACCCCAACATCTAACCCACCCACCGGCTGCTGGAAAGGGGCCAGGACTGCAGGTCCAAAGTTTCAGGATCTCCACACACAAAGAAACAGCAGTATATCCAAGGTGAGTTTCCTGTGAAAGAAGGTTGTTGAAAAGATGCAAGAGAGACTCTAGAATGCATTTACTTTGGCATTCTGTTATCTGAAAAAAAAAAAAAAAGATGTTATGTTTAATAAAAATAACCTGATTTTGAGACAGGGTTTCTCCATGTAGCCTTGGTGGTCCTGGACTCACTTTGTAGATCAAGCTGCCAGGAACTCACAGAGATCTGCCTGCCTCTGCCTCCTGGAGTTCTGGGATTACAGGTGTGTGCCACTGTACCTGGTTTACAGTTGTTATTAGCATTGTCATTCACAATTTGTAGTTGAAGAAGATGGCCCATGAGAAGACTGAGCACTTATCAGTCAAGTTTCATACCCAATGATATTTTACTCTAGATCTTGTATCAGAAGGAAATTCTCTTCCTTTTTTTTTTTTTTTTTTTTTTTTTTCTCTGAGACAGTTTCTTCGTGTAGCCCTGGCTATCCTGGAACTAGTTTTCTAGACCAACCAGGCTTTGCCTTGAAGTCACAGAGAGGGTGTGCACGACTGCCCCAGCTCTATGGATGCTATTATATGCTTATAAATGATTATTCTATAGCTCAGCCAGTAGATGTTTTTATTCAAATTCAGAGAGTAAGTGTTTGCAGGCCTGTCAAAACTTTTCATCTCTGTCACTGCAGTGAAAAAGTAGACACAGATAGTAGTCTTGTATGGTACTGAATATCTAATTTCAGATACTTGGAATGAGGGATTCTTAACAGTGAGAGATAGGGCTGTCTTTGACTCTTTTGCCTGCCTTTGGGACCTTTTTTTCCCTACTGGGTTGCCTTGCCCAGCCTTGATATAAGAATATGTACCTGGCCGTATTGTAGCTTACTATGCTGTATTTGGTTGATGTTTCTGGAAGTCCTGCTCTTTTCTGAAGGGGAGAAGAAGGGGATATGGATCCATGGGAAAAGGCAGAGGAGAGAGACTGGGGTAAGGGAAAGGAGAAACTGCAGTCAGGGTGTAATATATGAAAAAGAAAAAAATGAAGTTTTTGATGAAGAAGAAGAAAGAGGAAGAAGAAGGAGGAGGAGGAGAAGGAGTTGCCATAGATTTATAGGATAGACCCATGCTACATGAGCAGCCTAAGTGAGCCTTGAGTTTTTAATCTGAGTCAAATATGTCAGAATCCTCCCCCAAAGAGGATACAGTGTGTGATTGCAGTTACATCTAAAGTTTCAGGTAATACATAGTACTTTACAGCAACAGAAAGCTGCTGTTGGTTACCTGGAGATATAAAAAAAAAGGGCCTGATAAATTTATTCCAAGGGATGAATCTCTGATCTTATGGTTTTTAGTATTAGTCACCTATATGGGAGGCACTTAGGGAGTCAGAGTTATATCATGTTTACTTCATGGCCTTGAGGCTCACCTGAGATGGTACCTGACACAGTACCTTAGCTTTTTCCATGGAAAGAACATTAAGTCAAGAGATGATATGTAAATTGGGGAAAAGACAAATGTATTAAAATAAACTGGCAACTTTTGAAAATACATTTTAAAATCTCATTACCTTTATCCTTCAATAGGTATAAGAACCTAGGTATATTAGTCAACTTCTGACTAATTCTGAGACCTTTCTCCATTTACAATGATTCTATTTTTGTGTTTTAAAATTTGACTCATTAAAAACATAAAATCCATTGGTTACGGAATTTACTCTCAGGAGCAGCCAATGGGAAGGACAAAATATCAGAGCTTTTGAAAATGTCATTCAGGGAAGCATTTGAAAGGGCCACTTTCAAAAGGAACACAAATCCTGATGAAGATACAGCGCTAATATTTTTTTTTAAGCAATTTGGCCAAGGGATGGAAGGCTGTTTTAGTTGCCAGATTGGAAAGCTAGGATACCTGGTGACAGATCCTGCTGCCCCCTGCTGAAGCGCTGACACTAACAGCCATGGGATGCTTGTAAGGCTGCAGGTGGTCTTGGCAGCCCTTGCATGACCAGCAGATGCCCTGAGGCCTTTGCTTCACGCTCCTGAAATGATGTTCAAAGGCCCCTCATCCGTGATTTAACCTTTAAGTGATTCCATCTCTTCAAATCCTTACAAAGGCACAAATCCTCAACGTAGGGCCCCTCTACTCTATTTTGAAAGATTCACATGTTTATATTACCTGAATACTATATGTTTTTGTTACCAAAATGCACCCTGAAAGTGCATTCCTAACTCCTAGAGATTACCTTAGTAGGTATTCATGTTAACCCATGAAAGTCAGAAGGCTCAGACTTATTGTCCCCATTTTGCAAATAAGGAAACTGCTCACAGGTTTAACAGTCCAGTGAGACGGCAGATATGTATCTACTCTGCAAATATTATTTAATTTCCTTAATTTCTCCTTGCATTTTATAAGTAACCAGCTCTATTTAGAAATGGCCTAAATTGATTCTTTTTTCCCCTCTACTTTTAAAGCTTCTTGTGCTTTTTGAACTGTCATGAGGACACACTGATTTCTAGAAGAGAAGGATAATTTATATTTGGACCTAAGTATTTTTATGTTTAACACAAAATAAGGGAAGATGCACAGTCTTCTGGTTCTAGTGATAAGAAAGGGGCAGGATGGCAGATAGAGGCCTGGGCGTTGTGGAGAAGAGCATGGGGGGAAGAAAAGGACTCTTCAGAGTCAAGTGTCATTGCCAAGGGGATACCTGATAACAGTGTTAGGTGAACATAGCTAAACAACCTTCACTGTGTGCATCTACATAAACCAAGACGGCTATGACATCACCATGCAGTATAATCTATGGGATCACCAAGGGCTAGACATGAAGTCCATTATGCTGCTCATTATTGTACTTTGAGAAACTGCCTGAGAAAACCCGCAAACAGCTGTGGTGGCAAGGAGATGGCAATTTCATGGAACGACCTGACTGAAGCTTTTGGTTAGTGATACTCACAGGTTAGACGCCAATTTCAATCACTCTCTGGTACACTTGTGCAAACAATCATATCCCAAGACAAAGAGCTAAAAAGACTAGAGTGCCATAAGAGTTATGTTAATCCCTCCAAAAAGTTTACTTCCAGGTGACTCCAGGGCACCTGTGGGGCTCTGTCTCCTAAAGGTCCTGTCACACAGGAATCCATTGTGAAGAAACCACATGTGAGCCACAGCAGCCACATCTTCTTCAGCAGGTAAGAAGTTTTCTGAACAGATATGGTGACTGTAGATATCCCCCCATTCTCTGAAAATAGAAAATTATCTGGAGGTAAATAGCTCGTGTCAGGAATCAGGGTCATAGAGGAGCAAAACAAAAATTATAATTGGGACACCATTAAAGTTCATTTCTAGATTTTCAAAACATGCAGTGTTAAATATTTTTAAAAGAGGACTTGACGAGCTGATGAAGATGGCTCAGAGGCTGAGAACACCGGCCTCACTTCTGGAGGACCTGCGTTTGGTAATCAGCACCCAGGTGATAGCTCACCGCCACCTGAAACTGCAGTTCCACAGCCTCCGTGGGCACTTCCACACACGATGCGCAGACGCACTGGCAGGCAGAGCACTCATCACGTAAAACTCAAATTAAAGAAATCTTCAGAGAAGTGTGCAGCACACTGCCCGCTGCCTTAAATGCATATTTAAATTAAATGCATATTTAAATTAAATGCATATTTAAATTAGAGGAAATAGTCTAGAGAAGCATGGTGCAACCAAATGACTAAGACATGGTTACTGAGGAATTCCTGGGCCAAATTGTACATTTTTGCTTGTATTTTTATTTATGATTTCACATCAGAAGATAAGAATAAATTACTTGCATAAAATGTCAACTGGGCATAGTGCCTTAAATCTGTAATCCCAGTCCTCAGGACACTGAGGCAGCTGAATCACCCTTCTCCTTGTTCAAGGCCAGGCAGGTGAATTTAAGGAGAGCCTAGGCAAGGAGGAGAAAGAGGAGAAGAAGAAGGAGGAGGAGGAGGAGGAGGAGGAGGAGGAGAAAAAGGAGGAAGAGGAGGAGGAGGGAAAAGCAGGAAAAAAAATCAAGCCATTGCAGAATATTCAGTAACACAAAGTTTTTTTTAAGTAGACTATAGAACAAGGCATACAGTATGATACTTATTTCTAAATATATTTGGATAGTTATAGTAAGGGGGTAAGTGGAAGTTCACTAAAGTGCCAAAAAAATTTCAAGGTGAATGAATTTATAGATAATTTTAATTTTTTTTTACTTTTTCCATTTTCTCTAAACTTTCTAGACTACACAGAGAGAGAGAGACAGAGACTCACACACACAGAGGTAATACAATATGGACTAAATAATGCCCTGAACATACATCTGAGTTAGAGAATTGGGCAAAGATTTATCCAAGGAGGTTGTTAACCTTGAGATGACTAAGGTGTTAACAGAAATTCACTAAAGGAATAGAAGAATTCTCTCAGTGAACAGATGTGGAGAGCTATGAATCAAGACAGAATGGATGGTGTGTCAGAAAAAGGCCAGGAAGGGCAGCATGAGCTGTGGCCTGCAAAGCAAGGGAACAGATAAGAAATAAAAGTTGCTGGGGCACACCTGCAACCCCAGTGCTCAGGGAGGCAGAGGCAGGTGGAGCTCTGTGAGTTCGAGGCCAGCCTGGTCTACAAAGTGAGTCCAGGACAGCCAAGGATATACTGAGAAACTCTGTCGAGGAAAAAAAAAAAAAAGGAAAGAAAGAAAATAAAAGTACCAGGTGGGGGCTGAATGATGAGGAATGCATGCCATACTGAAGAATATAAGTTTTCAGTAGCTGAAAGCCAGGGAAGTTGTGATGGATTGTTAGTAGGGCAATGACATGTTTTGCTGGATGTCAGAAATCAATGGTGTCTTAGGGTTCTATTGCTGGGATAAAATACCGTGACTACAAGCAACAGTGGGAGGAAAGAGTTTGTTTCATCTTACAGCTTATTGTCCATAATCCAGGGCAGTCAGGGCAGGAGCTCAAAGCAGGATCCCGGAAGCAGGATCTGAAGCAAAGGCCATTGAAGAGCCCTGTTTACTTGCTCTCCACAGTTTGTTCAGCTTGCTTTTTATATTGATATTTTAAAAAATGGAAGGAGGGGCCCTTCCACTTCAATCATTTATTGAAAAAAAAAAGTACCCCATGGACTTGCCTACAAGGTAAATCTTATGGAGACATTTTCTCAACTGAAATTCTCTATTCTGTGTCAATGTGTGCAAGTTGACGAAAACCAACCAGTGCAAGTGGTCTCTCTGCAGAAAGGAACCCATTCAGGCAAAATCCCATGCCAAAGCCAAAGCTACGGTGACAGGCTGGAAAATAATATCCTGAAAGTCCAGAGAGGAGCCCAAAGACCCATCTGGAAGCCTGCAGCCTGGCTCTCAGGTGCTAGAGAGAATATGCATCACCTTGTCCAGAGAAGCTGGAAACCAGGGTGCACTGATGACATTCAGCCCTGAGGACTGATGAGGCACGCCAGCTGTTAACAGGATGACAAGATGGCTGAGGTTTCACTAAAGGAAGACATAGGCAATTTGATAGCTAAAGTGGAAAAGAGAAGAAAGCCTGGACCCTTCTTCAGGAGTCCTGGGCCTTTAGTCTTTATTTTATTATTTTATTTTATTTTATTTTATTTTATTTTATTTTATTTTATTTTATCCATGCAACCTATTGTCTGTGTGACCTTCAGCTTTGTCTCTACACTCCCTGGATTTTTGTTTTTCTCTATGAGAATAATATGGAGGCACAGTGAACAGTAATATTCACAACGGTGCTTCCAAAATCATCAGCGTTTATCAATATTGATTAGAGCTGGAGCCTTAAGTATGGGACATGAACCCAGAAGATCATGGGGTCCCTGGATGGGAAAGGAGAGGCCTGACTAGGATGGGCGATGAGACAAGAGAAGGGAACCAGGAAGGGACATGATAAGCCTCATTGGAGCTCCCAGTTTTGCTTAGAACTGACTTTATTTGCCTTCAGGTATGTGGAGGTAAAGAGGATATATTTTGGTCATGTTAGGCTGCAGAGGTAGACAGCTTTATTTCTCATGATTTATTTTAAGACCTGGCTAACTTTTTTCTTAAGGACCTGTGTTCTTGAACTCATCCGCTCCTGCTTGCTCTAAGCATTCCTCCATCAATTATTCTCTCTCACCAGCATTTTCCATCACTCCATCTCCACTGGCAATTTCCCTTTGGCCTTAGAACACCTTGTAGTAACTCCATCCTTAAAAAGACCCAGCCAGCCTGATATCCTGCACCAAAGGACTGCTCCCAGTCTTCTATCCTGCACCAAGAGCGCTGTCATTTTTCTTTACCTCCCTCCTCCGAGTCACACAGAGGTCCAAGACAGGGCTGGACAGAACATTAGATTCTCTATGGGAAGCAAAGGGAACTGGAGCTATAAGAACCTGATCGAGGCTAAGCCTGGCAAAGTCAGAACCAAGCTGGCAGCACCCAGGCATCAGAATTAGGACAGAGGCAGAATTTTGTGAAAAATGGGAAAAAAAAAAGAACTATGTTTCTCAATATCTAACTTACCTCTCTCTGTATTATTTAAAGAATTGACAGACTTGAATCTTTTAAAGACAATGTATAAACAAATTAGCTATCATTCAACATAATAATGGCAGTAATACTGGCTATAGCATAATTATATGTAGTACTTATTAAATACCACAAATTTGCTCTATGATCTTGACATACAAGGTCTTACTTAAGCTCACACAGCCTTATGAAGTAGGCAGAATCACTATCCCCTTTTTATAGAATAAGGGGCTGTGCATTACCAAATTATGTAACTGGTTCAAAGCCACATGTTCAGGAAAAAGCAGAAAGCATGGCCAAGTCTAGGCAACTGAGTCAATAAGATTTTAACGATTTTTCTCTGTCAGCACCATCACAACACTGGGAAGTGAGGGAGCAAATTGTGCTCATTACCATACAGCACTTAAGAAAAGTGAGCAGAGGGGATGAAGTGATTGTCTTAGATTTCTCAGTCAAAAAGCAGCGGAGCCGGGAACCTGGGTTCTCTGCCCCTAGCTAGACAGACGACGTGGATGGCAGAAGCTGGCATCCGAGTCTGGGATGGACAGCAGCAGAAATCTTAGAAGGATACAAAGCCAGGCTGCTTCTTCAGCAACGTCCACAGACCGCTGGGCACCTGCTCCTCTGTGATGCGCGAACTGCTAAGGCGCCCCAGGCAGCGCGCACACCTGCGCTACACCATCGCTGTTTTAAACGTTACCTTTAGAGTTTTTGAGCGCCCTGTTTCCAAACGCACAAGTGAGTCCTTCAGCAACCGCGACACTAAGAACAGGGAGCTGGGGCACGCTCTGATGGCACCACTGTCTTCCGTTCCGGCGGCAACAGTGGCTTTGTCTCCATCTTTATTGTCCCAAATTCTCTCTGTGGAGGATTAATTCACACCCTTCTTCGGGCTCTCACCTCCTCACGGACCTGGCTTCCTCATCTCCTTCCCCAGGTTCTCTGTCCCCACACCAGCCCTCACTATAAATATTACCGAAGCTTTCTTCCTATTCATATCACATACTCTTCCTGATGGCATTGCTTGCCCAAAACTTCTGATATGCAGGTATTTAAAAGTCACCTTTTTATCAGTTGTTTCAGAATGATCAAAACTGTGTTAGTCTGGAGCTAAAATTCTTCTTCATGCTGAAACTGTTTTAATAGAAAAAGATACCTTAATAGGCCACTGAATGGGAAATGATAAGATTTATGGAAATAAATTCAGGAAAGGAGTTATCACACACATGGATTAAATAGGTTTTCTTTTTTGAATAGGAATTTGAGACATTAGGAAGGGGAAGAAACTCCCCACCCCTAGGACAAGTGACCAAGAGTGGCCTGATGTTAGGCTGAGTCCCTGGAAATGGCTGGGATCCTTTAAAGAGAGACTGACCTACCTTGGTATCAAATTATTTGTATGTCTGCATTACACGGGCCCTCCATCTCTCCTGAGTCTCCATAAACGCTGGCACCAGCAAAAGACTTTTTGTTAGCCTATTTTGTAAATTATTCTTCGTAAAATAAAATACCGATTAGTATCCAATAAATGGGGCGCACGATAAGAGGCTCAGCTGTGAGATTTAAGACAGTCCATAAACCAAGCTAATTGAAAAGGAAAATGCGAAATTCCTAGCTATTTGGCGCCAAGCATTGACCGTGAACAGTGGGCCTATCTTAACCAGGCCTTTACACATCACCTCACATTTGCATGAAGTCGATCATTTGCTTGTGGTAAATATTTTAATAATACCAAAAGAGTGAAAGTCATGAATACAAATTGACTACATTTCTATGCACATTTTAATGCACATTTCTGTCATTTTTCCCTTGGTGAAACATTTCACCCTACTTAGCAATCTTTCACATACCCCAAAGGCTGGCTCTTTTCTATTGATGCACATTGAGCAGCGCAGTCAGTATGTTCTGAATTGAGTCAATATATTTGCTCCTAAGCAGAGCCCCACTCCACCCCTTTTCCTCTTTCGGTGGATGACACGCCTACTTACAGACTCATCATCTCTTGAAGGCATCTTGGAATCCCTCTTTCGTGTGTTCCACTGCTGCTAGGTAGTGATCACATGTGTAAGTTGATGTGATATTCAGCTGTTCTGTGTGTACCCATTTCTACCACCTCCTTCATTCCTACCTTATCTCTCTACGACAGTTTCTGAATAGGTTTCTTTAGGATGTCCTTGCTCTTGATCTGTTTTCTTTCTTACCAATCTATTATTTCTATATAATTGAAAGACCCCGAAGCACAGCTTTATTGGAGGGAATTTCAGACTACTCCATTGCTCACCAATGTGAGCATGGCTGGTATTTAAGATTCTGCTAACTATGTTCTTTGCTTCTCATATTGGCTTTCTTAATTTTGCCAAACACATTTGACTCTTCTCCTCTCTTAACCTTGTTTCCTCTGCTTAGAATCCTTCTTGAGCTTAGCCATCTGTTGTAGATTGAACTATCTTACTTCCTAATTGAAATGTTGAAGACCTCATCCCTTGTACCTCAAAAGTGATTGTCTTTGCATACAGCCTTTTAAGAGGTAACTAAGTTGAAATGAGGTCACTAAAGTGAGACCTTATCCAAAATTACTGATGTCCCAATAGAAAATTATAATGCCACAAACACAAAGAGTAAGGGGCATTCTTGTGTGGACACAGCAACAATGTCACTAAACTGACAGGCCTCAGAAGAAACCTAGGTTGTTGATACCTTAACCTTGGACCTACAGCACCCAAGACTGAAAATTAATTTCTGTTGTGCAAGCCACCATGTCTGAGCTACTTTTTTATGTGTGTTGGCCCTGGGAAACTTCTGTGTCATCATCAAAGCCATCTCTGTTTCCATTTGACATCTTCTGATCCATCTCCTCAGGGCTTGTATCACATTCTTACTGATTATTCTCTTATTTGGTCTCTTATATGATGTCTTGTGTGTCTTAGGTGATGTCTTTACCCCATGTTAGACTTTATTCATCCCCATACTCATCAGTGTGCAAAGACTTGCAAATATTTGGTAATCAAATGCCTCACAGCTTATCATTTACCACTTCCCAATAACGCCATGATATGAAGACTCTATCAAGGGCTTGGTCCATTCATTATGCCAGAAACTTCATGTTCCAGCCATTTCAGGAAATGTCATCAGAGGTAAACCCAGAGCTGGGCTTCACTGCTTTCCTGCTTATCTCCTAATGCTCAGAAGCCGAGAGTCCAAACCAAGCATCACATTGGCCAAACCAAAACAATGTTTACTCTTCAAAAAGTTTAGACAGGCAAGTGCCTTCCTTTTCATAACCTGGAAGTGCTTAAGTCCAGACAGAAAAGCACTGGCTTGTGTTAGGCTCATCTGGACACACATCTGGCTCCACTGTGATCTCACTAGCTATGGCCATTATCAGAGGACTCACCCCTCTGCTTTGATTTCCTTATCTATAAGCTGGAAATGCCCATGGTCACATTAGAGCACTGGCTTGGAAAGAACATTAGACAGCCTGAGTTGGAAGCTCAGTGTCCCACCACTTACCAGGCACATGGCTCTGGTAGTCACTTAAACCCTCTAACCCTCAGTTTGCTCATCTGTAAATGTTGGTGACAGGCATATTTCCAAGCACAGAAGGCTGCTGTGCAAATTACTCCAACGCCTGATTCAGTGAGTACTCAGCATACATAAATCATTATTAAAGTGCATAAAACAGAATCTGCTGCATGGAACATATCAAATAAATACCGTTTATATTGACATCGTTGGTATTACATGCATCAGGAAGATGAAGATCAAAACATGGCTACTACCGTGAATGAAAAGAAGTTTCTTGTCTGCAATGATAAACTTTCTAAGAGGATTCCAGTATTTGAAGCAATTTAATCTTACCCTGAATGAAGATAGTTTGGAGCTGCGTCATTGACAGAGCTGTGTCTGCCTCATCACCTTGTACCTTTGTTGTCTGGGATTACTGTCCTAGCCAAGCAGCCAGAACTCCATGTGATTGTACTGTATGTAAGTGCGGAAAGGGAGGCCAAGCTGCTAGTCATTTGTCATCCATAGCATATGTGACTTCTGCCTGGGGCGCGGAGGATTTGCTCATGCGACCCAAAACATTTATACAGGGCAGGTCCCTTTCCTGTGAAGGAACAGGGAAATTAGAAGGAAAAACTCGGGGTGATAAGACCTCAGCCAAGGAACAGCAAATGATGTTTTAATACAGCTTGTCTTTTATTTTATAAGCGCTTATCCTCTAATTTTCTGACATGGAAAAGCAAAATGGAGCATAATTTTTCCATTAGTAGTATTTATGTATACTTCCTGATATTAGCACACACTGGGTTATACACTCTTTTCTTAAATATCTATTACAGTGTCTCACATACAACGAAAGCCGAGCAAATAATTATTATACACACTGTTCTTAAATACCTACTACTGTGTTTCACATACAACAAAAGCCTAGTAAATATTCCCTGAATTCCAATGGCTTCTGTAAAATCAAACCTTAGATAAGGTTGAGGATTCTCATCTGAATGGAACAGCAGTAGGTCATCATCATATTTACTTTCAAAAAATAACAGGAGATACGGAAGTTTTTGTTGGCTTTTTTTGCTTCAGACAGAGTCTTGCAATGCAGCCTAAGCTGTGCTCAGACTTGAACATTTCAGCCTCCTTCCTGTGTGGCCTCCAGAGTGCTGGGATATCAGGTGGGTAGCACCATGTGCAGCTGTGAGATATAAACTTATTTAGTCAAAAAATTTATTCTGTGCCTACTGTATGCTAATCTCCATAAGCACTCAAAAAATGAAGTTAATTAGTCTCTAAGACCAACTAGGCAAATCCTCCTCCAAAGTCAATGTGCTGTAGAGAAAAGAGGGCTC
The DNA here is from genome assembly GCF_030254825.1 of Meriones unguiculatus. Classification (NCBI taxonomy): domain Eukaryota; kingdom Metazoa; phylum Chordata; class Mammalia; order Rodentia; family Muridae; genus Meriones; species Meriones unguiculatus. The sequence continues at coordinate 170,040,406 of NC_083350.1, read as the reverse complement.
TTTAAGGGTTCTGCTTCTGTCCTGTGGTGGTTGAACCCTGGGGTCACTTGACTACTGTGCCCCCTAGCGGGTAACCCCGCTCAGGGAGGGTTAGAAGGTATGGCCTTGCCGGAGGAAGTGTCACTGAGGGTGGTTCTTAAGAGTTCAAAAGCTAATGTTCCTTTCCAAGTTTAGTCTCTGCTTCTTGTTTGTGGCTGAGAGGTGCTGTTTCTGTCACCATGCTTGGTGTTCTCTGCAACCCTTCCCAGCCACGGTGATGATAGACTCTTATCTTTCTGGAACTGTAAGCCCAGAATAGATCCCTCCTTTTATAAGTTACTTTTTGTCATGGTGTTTTTCTAGCCCAGCAATATGGAAATAAGTAAGACCTTCTTACTACCCTTTCCCATTAAACAATGAGATTGTGTGGTAGAAAGCAAAGAGCCAAGCTGAGTTCCCTGATTTTCCTTGTATCAGCATGAATACAGTTTCACAGGAATTCTGGCAATTTTCCTCAAATGTGAGGAATTTAAGTTAGCTTGGGTGATTCCATTTTGAAATGAGAAGCCATCTTGACTGGGAGATGAACTCAGGTACCAGGAAATAAACAGAATGTGCACTTGGCAGAAAACAAAGTTAACTCTCCTAGCAACAGCCTCCAGGAAATGTCACAGAATAAATACTTGGTAGAAAACAGAGACAATCTTCCTGGCAACAATCAGTGAGAATCAGCTGGGAAAATTATTTCCAACATTCCAGATGTAGTTTAGAAGAGTAGCCATTGTAAGTTAGACTTCAGCTAGAAGGTTACCTCGACCCTCTGACTTTTACCCAATCCTGTAATGCTAAGGCATGAACCCCCCTGTTTGCTTTCATGAAAACTCCCTGCTTGCGGTTTTTCCCTTTAAAAACCCTGCTCACCCGGGGCTCGGGGTCCCACTTCTCTACTGCTGTGTCAGTGAGACTTGGGTCCCAAGTTTGATCACTCTTGTGATAAAGCTCTCTTGCTCTTGAATCGAGTCATCTCCTGGTGGTGTCTGAGGGTCTTGTGATCCTGGCATAACAAGTGAATGCCTGAATCCAGTTTTCCTTACTGCAAACATCAATCTCTTTTTTTATCCTGGAAGTTCAGGATGAGTTCTGGGAAGAGTGGTGACCCTTAACGAAGTCATAGATAGAATTTGGGTATGTATGCATTAGGTACATTTGGCTATGAAGAGGACCCATAGCTTTTTACAAATTCTAAAAAAAAAGAAAAAAAATTCACCAATTTAAAAACTTTCAAACCTAAATTCAAAATGACACTATTTCCCACATAATTAAAAAAAAAAAAAAAACCTGGGCATAGTGAGGCGAACCTGGCTATGTCGAAGTGGGAGTGACAACTCTCGAACACTGTGGTTTTATAGATGCACTATGAGTCTGTCTATAAGCACTTCATAACCCCCCCCCAAAAAAAAGTTTACCTGAATTCTCTTTGTAGTTATGGATTCTGTGCTAATCAAGGAGTCATCCCCAGAGAAAGCGCATCACATGCAATAAAGATGAAGTAATCATACTGCTTCCAAAGCTCTGTGCAGGAGCAAGCAGAGACAAGGAGACTTGGGAGGAGACACTGCTGAGAACTACTAACAGAGCCACAGAAGAAGGGGGACAAAAGTAAGAGGCAGGTGGACTTGAAATCCTCAAAGACCTTCTGCTTTCCCTCAGCGGTAAACCCAAAGGTTCAAAGCTTAAGCCCACCTGGACAGATACAAGGCTGCATAGCTGATTGTTTGGTTGAGACCACACTCCTCCCTGTGCAATATTGCATCAAAGAGTATGTAATTAAGCAAACAAATTGCAAGACAGCCAGAGAACCCCCATGTTATCCTGAAGAATTTTTACTTGCGTAGTTGAGGAGTTGAACAGTTTTTACCTGACAAAGTTAGAAGCTGCCTGCAGTGAGAAAGAAAGCTCACAGTAGAGGGTCCATCATGGCTATTGAGCTGGATACCTTTCTGGTACTGATCTGCGTGTGTGACTCCACACCTTATGCTCTGGCTGCTGTAAGACCAAGAAGCCAGTAGCAGCAACCCTGTTTACAGACTAGCAACCCTCCCACCCCAAGCCTTTCCTTCCTGGAGTCCTCACCCTCTCTCTCTGCCCAGCTCCTCCCATCTGGAGCTCATCCCCTCCTGCATTTAGGAGGCAGTTAACCATCTATAATGAACAGACCTAAAGAAGAATACAGCAGATGTATGGGTTATTGATTTCCTCTTGTTACTTTTGCTGTACACTGAAACATTCAGGATACCAGCCAAGGGCTCATTTCATTCACTGATGGGTAATGAAGCTGGCCACTCTCTGTTCAGAGAGCTTTCTTTTGTTGAGTTTCATAGATGCTGCTAACTAGTTACCTTCTGACCACTCTTCATACAGCTGAAGAATTGCTCCTGCTGAACTCACACTGAGAAGTGAGCTGCTAAAAGCAGTTCTTCCTCATAAGCCAATCATGAAGAGACTGCCGGCTACACAATGTTTCTAAATCCTACCCAGGAACAAACCACTGAAAAATCAACCATTACTTGAAAGGAACAACGAGAGAATACAGAGTGCTTAACTCCTAAAATTAGGTTCTGTAAAATTGTTGCCAAGAGGACTAGATTTGAGCAATGCCTTTGTTCAGAAATGTACAATGTGTTAATAAAAGTAATGCAAGGAGGAGAGGTGGAAGGAGAGAATAAGGACTTGGTTCTCTGGTTCATGTGATTGTGGAACTTAAGATTTGCCATAACCTGTCCTAAGCTGAAGACCCAGGAAAGCTCACAGTATGGTTCAACTTTAAGGCCTGGGGACCAGGAGAATCCATGGTATGAATATTGTCCCTATGGATTTAGAACAATGTTCCTGATTAACAGTCTTGCAGAGAAAGTGAATTCCACTCTCTTTGCTCTGTTCAGGCCCTCAAGTGATTGAATGATGTGCCCCTATACTACAAAGGGCAATCTATTTTCAGCCCACCAATTCAAATGTCAATCTCATTGGAAATACCTTCTCAGACAAACCCAAGGTAATGGTTAATCACCTATCAAAGCATCTGATGATCTTGTTAAAGTTATAAAATTAAGTACCACATGTCAACTTTTTGTCTTTTGGGGTTACATAGATTGTGGATAGGAGAAGAGAATGTAAGACTTTTTATTTAAAGATGGGGAAACCGAGGTTGCTCTAGAAATCTACAAGGCTTGGCTCAAGGTCTCAAAAATCAATTCATATAACTGGAAGCAACCCCTCAAAAACTATGCTATTTTCTCCCCTACTGAACACTAGGATGGTAATTGCTCATATTTCTGAAACAACTGATTGTCCATTTCTACTCTATTTAATGCCTTAAAATTTATTAGTTAAAAATAACAGGAGCTCTGAGTCACAGTGATTTCCTACTCCCTTCCGCTGCCCCCAGTTCTCTTCTTTGCATTTCCTTACTCCATCTCTGTTACTCATTCTCACACCTCAGAAATGCTTTGACTAGCTCACTGAAAAATTTGATGACAGTTCAGTTGCATTCCCAAAGCAATCAAAGATGAGGTCTGAAGCCATGTAGATATTCCCTGAGAAAATACTGAGTCCCTTGTTACGGAACATATTTTGCAACAGTGTCTTGAACTTGACAGTAATGAGTGACATATTAGGCATTCAAGGTTTTTTTCAGGCTTTCTGTCTCCAGAGAAAGCCTTGGCCAGACATTAATGGAGTCCCCTGGATGAGTCTTTGCCTAGAAGCCAAGTGTTGAGGGCCCACCGGCGACTAAAAGACACAAACTGGTTTCTGAACTATCCTGCCAAAGGAGCCTCTAGGATGCTATGTTGTAGACCAGAGAGCTTCCCTAGCTGAAGAGGTATCAAATGCTTTCTGCTTTCCCATGACTAGTAAACTGAGGTTCTCAGAGTATCCCCAAACTCTGAAGTTGCCTTAAAATCTTTCCAATCTCTATTGTCTTTGTGCCTAGGGTTCTTACCTTGTTGTCTTGTCTCCTCTATGACTCCAAAATAACTGTCCCAGATGTCCTAGAATTGGTTACCTTAGTGACCACTTCCTATTGACCACAGACCTCAAAATAAGTGACAGCAAAGAGATCATATTCAATTCCCATTTAAGAAATTATATTTGTTCTGCTAGGTAGTGGTGGCACATACCTTTAATCCTGGTACTTGGGAAGTAAAGGAAGGCAGTTCTCTGAGTTCGAGGCCAGCCTGGTCTACAGAGCAAGTTCCAGGACATCTAGAACTACACAGAGAAACATTGTCTTGAATAACCAAACCAAATAAAAAGCATCTGACAATGGCAAAAAACAACAAAAAAACCAAACAACAACAACAACAAACTCTGTCATGTCTACTATCTCTTTGTCATTCTCCACCAGAAGGAACTAGAGGGTTTTTATAATATCCATAACTTCTGATGAATTCAGATACCAAGAAATGTCAGGCTATATGTGAATACACTGAGAATAACATATTTACTTTGTTCTTTGGTCATAGGTCTTTCCTGGGATTCTGTTGTTGTTGTTTTGGTGGTATGTATATTGAATGAGCATTGCCAAGAAATGGACCATCCAGCTCACTGTATCCGAGTTAAATATGTTTGTTACGTGACAAAATGCTTAGAACTTAGAAAAGCTCTCCTTGCCTAAAATGCAAATTTTCAAATGCATCCTCCATCAAAGAAACTCCCTGTCAGATTGAGAATTTACAAAGATCCTGCTCTATGGTTTACAAATTAGAATCTAGTAGAAGCCTGGGCACTTTGCTCGTTGATTTCAATTTTCAGCGTTCTGTGGGTATAGAAAGACTGGAGAGCCCTTGAAACACTCTCACAGCTCTAGAGCACATGCACATTCAACTCTCCTGTGTTGGTTTATTAGCCGAGAATGTTATGCAGACATGAAGAACTGTCTTTGGGGAGGGCATATTTCACATTCTTGCTCTTTATTAGGCCTAGTGATGTAACATTTTCTTAAAATAAATATAGCTACTAAATGAAAAGCACAAATCTCTTTCCTTCTTGCTATACCAATTTCCCTCAAGGAAATTCTTTCAAGAATTCTACTTTATACTCAGTAATAACTCATCCATGACCAAGAACACTTTACATTTAAAGTGAAATTGTGTACAGTAGAATTCTTGGGAAAGTTATTATTCAATGGCATTTATAAAAAGGAGAAACAGGGAAATACTGGTCTCTTAACAGTTGATGGCTATTCCTAGAAAGAGTGGCAAAGGTCTAGATGGAAACCAGTGTGTGCCTGTGTGTAGTTTCTGAGTATGATCTATTGTTTATGTTTGACAGAAAAGGGCCTAGACACAGTTCAGTCAACTATAAATTTTTACCCTTCTATCGCTCCCAGAGTAAACACAACACAACTGGTAAAAAACACAAAAAGCCTGGGGTAAACTTTGAGCTGTGACTCAAAATGTCCTGGAAGCCTAGGTTTACTCCAGCTCCCACCTAGACAACAGGGCATCACCCAGTTTGGAGAAGCATTCAGCTGGTCAGGAAACTCATTGTGCTTGATCCTGACAGTAAAAAGAAGTGAGAAACCAGAGACAAGATGTCAGGATGAACAATCTGGGGCAAGTGCAGAAGGAATTAAGTTAAAGGGAAGCTTGGACAAAGACTGAAAAGACCAAATGGAAATACCCACATAGTCCGTGTGGCAAAAACAGCTAAAGAAGTGAAATCCACAAGGTACAAGCAGTCACTCCTTTCTTACTCATCCTCCACTTAGGGTTCCTGCCAGTTTCTTTTTAAAGAGGGACATACATCATTATTTGTGGCATGTTAGACTTAAAATTATTTTCTGATGCTATAAATAGCCTTTGTTATATAAAGTTGAAGCATTGCAATTAATTATTTTGTCAGGAAGTAAGTTACTGGGAGTCAGACATGGTCCCCGTTATCTCTCCCATTCTCTGATTACTGACCTCATTGTGAGACGAGAAGCCTTAGTGACACCCTTCTATATTTGATGTGCTTCCACCATAACGGTTGAGAAATATAAGGCCAAAGGAGCATGTACTAAACCCTCTGAAACTGTGAGGTGAAAATAAGCATGTCCTTCCTCCATGGTTTTTGTCAGAGATTTTGTTGTAGCAGCTCTAAAGTGAGTGGTAGATTCTTCCATCTGATCAGTGTGAAGTCGGATCTTAAGAGGTCAGACCCCAAACAATTTAGAGTTTCCACAGAAAGGCAACAACCTGACCACAGTGCCCCTGTCTCTTGCTTCATTATTCCTCACTACGTCCCTTCACAGCATAAAATTCTATAATCTAAAAAAAAGTCAGTAATATCAGTTTCTACTGACTTTTTCTTTCTGTTATAAACTGGTTTTTTTAAGCAAACACAACACTTTTGGTAACAATGCTTTTGTTCCATTGATGTCATTGCACAAAACATCTGTTGCTATTCGGAAAGTAGGTGGGATTCATTTTCTGTTTTGCTAAGCTAAGAGTAAATAAATAGTTTTCTTAAGTAAAAATTTGGGGGCACAAAATGTGTAATTTTTTTACTAGAAATATTCTTTTAAATGTATTTTATTTTGTGTATGAATGTTTGCCTACATGAATCTATATGCTCCATGTGTGTGCCTAGTGCTTGTGAAAATTAGAAGAAGGTATCAGACCCCCTGGAAATGAATTGGAGGTGGTGGTTGCGATCCACCATGTGGGTGCTGTGCTGGGAAATGAAACCCTGTCCCTCTGGAAAAGCAGCAAGTCCTCTTAATAGCTAAGCCACCCTATAGTGCTCCTACTCCAGGGAATAGTCTTTTAAAAACACTGAGTCTTAGATCTAACTCTACCACTCGGCACTGCATGATTTAGGAGGTAGAGATGCCTCAAACTCAGCAGATACATATATGGAACATTTTAGAAGACCGTGATGAATGTCTTTCTCCCTTTGGTTACAGGAAAATACTCAACCCATGGAAGATTCGTGTGAGGATTAATATTGTCAACTTGACAGAATCTAGCCTCACCTAGGAGACAAACCTTTGGGCTTGTCTGTGGATAAGTTTCTAGGCTGTTAGTTGAGGTGGGAAATCCCACCCTAAATGAGGCAACACCACTCCATGGCTGCAGTCTAAAGCAAGCTGAGCATTAGCTTTCTTTCCTTCTTTGTTTCCTGTCTGGGACGCAGTGCAGCCTGTTGCCTCGAGCTCCTGTTGCCATGAGTTTCCTGCACTGATGGACTATACTTCCAACTGCGAGCCAAAGTAAGCCTTTCCTTCCTGAAGCTGATTTTGCTGGGTATTTTGTCAAAGCAATGGGAAGAGTAGCTTAAAGACTCAGGACAATGCTTTTCTCTGTAAACGAATATAAGGCATTCTCTATAGATCTCTGTGTGTGTGTGTGTGTGTGTGTGTGTGTGTGTGTGTGTGTGTGTGTGTTGCATTTACTTTTTTCTTCTCTGGGGCAAATAAACAGTTCATATACCAGTCTGCATGCTATTTGTCATAAAAATGGATGAGAATAAGGTCTCTTTCCTCTGGGCATCTTCAAGGCTAGCAAAAGTGATAGTTATGCATACAACTCAAAACAGAGGCACATGGGGAGAACAGAGGCAGTGAGACATATGCATAGTAGGATCTAAAGATTGATGAGGCTACTGTAGGCAATACTCTCCTGTCTTTCAGGATAGTCATCTTCCTGCTTCATTTGTCCACATCTGAATTGTCAAATGGTTGAACAAACTACCAAGAGGTGGCAAGCCATTTTTCAACCCTCCCAGATTTATCCACGGCATTTAGATAACTGATTCTGAAAGGCAATGCTTCCTGCATCCAAAGATTGAGAATCAGTTAAAGCTAAGAAGGATAATATGCAAGACTTTGCAGGCTGGTACCTAGTGTTGACTATCCGCAAGTATTCGTCAACATCCAGGGTTGGAAGACAGGGTAAGAAGCGATGAATCACCTTGTCGATCATCAAGGTTATGTACACACTAAACGAATATTCATGCTGGGGTGTTCATAGAACATGGGCTGTGATTGATAATTCTGTACAAACTTTGCCATCGCTGCAAAAGGCAATGAATTAGCAAAATGAAAGCTCATTTTCTTAAAGTGCTTCTTCACTTAAGAATCTACACACAACCTGAAGTTATGGCTGGAAATGAGCCAATACAAAAAAAAAAAAGAAGAAGAAGAAGAAGAAGAAGAAGGTATCTCTTCCACTAATCACAAAACTAAGCTGGTGTCAGGAAAGTGTTTGCTCTGGAAGATTAAATCACTAGGACAATATAATGTCAGTTGATGACCTGAATAATAGATGGCTATGCAGAGTAATATACATCAGAACGTTTTTGCTAAATACATCCTGACATCTTTTCCTTAACAGTTTGATTTATAAGTCACTAAATCAATTCCACCGTTAGGTAATAATTAGATACTTTTAGACCGTAGCTCCTACACCTTTACCAGAAGGCTCACATTGATTGACATCTAAAAGTCCCACTCCTGGCTCAAGATAGAGGACTTTTTTTTTTAACAACATTGTGCACATGAAAACCTGAAAAGAAAAATCTCATGAAACATAGACCATTTAAGGATTTTGAGCCTGAGCTGCCTGCCTGTGTGTCATAGACCAGGGTTCTGGTGGTAGCGATCATCTACGGGTTCCTTGCCATCCTTAGCCACTGGTCTCTTCAGCTGAAGCTAGTGGGGAAACTACAACTTCAAATTAACTTCAAGATAATTAACTTTAAAATCCACGGCTCTGAGCAGCAGCCTTAAAATCTACTGTGGATCATATTTTAAAACGCTATTGCATACATGAAACATCAACTTACACATTTAGAGCAGTATTTCTGAACTACTTAGTTGCTGACTCTGAATTGAAGTATGTATAGATTTTCTGAATTGCAATTGGTTATTGATTTTCTGAATTCTGTGAAGTCCATAACTAATTTTATAGGACGAATTTCCTTGGTTTTCTGATTTATGCCTATTAAACGAGTTAGCCGGCTGAATAACTGACAGACCTAAAATTGGCAGAAATATAAGATTTATACCATACCCAGACATGGGCAGGTATGATGGAAATGTTACCTTTTCCTCTACCTTCACTGATGAAATAAATCCATTATAAGTATATCTTAAATAGTCTTTCCATACAACTTGGCCTTGGGCAATATTTAGAAATCTGCTGTGTGCTTTCGAGTGATGAAAATACTTTGGGTCTAAGTTTTTCAAAGGTTGGTGGCTAACACTCTCCATCAAGCTCCCTAAGCAATATCCTGTGATCCCGTGAATCCTTAGAACGTTTCCATATCTAGACCAAAAAAATTCAAAACTGCTCATATGAATAGCTTCTTAAATATAGACAGTTAAGGCCTAAGTTCTTTTTATAGACAAAGTTAAGATACCTTGTCAGTAATTCTTCACTCATTTTCATTTCCAGCTGAGGTACACATCTTGTAGCTGGTTAAACAACCAAGCACTTTATGAAAAGTGTCACGCTTGCCAGTTTGCTTACATGGGCCCACCTCCGAGGTTATGCAGAACTGATATGTGGCTAGAATGAAACCATGTTTAAATATATATGTGTATACATATATATATATATATATATATATATATATATATGTATATGTATATCCAAAATGGGACACTAATAAAATTGAATTGGTCTTAGATCTGAAGTGTGGCTTGGGAGTTCCAGGGGTGAGGAAGAGCCCTGGTGGCAGGGGCCCACCTCAAGTGTGTGCAGATGCCAGAGCCCTGGTTGACAACGTTCTTCCTGAGAGCAGTGTTCCGGGGTTGGACAGGGTGGGAGATGGGGTGTGAGTGTGCACAAACAGACTATCTAATCTTTCACTTTGGTTCTAAGTAGTAGAGTCCCTAAAACTGTTGCATAGTAACAAACGCAACAGGCCACCAGAGTAAGAAAGCTGAGAGTGAGGAGTAGATGGGTAGAAGTGAAAGGTGAGGGACGGTCGTGATGAGGGCAAGGCAGTGGTCCCCTGGGCCTGGGGACACACTCTCGGTTGTGGACCCTGTACCCTCGGAACCCTCCAATGCCTAAGAATCAGGCCATCTCAAAGGAAGTCCTGGGTTATACATTAACCTAAAGGTGGCACAGGAGAGATTACTCTGAGTTACGAAATTGTGACAATGAGATAATTGCCTCAGGAATATAGTCATTTAAGGAATTGCTTTCGAGTCAGGAAAGGGGGGAGGGAAAGACTTGATGGCTCAAGGCTCATTCTCTTTCTCTGTCTGATATTTTCTTTCCTATGGATGAGAATGAGCATGATTTAAGAGCCTCCATGGAAGTACTTTAGATGCAGAAAGAGCCAGAACGATTGCAGCTGCTCTGCAGCTTGGCTCTTCTGTCTGTCTCATGCTGCTGCTAAGGCAAACCTCCCCCTCCACGCCTAATTAGATTCATGTGTATTTCCCTTTGAGACCGTCTATTGATGTGCCTGTGGAAATGAAAGCCAGGGGTCCGTGACCAAAGTTATACCAGAAATCATTCTGTTCCCTCAGCCCTCGCGCATCTACCCTCGCTTCCCTCCTGCTTTTGCTTTTCTTCACATCTTCTCACCGAGATTGTAAAGTAACTTTCCTATGTGCAATTCTTCTGCAGAATTCTTTGGGAGATCTCTTCTTAAGAAGTCATTTGTAAACCCGAAGGAGGGTGGACGTTTCTACTTGTCTCATATCGCTTCCGATGCTAGAGTTCTGTGCACTTTTACTCTCTGTCCAGAGAGAATTCTTGCCAAGGGAATACAACCTAGACTAGATTCAAGATGAAGATGGCATTTGAATTAATGTCTGTTACTTAGTAGTTGACATGCTTTACTATATTTATTGCAGATTGGGGCTAACCACCTCATAAATAAACCACTTTATGAGTTTTTAATGTGTTCTATATTAAAAATGCATTGCTTTCCATGGTAAATTAAATATCTTTTAAAGTCAACATTTTCCTTTTGGTTAAATGAGATAAGATTTCTGCATATTTCAGTGGTGTAATTAAGTAGCAAAAACCACTTGGGAAATTACCTAATAAAGGAAATTATCCCCCTGCACATACGAAGATGGAGAACATTAGCACAGAAAGAGAGCTAAGAACCAGATCCAACCCTCAACCATGTGAGCTTTGGAACACAGGCGACACTTGAGGGGCTAGCCGTGTCACTGCGGACTTCCTGGTGACAGGCCACCAGCTAGAATCTCTTTATAGCTCTGAATTCACTACTATCCCAGCTCATTCCACACCTGCCTTTCCAGGCTTGATCGTGAGGAAATGTGGATGGCAAATATAGTCTGCCCTGCCATAATCTGTTCGTCTTTCCTTCAAATAAGAACAATCCGACTTTCTGTTCATCAGCCATCTGGGAAGCTCAGGCAGCAGCTGTGGTACTCATTCATAGCTATAGCTCCAGGGAATGACAAGTGGTCAGTGGATCAGAGGAGCAGGATATCCAATCAAGCCTAAGGAATGAATAGAAAGGTAGTACTTCCAGGGAAAGCATTTTTTTTTCCTCCTCGAGGCAAATACGATGAGATTGTCACAAATGGCTGTAGATTCATTCTAGTCCTCTGTTCAGATTCACAGATAGGCAAAGGCAGGTTCTTTTAGCACTGAGGGCTACAAGCTTAAATGGCTCACAGGCTAAGAAGCTTATAGGTTTAAGCCTTGATTCAGAGGCCTGTGGCTCTGAGCTTTGAAAGCCTGTAGGCATATTGATCTAGGTGCTCCATGCACAGGCTTATTGCTGCAGGTTTAGAGTATTGATATACAGCAACTAGTTAGAGCCCTCAGCCTGGATATTGCCAATGTAGCTCTTTAGACATTAGCAGCTCTCTTGAACTCTTCTTGTAACTGGGATTTGTTATCTTGGCTCCTGCTTTCAGCTCCTAAAAGCTTCTTATTTATCACAGTTGTTACTTCTCTGTTTCATGCTTTCTTAATATGTCTTCCATCTTTTGTGGTCTTAGCATTTTACAGATTCTGTCCTTGATATTTTTTTTCTAGAAGGTTACAACTGCCTCCTAGTGTTTCCACCTAGACCTCAGCTTTTGATGGCTTTAGGGGACTCTTCTTTTGCTGTGAGAGTGCTGAGCTTTGGGTTTTGGAGTCCTTAGCTGCTGTTGCATCTCTGTAACTCTTCATCTGCTTTTTTATGCTACTGTCACTGCAGTGGCTGGAAGGTCTAGGGCCTTACCTGCTATTTGTGAAACTAACTCAGCCTTTCTATCCATAATAAAGAGTATTAACCAACAAAAGACCCTTGAGAAGACTTGGGAATGGGTTTTAATGTTCTGACATGCAGGCGATACACAAGAGAGAAGCCTCCTAGACTAACATGACAGAACTGAGTAGCTCTCTTATATAACTCAAAAGGGACCATGCTTACTTAAGCTTAGCGTGCACTTCTCTCAGTCATGGCCGTGCACAGGCATTAACTCCAGTTCTCTCACAGGTGTTGTAAAAGCACCAATTACGACGCTCACTTATGTGCCAATCATTGCTTTGTGCTCAGTTACTACGGAGGCCCTCCCTCCCATCCTGAAAAAGAACATGTACAGGGTTTGAAGATCCACTTAGAGTCCTGCTGGGAATGAGACTAGAGTCTTCCAAGGCCGGTACAAGCTGCCTGGATTGGTTATGACTGAAGCAAGGGAGGCCTCATGAAGCAGAAAAAGTACTGGGTCCTTCCTACGTTGTTTGTAACTTTATAACATTGTTATCAAGTTGCACATGCCACTGGAGTTTTGGTGACACAAGCTAGTTAAGTCTCCTTCACAATGTGAGTCAGTTTATGCCAGATAGAGATGGCCCCTGCCACTTAGAGCCTCTGACCTTAAACTGTCTAGCCTATTTCTGCTTTGTTCTCATCACTGCATTCTCTTTCTCTTTTCTAGCTCCTCTTTTGGAGAGCTGCAAACATTACAACTTGCCTGCCCTGTCCCAGCCCCCTCCTCTTACTTCTAGTAAAATTATTCTGAGTTGGCTTTTAAGTTATTTTATTAATGAGATGAAGAACTCTAAAATGGGATCCCAGTTTCTCTGATAGCGCATGGCATTCAATGTGGGGCTCCCAGAATGTCCATAGTAACCATATATACATTTATCTCTTAAGTTCTTAAAATTTAATGATACTAATATTAAACTTATTAATTTTAATTGCAATCATCATTCCTATCATTAAAGTAATATAGGCAACTAATAACAGAAGGGGATCAAATCCACTTTTCTACAATGTCAAAATAACAGCTAATATTTGGTTATCTTTCATTCTATTCTTTTTTTTTCATGTAAAATTTTGATTGTGCCCAATTTGTAAGCATAATTTTTATTTATTTCAATTTCAGAAGTAACATATGGGCTAATACGAGAGATTAGCACTTTGTACGTACATTCCAAACAAACAGAATTTGTTAAATCAAATATAACAAACCAATATACATTAAAGTTTAGAACTTAGGAATGGAAATCTGTAGTAAAGTCTATCAACTAGATGCTAAACAAAAGAAGTACTGAATTCCTAATGGTGCAAAGCGTGGCTACATACAAAGCCTTCCTTCTCTCGGGAGAAAGGCAGAGCAAATGTGTTTCATGAGGCAAACAGATTACTTCTACGTTATGAAAATTATATAATGTATAAGCATATCGTCCTCCTTAACTATGGTCAGAGGCTGGGCCAATTTAAGTGTCCAACTACAACGTTTTTTCTTCACGTTCTCAGGTAGAAGGAAGTTCAGCAATGCTGCTGAATAGTCAGAATTTTGTCAAGAGTTCAGAATTAACTTTCAAAATGTCCTGACTGACTCAGATGAGTCTTTCCTTTTTCTGCCGAGACTGGCTCTGTGTATGAAGGTATGACTCTGAACTCTGCTCTTGTCAATAAAGGCTCTGTGTTCCTGGACACAGTGGTTTTTCTCACCTCGACTTCCTTGATCCACCAGAGGCCAGGGAGAGAGTAGATATTGCCCTCCTCCATTGTTTGGAGAGTGATTTAACACAGACTCTGGTTTCTTCATTCCTTTCCTGCTTACTCACTAGGATGCCCAGGCTGCTTCTGTTTTATCTTCCTCATTTCTTAACACTTTTCCTTCTATGCCTTTTTGCTTATCCCATGGTTATCCATCCTCACAATAGAATGATAACTTCAAGATTTATATCTTAATGATTCGGATCTCAATCTCTAGCCCAAGGATTTCAGATTCTTTTTCTGTTTGCATTTCCCTGTGCTGGTGAACAGGCTTTTTAACTGACCATGTCTAAAAACAGCTCCTATAATTCCTCTGTTCAGACCCAGGTCTTTCAGCTTTATATGCCCAGTTTAAGATACTTGACTCTCCCAGTTGCCCACCCAAGAAACTTGAAGTCATTCAATTTACTTGCAAATCCTCTTGACAACTCTTAAAATAGAACCAGAATTTACCTACTTCTTATCATTTCCATCTTGGTCAAGGTGTTATTGCTTCATGTTGTGTTTTAAATTAAAAAAAAAAAAGTCCCCTTTAGGTTCGTGTATTTGGACACTTGGTCCCCAGTTAGTGGGTCCATTTGGAAGGTTTTTGAACCTTTAGAAATGGTGTCTTGATGGAAAGAAGAACAAAACTGTCTAGCTTTGAGGTTTGTTTTTTTTTTCTCTCTTTATTAATTACACTTTATTGACTTTGTATCCCCCCTGTGGTTCTCTCCCTTCTCCTGTCCCAAAATCCCTCCCTTCCTTCACTCTCTGCATGCATGCCCCTCCCCAAGTCCACTGATAGGGGAGGACTTCTTTTTCTTCCTTCTGATCCTAGTCAATTAGGTCTCATCAGGAGTGGCTGCAGTGTCTTCTTCTGTGGCCTGGTAAAGTTGCTTCCCCCTCAGGGGGAGGTAATTAAAGAGTAGGCCAATCAGTTCATGTCAGAGACAGTCCCTGTTTCTATTGCAATGGAACCCACTTGGATACTGAACTGCCATGGGCTACATCTGTGCAGAGGTCTTAGGTTATCTCCATGCATAGTCCTTGGTTGGAATAGCAGTCTCAGGAAAGACCCCTGTGCTCAGATTTTTTGGTTCTGTTGCTCTCCTTGTGGAGTTCCTGTCCTCTCCAGATCGTACTGTTTCCCACTTCTTTCCTAAAATTCCCTGCACTCTGCCCAAAGGTTGCCCATAAGTCTCAGCATCTACATTGATAGTCTGCAGGGCAGAGCTTTTCAGAGGTCCTCTGTGTCAGGCTCCTGACTTGTTCCCTCTCTTCTCCTTCTTCTGATGTCCATCCTCTTTGCCTTTCTGGATAGGATTTGAGCATTTTAGCAAGAGTCCTCCCTCTTGATTAGTTTCTTTAGGTGTACAGATTTATAGGTTTATCCTATATTATATGTCTATATGAGTGAGTATATACCGTGTGCATCTTTCTGCTTCTGGGATAGCTCACTGAGGATGATCTTTTCCAGATCCCTGAACAGAACACCAACAGCACAGGCTCTAAGAGCAACAATCAATAAATGGGACCTCATAAAACTGAAAAGCTTCTGTAAAGCAAAGGACACTGTCCTCAAAACAAAACGACAGCCTACAGATTGGGAAAGGATCTTCACCAACCCTATATCTGACAGAGGGCTAATATCCAGTATATATAAAGAACTAAAGAAGTTAAACAGCAAAAAATCAAGTAATCCAATTAAAAAATGGGGTACAGAGCTAAACAGAGAATTCTCTGCAGAGGAATATTGAATGGCAGAGAAACACTTAAAGAAATGTTCAACCTCATTAGCCATCAGGGAAATGCAAACCAAAATGACCCTAAGATTTCACCTTACACCCATCAGAATGGCTGAGATCAAAAACTCAAGAGACAGCACATGCTGGAGAGATTGTGGAGAAAGGGGAACCCTCCTCCACTGCTGGTGGGAATGTAAACTTGTACAACCATTCTAGAAAGCTTTGAGGTTTTATAGTCTTACCAGGTCTCTTCTCTTTGTGTGTGTTTCCTGTGTGAAGTTGAAAGGTAGCCTTTCTGCTCGCTGCTTTGAATGCATGATACCATGCCTTCTCATCACTATGGGCTCTAACTCTCAGGAACTATAAGCTAAAAATTCAAAATTCTCCTTCCTTAAATTGCTTTGGGTTATGGCATTTTATTGCAACAACAGGAAAGTAACAATATGTGAAGATTATCTTTCAGCCTATTTTACATCTTAACATTTAGATAAACCTGTTAAAATATCTCAAGTCACATCATTCTCATGATCAGTACTGAGATGTTCCCATTGTATGAAGAATAAAAGCTAATGCCTTTAACATAACCTGTAAGACCCTTCAGTCTGACTGATGAAATGAGTGATTAACTGCCCAAAGATCTGGCCCCTTTCCCTCAACTCCTGCAAGTTAAAAATCTAAGCTTTAGAATGTCCTATGCTATAAAGGTGTCGTTATTTATCTGGAGCCTTATGCTAGGGCTCATGATTTGTTGTTTAGTCATGATGGGGACCATGGACTACCCACTATCAGCTTTACCTCCACAAAGGCTAGAAACTAAAGTCAGACACACAGGTAGTTATCATATCCAAAACACCAATAAAAAATGCTGAACACAACAATTTAAATGAGTTGTATTGGCTGGGAGTACTCCATGAAGGTCGTGTACATTGCTGCGGGGAGGAATAAACACTAGCCACAGTACTGCTAAGAGGGAGAATTTCAAAGCACCATGCCTAGCGCTACCTTTACGCTAAGCTAATTTTAATCTCCCATTTTTATGATAAAGTATAGCCATGAATATAAAGCTTTGTTGTGTTCTGTGAGTTCTTCTATTGAATAGTCAGACGCAAGGGAACGATCTGAACTTGGCATGGTCCCTGTTACCTTCTTGATGTCATGTGTTGCTATTCCACCATCCATTAACTCATTCTTAATTTTTTGGCACCTCTGATGTTTCTCCCTTAGAGACTCTTCCTTTTATGTAGAAGACTACCCCCCAAAACCCATGCAATCACATTTCATTTGCTTTGAGCATTGGTTCAAATTCTGTTTTCAATCATGTCTTCTCTGGATCTACTGTTAAAAATTATAGCTGTTCATTGAACATGTGATTATCTTCATGTGATTTATATTTCTCCAAAAGATTTAGTCTACTTGAAGTATTATGCATTTCATTTATCATTTTATTTGTTCTGCCCATCAAAATGAAATACTCGAGATGTTAGATAGCAAAGTCTGTGTTCACTGCTGTTTCTCCAAGGCACAAAAAAAAATGTATACCACAAGGTATATACTCAGTGAATGTCTGTTGAATGAAAGAATGAACTTGTAATGTCTTATGGGAAAAAAAAGAAAACAGAAACAGAAAAACAAAACAAACAAACAAACAAACAAAAAACCTCTACCAAAGCCAGAACAATAAGTGATGAAACAGAATAACTTCATAAAAATAATGCCACCAATGTATCATACAATGTATTCTAATGCCACATGAACCTGTTTTTCAATCACCTAGACGATTCAACAAGCCAAACAAAATAGTTATGAAATGAAACAGAGGATGTCTCTAACTCAGAGCAACCCAGAATCAAGAAGTGATGCCTGTGAGGCTGGGAGTGGAAGGCCTTGGAGAGGAGCTGTTTGTGTGGAAGGCTCAGAAGAAGAGAACTGAGAGCTGCCCACTCTCACTGAGACTCACTTGGTATGTCTGGGCTAAGGTTTTTGATGTGGAAAGGCATGATCTTTCCAATGCATTCCGTAGGCCTAGCAGCAATGAGAACTTCTGCTCAGTTAAATGGAGCAGTCTTGCATTCTTGCCAGGGTGGGGCTAGACTTGGGTAAGACAACCCATAGGCCTGATGGTACCACTGAAGCCCATTCTGCAGCTGCTAATCGCCAATAGAGTTCCTCACTTGAAGAAGCGATTTTTAGTGGAAGACTCTAGCAATACCAAGACAAATAAGCATTAATTAGAACTTTTAGTCATCAGCAATTACACTAAGAAAACCCTCTACTATACTTATATTTGAACTCAACTGAAGAATCAACTAGGAATCCCAAACAAGAGCCATACCTGTCCTCAACTTTTGGGAGATGATATTACTTGTTAAATTGAGATGATGATCTTATCTATAGTAACATAGGAATAGGGAAATAGGAAAGAAAAGGCAAACTTAAAGAGGGCTATCCAATGGGACTGGAAAAAGATGGGGAGGATGATAAAGGGTAGTGGAGGAGAGGCTCATGGTTCTGGCAAGTGTGTATAATGGACATCAGGTGGTCATCAGCTAGAATCTCACTCAGCAAGCATCACATCTGAGCAGAAAGAATATGTGGAGTGAAATCCTTGAGAGACTCACTCTAGTCAAGGTAACCTAGGACCCTATAGTGGATTAAACTGACAGAGATGTCACAGAGAACTTTCTTTTCTATTGGTTGGAGTTCTCCAGAGAAATCCTGCCAATAGGAGATAAATAGGTGGATATCCAGACTGATGATGATTTTCATGGTTACAGAAGCCAAGGGATGGAGGAGAATCAGTAGAATTCCTTAGGAGTGCTAAATCCAAATACCCAGCACCAAGAGAGCTGATGCTAGATGCTCAAGTCTAGAAGCAGTGAGGCGGAAGCAGTTGTGTCCTGATGGTGCAAAGCCCAGTCTTCTTGTACTATTTAGGCAATCATCAACACATTAGAGAGAGCAACCTTCCTTTCAAATGTTAATATCATCCTCAATGATATCTACTTAGGCATACTCAACCAAAACTGCGTGGGTATTGAATTCCTATGAGAACAATGTGGTACCCAATTATCCAGAATTTAGACCCCAGATATTTTTAGTAAAGAAAGGAAAGAAGTGGAAAGGAGACTAGGGATGGCAGAATATTCCCTGCACCTGAGAATCTGGCAGATTCGTCTTCCAGTAAACAACAGAACTTTGTTGTTATTTTCCCGATTAACAACCCATTTATTCACCTGATATTTATTGGTTTCTACACTTGATGTCAGATTCTGAGAATGCAGCAATTAACCCCGCAGATGAAATCACACTCCAGTGGGAGAGACAGACAGCATAGCAGTAAACAGAGAAGACTGCTAAGAGAGAAGGAAGAAGGTGCGGATTTAATGAAGCTTATAAACAAGTTACGATGACAGTTAGCCTCTGAGAAACATCACCGAGTGCTAGTTTTATACAGCGGCCACTTCAGGAGCAACCATAGCTGCTTCGCAGCCATACCCCACTCCTAAATGCTGAGCTAAAGAACGCTGTGCAGTTCCAAAAGCTGCGTGAACCACCGGTCGGTTAGGACCCTTCGGAATCTACAGAACAGAGCGTAGTCAATGAACTGCACCTTCCACGCCCGCGCTCCGCACCTGCCAACGTTTCCATCACACTCGAATTCAGAAGAACGTCGCTGAGGGAAGAAGCGATAATCGGCTGCAAACCCTTGCCTGAAAGCATTCCAGGACCCGTGTCTCCTAAAATCCTCTCTCTCCTGCAGAAAGGAGTGCTCTGGGACCTCCAGCCCGAATCCATTCTCTTCCACCCTAACCAGTTCTCTGTCTTCTGTTCTACCCTTTGGGGTCCTTTCTGGCAAAAAGGCTGCCTAACCCTGAAGTAATTGCGTTTGGCAGCCCTTGCCTTACTGCCCTCCCATGCATGGCCGGTTAGTGTCCCTTCTGCTGTTTCATGTACTGCCTGGCGCCCCTCCATACACAGACCACCAGCACCACCTCTCTGAGGAGGAGGTATTGCAACTAGATGAACACAGATGACTGAGTTCGTTCGCCTCCATTTCCCTAAGGTCGGTCTTCTCCTGAAAGACCCTTCAGCCTTGTTCTCAGTTCCAGAAGAAATCATGACAGATCTCCTCAGGTAACTGTGGAAGACAGCAGTCTCCACCACATGGCAGTAGCCTAACCAGGAGGCTTACAGATAGACAGCGAATTCCAGCATCACAGGGTCTTCTCCCAACCTGAGGTGGACTTCATAGTTACAACTCTATAACCTGTACTACACTTAATTCTGACTGAACTGCTGTGGGTTGAAAACAGACCTCACGGACAGGACGACACAATACAGTTTGCAATCCAGTATCAGCTCCTTCCAACTAGAACTTTAAAAGGCCACCAAAGGCATTCCTTTCTTGGTCAGCATAATTAGAATGCAGATGGTTAGGTTAAAGCAGGCTGTGAATGCACACCTTACTGAGGGTGGTGATTGTCTCAGTGTTTCGTCAGTTTGACATAGATCTAGGCATTCCTGGGAGGAAAGAGTCTCAGCTGAGGAGCTGCCTCCACAGATTGGCCTATGGGCACGTTGGAGGGGCATGTTCTTGATTGGTGATTGGTGTGTGAGGACCAAGAGAGGGCCCAGCCCACTGTTATCAGTGCCATTTCTGGGCAGGTGGGCATACACTGTAAAAGGTAGCTGAGTGAGCAAGCAATGTTCCTCCATGATCTTTGCCTTAGATCCTGCCTCCAGCTTCCTTCCATGCTGGACAGTAAACTGGAAACCAAATAAACCCTTTTCTTTCCAAGTTGCTTTTGGTCACTGTTTTATCACAGCAACAGAGAGCAAACTAGGATTGTACTTCCTCAGGAATATATACAGGAATACCCACTTTGTAGGAAGTATTGAAAGACAGAGGGTCATGTAACTTATACTCAATGGTTTGGAAAATCAAATAGGACAGTGGGTATGGGGTAGGGGCCTGTCAGACCATGAACGGTGTTTAAAACAAATAGAGCAAAAATGTTTGCATTAAGAGTAAAAGACTAAGAGCACTTCTGTGCATTATTCTTGCTAGTTTTTTGTTTGTTTTTTGTTTGTTTGTTTTTGTAGTTTGAAGTTATCTTCAAAAAAAAGGTCAAAGCAAACAAAAACAAAATCCCCTGAATGGACACACACAAAAGAGTATTGTCCAAAGGAAGGCCAGTGTCGCGGCTCATCTTTATTGTTAACTTGGTTTGATTTGTACTCACCTAAGAGACACACCCTTGGGTGTGCTGGAGAGTCTCCAGAAAAGGAGAAGGGCAGGCATCCTAGGAATGTGAACGACATCATTCCATGGGCTGTGGCCCTAGACTGAATGAAAAAAGAAGAAAAAGATGCAGACACGGCGTCTCTCTCTGCTCCCTGACACTGGGTACAATGTGACCAACTGCGCCAAGTTCCTGATAACACAGCCTTAACTGAAGTCTTCTCCCTGCCATGCCTCCCCTGCCATAACAGACCACACTCTGTCAGCCAAGGTAAACCTATCTTTCCTTCCTTAAGTTTGTTTGTTTGTTTTGTTTTTTGTTTTTTTCTTTTTTTTTTTTTTTTTGTTCGGGTATTTTGTTATATCAGTGAAAATAAAGTAACAAATATAGAAATATAGCTAGGAATGAAAGATGTGCCTTTCTTTTCTGTCAGCCATGCTTAGGAGTCGGTAGCATACATACCTTTAGAATACATGGCAAGGAAACTTCTGAACACAGACTATTTGCTCTATCAAGCACTCACTGACATTTTGCAAAATAACGATAGCAGATATACTGTAGGAACTATGACCTCTTTAACCATGGGGATTTTGTATCAATAAGGAAAGTCCCTGCCATAGAACAGGTCTCACACCCAATCAGATAGTGTTTTCTTACCCCATAATTATCAGGCATGCCACTATTACAGCATCTTGCATATCAGGTCTGTATTGCACTATACGTGGTCCAGTGGTGGGTAAGAAAACTGAAGGAATTTTTCCCCCAGGAACTTAAATAGCATCTTTTGGCACTGTGAAAGCTAAACACCAGGAAAAAGGCTTCCTAGTTGATTTGAGATTGATTTGTCTACTTCCTGCAGCTAAAATGCATTATGGTGTTGTGATGGTTTGAATGAGAATGTCCTCTATAGGCTCATATATTTGAATGCTTAGTTATTAGGGAGGGAGTGACACTACTTGAGAAGGATTGAAGGTGTGGCCTTGTTGGAGAAAGTCACTGGGAGTGGGCTTTGAAGTTACAAAAGCCCAAGCCAGGCCAAGTGTCTCTCTCTCTCTCTGCTTCCTGAGGATCCAGATATAAAACTCTAAGCTAATTTTTTCAGCGCCATGTCTGCCTACCAAGACGATAATGGATCAAATCTCCGAAATTGTAAGAAAGACCCAATTAAATGCTTTCTTTTTTAAGCGTTGCTGTGGTCATGGTGTCCCTTCAAAGCAATAGAACAGTGACTAAGACAGATGTCTTCAGCAATAGGGTCATGTAGTTATGATGGATAACCAAGGGTAATGTAATAATCTGTATTGTTTTGGAGACATGTGGGGCCTACCTGACAAATTACTCATTAAGGAAGCATCTCATGTCTTGCACTATGAGTTTTATTTATTAACTCATGTCTTCTTGGGAGCAGCACTGTCTACTTTTGTTGGATAATTCTATTTGAAGTCTTTATTTTATAAAGTTATATTTTGAAATCATCTTACTAAATACTGGGTTTCTGTAATGTTTTATCATGCCTCTTTATTTTTAGTTAATAACCCACAGCTTCGTCCTTTTCTTCATGTACCCCACTTGATCCTTTAACTCCGAGGTCACACTCTCTCCTTTCCTATCACATTTGCTGTACTATTCTCCCACTTGTGTTTTCACTTGGGCTGTAAGACAGTGGGCTTCCATGGGGCTTCTCATATACCTTCCTTTTGGTTTGTCCTCTACCCACACATCTTGATGTTCCCTATACCCTTATAATTCTTCCTGCATTAGCCTTTCTATCCCCAGTATCCCACCTCCCTACCTCCTTTTAGCCTGTAATCAACTGTGTCCCTTCCCTTAACATGGCCTCTTCCCAAAGCCACTTTTATGGCTTCCAAAACTTGTGTTTCCAGTTTAACACACACAGGAAGAACATGTTGAGTTTGTCTTTCTGCACCTGAAATACCTTACTCAGTCTGTCTTATTTTTCTGTTTCATCTATTTACCTGCAAACTTCAGAATTTTATTTTACAGTTGAGCAATATTTCATTGTGGATATGTGACTTGTTTCTCTTATTCATTCATCTGTGGATGGACATATAGGTTGATTTCATTGCCTAACTATTGCAGAGTGTCTATGGAATTGAAAGAGCTGTTGTTGTTTTGCTAAATGACAATGCTTTTAAACTTTCTTCTAAATATTTGTGTTTATACCTGGACCACTTTCCATCTTGGACAGAGAAGCGTCTTTTTGCAGAGATCAGCAGACAGTTCAGAGATGTGTAATTGGTGAAAGTACTGGAATGAGAGACTGAATGTGTAGTACTCAATGAGACCTCTCCAACGACCCTACTCCTGCCAGGTCACAAAGAAGAACGTGGAAGAGGAGGCAAAAAGAACCAAAAAGACGGGATGGAGAAGAGAGCTGTGAAATGCTTCTGGACATGTCATCTCAAAGCAACCATGGCTATTGAAGCAAGACCTGCATAAGATCAAGCCAGCAAAACTCCGGCGTAGGCGGAAAACAAGTTCTTAAGATCTTACGTTTTACTGAGAAGCTATTGACAGTTCATAGCTTCTGGGAGAGACAAAACCATCCTTTTATGAAGGTTTCTTTGTTTTGTTTGTTTGTTTGTTTGTGTGTTTGTTTGTTTGTTTTAACTACTAGTAGGCATCTCACCCATCAGTGCATGACTCCATGTGCATGCCCCCGGGGGCAGCCCTAATTGGATACAGAGGGTAGCAGAAGAGAAGGCATTGGAAGGAGGACTTGTTGAAGGAAATACAGAGGGAGTTGAAGGAGGGAAATCCAGGGAGTGGATATGATGGTATTGCCTTGTATAGATGTATGAAATTCCCAAGAATCAAAAACATCTTAAATGATTGTTAAAATAGTAAAACACCTAACTGGAGTAGCCCATAATAAGCCTGCTGTAATACCTGAGCTTTTCAGAAACCCAGGAATATGCTGGACATAATCTGTTACTTTTTTCTCAGTATGAAAATTTCCTATTGACACAATCAGGCAACTCTATATAGATTCTGGAAAATCATCCTGTTTGCTTCATTCTAAGGAATGAGAAAAAGCTTCCTTTTCTTTACGAAATAGCACACCCTACCGGCACTCACAAGGGCTGCAGGGAAATTCAAAAGTTATTGTGGGCTGGATGGATAAATATATTTTGGCCTATGGTTGCTTCTTGGTCGGGAAAAATCAGGTTTCAAAATACCCGTTGTTCTCAGAGGAACAACAACATCCATAATAGAGAAATATAATTCATGTAACTCAGAGATATTCTTAAGCTTTGATTCTGATATTTTCATCATGCTACATAAGCAAGGCAACTTTTACCCTAGAAAAATCACAGTCGAAATTTTAAAACGAATTGGGTTTTAGTCTCTTGATATTTCAAACTACAATCATGCTCACATTCTAGGGCATTTCTTATTTAAAGTGACACTGACGATCTGTAATTGTTTTAGAATTTCTGCTCCATTACCTAGGCACTAAGTGTGGCATTCGACACTAAATCAGCTGCTTTGCTCTGTCTTTCATGTCCTTTACCTCAGATCACACACATCCTGAGCCTCATACACCTCGATGACATCTACCACCCTCCAGAAATGTTTCAGGAGAGACACAGGCCGAGGCTCAGGGAAATCAGCACAGGCCCCAGGACTGACCCAAATTAGGCCTGCCTAAAATAAATCATGTCAGCTCACCTTGATATGGCTCCTGCCCAGGCAGCAGTTTCTAGGCTATTGTTTTTCAGACATGGCCATAGCTATTTTTCAAGGAGATCTGAGTGTGCCAAGTATCTCATGGAAAGAACAGGCCACAGGAATTCAGAGAACGGTGTGTGATATGGAGTACTGGGAGGAAGTGGTGGATTCTATTTAATTTAAAAATACTATTCCTCATCCCTGGTACCTCAGCCCTGTAATGTTATGGAAAGCAGAGTGGATTTCCTTCCTGGTTCCTTCTATAAGCCCCCGGTGTGAATGCTATCATCCCACAAGGGTTTGTTCCTTATAGACAAGGACGCTATACAGGAGTCAGAAAAGGAGAGAGGCTGAGCCTGTGAGCACATCCTTGTGTTAAGTGAAAAGACATGAGAATAAAAATAGAAATTTCTAAAGATCTTTATGAATCAATAAAAGAAGCAATGAATGTGCAAATACTAATGAGGGAGAAATAGCAATGAGGCCAGAATTGTGTAGGTGTTTTTATTTTCTGTCCATCTTTTAAAGAGAGTTAACACATGTTTTTTTGTTTTTTGTTTTTGTTTTTGTTTTTGTTTTTCAAAGTACCAAGTTGAGGCAGATACAGTGATGGAAGCCTGTCAGCCCAAGACCTGCCTAGGAGGAAGAAGGTTTTGCCATGAGTTTGAAGCCAAACTCAGCTCCATAGAGAGTTAAATCCAGCTTGGACTCTGGTATAAAAGGCCCTGTCTACTTGCCAACAGCAAAAAATAAATACACAGATTCCCTGCTCCCAAGTTTAAAGAGAACTAGTCAGTGTTGGGACAAGTGCCATGTTAGGCTCACAGAAATGTCAAGAGTGAGCCCAGCCTCTGCAAATGCGTGACCTGCTGCTGGCATGTTGAGTTCGGTCTGTTTTCCAGATGGGGCATTTGGAACTCAGCAAAGATAACAGGATAACCTTAATGCCTAATACAGGAAAAATAGGGAGCTACAGCACTGTTCGTAGGGAGCTAGAGCACTGAGCATGGGGGTCAGAAGTTCCTGTTTGCTCTTTGGTATTTATTCTGTCCAACTTCTGACTGGATGTATGCTCCTCAAGAACACGCGTGTCAGATGCTGAGACTCAGGGCCAAACTGATCAGAGCTCAGATGAATCATACGGAAGTGAGGGGTGGGATTAGAGGGACATGGAGGGGACAGAAGCTCCACAAGGAGACCAACAAAACTAAAAGATCTGAGCCCAGGGGGTCCTACAGAGACTGATGTACCAATGGAAGACCACACATGGAGAGGACCTAAACCCCCTGCTCAGATGTGGCTGATTGGCAGCTCAGTCTCCATGTGGCTCTCTGAGTGAGGGGATCAAGTGCTGCCTCTAACATGAACTCAGTTGACTGCTCTCTGATCACTCACACCTGATGATGCAGCCTTGCCAGGCCATGGAGGAAGAGGATTCAAGCAGTCCTGATGAGACTTGAGTTATGGGCAGAAAGCAACGAAGGGAACTTCCCCTTTCAATGGTGAGGGGAAGGAGATGAGGGAAAGAAGGAAGGAGGGTGGGACTGGGAAGGTTGAGGGAGGAGGCTTCAATCAAGATATATAATCAATAAATTGTGAAGAAAAAAATAAAAAATAAAGAACATACTTGTATTGAGAATTTCCAAAATGCAAAAGTTTTGCAGGATTGCAGGATAGGAAAGGTCTAATTCTCATTCTCATGGCAATGACAGAATAATTTTTATAAGAAACACACACACACTCACTCAACTAGCTTATATAAAAACAAGATCAGCTCAAGCTTAAGATTTTTACTACTTACAAGAAGAGCTTGCTGACCCCTGGATTAGAATTTCATTTTACATCTCTGTCAGTTCCGCCTGCCATTATTAGTACAACCAAATTACTTTAAAAATTATCTATCGTCTGTCTATCTATCTATCTATCTATCTATCTATCTATCTATCTACTTATCTGTGGCCACTTAAAAGTCCAGATATATCTTGTGTTTTGCTCGAACCTGCTTTTCAATATATTTCTTTAATATTGACTCAGCTGTGTTTACTGTCTTCCTAAGAGTTCAATGTGATGTAATAAAGACATTTAACACTCAGCCTCTTAGAAATGACTGCTCTCTTAGTGGTTATTTTGTAGCCTCTAATACAACAGCTTTTCAAAGTACCTTTTTCGGAGAATTCTAAGAATGATCTCCATGCTAAATTGGTACACCTTTTCACCATTCTCAGTTTATGTATGCCTTTGCGTATTTACTGACTTATCCCCCCTTTCCTGGTCAGCTTTAGTCAGAAATAGTAGCAAGTCTCCATGGAAACATAACATAACACTCCCTTACATATGATAGGACCTAAGCAGCTGGCCCTAGGCTGAAGGCTTCGATGGCATTTGCCCAAATTAGGAAGAAGACAGCAGCTTACCTCATTCCCAGACCTCAGGGCTCCAACGCTCAGCATGGAGCCTGCATACTGCGATGCTGCAGAATTTGTTGCCTTTTACTCCTGAGAATAATCTCTTATGATTTGACAAACAAATGCTATTGGGTAACTGGGAAGAAAACCTAAATTTAATGAGTGTCTACTGTGTGCTAGGCAACCAATACATTATTTCAAGATCAATATCTCAGTTCTCAAACTGGCAGAGTTGGGATATGGCTTCTGGTCTGCTTAATGCCAAGATTTATCTCCTTTCCAGTATATATGAGACAGAATGATATCCTTCAAAATGAATAGAAAGGTTAAAGTCAAACAGGGGTCTCTTCACACAGCCATCATCCTTTTACATACCTTTTATCTTGGCAGGAAATGTCATAATAAATTAAAGTCTGGACACCACTGTGTAAAAGCCTATTTGAAGAGGAACCATAAGAGTCACAGTCCTTGTTCCTAAAACTCCCTCCTTAACAGTTAAAGGAAATAGCCTAAACAAAGGTAATTAGTAGGTGTCTTGACAGAAGAAATGAAGCACTGTTGAAACTGGGAGAAGCGTGCTAAGGGAGCATCCGGAAGATGTGTCAGCACAGCCAAGGCCATCATGATTGAAATCCTTAACCATGTCATGGGGTCGGTATTGAGTTTAACTTGGAAGAGGAGGAGAAGGGAGAGGGAGGAGGAAGAGGGAGAAGGGGAAGGGGAGGGGGAGAGGGAGAACATAGTAGAGTTCTTTGCTATCCCATTTCTAGATCCCAGGAGTGTGATCTAGGATTATAGGTGTTGGCCGGAGAGCTTGCCTATGCAAGGCATTCTCCCAAATCGCAGAGCCCTGCTCACGAAGGCAACTTACAGAATTGCCCCAGACCCACGCTCTCAAATCACATGAAGCATGGAATCCACCACGGTAGAGGTGGGCTCCAGGCCCCACCTTCCCCTGAAGCAGCTCTACTCTCACGTGTTTGAAGGAAGTGTTCCTGGTTGTCACAATCCTTTAAGAAGCACTGCTCTCGGAGGGATGGAGAGATAACGGAAGGAGGACTTTTAAAGGAGAAGGCATGCTCTCTGCAGGGTTACACACAAGTTTATGGTAGCACGAGAAACGATGCCTCTTCCTTCACTGATCTGCACTCACACACCAGCCTCACAACTACCACTGAGAGTAAGGGGGAGCATGAGAAGAAAGTGAGGGGATGTGGAGAGGCTGAGGGAGAAGGCTCCTGCCAAAGCAGAATCAGAAGGGAGGTGGTGAGAAGGAGGCAGCCTGCGCTCAGCCTCAGTGAGCAAAGCTGAATTCTCTTACACGGGCAATGAGACTCTTTCTGGTCTCCAGTCAGCATGGGATTAACTGTAGTGAGCTCCCTAAGAATCCACGAAAGTCCTTTCCTCTTCTGCACCAGCCCTTTATTATATAAACTGTCTGTATAAAATGCATTGCTCTCCAGAGAGGAGCCACACTATTGCAAGTTGCTTTATTAACAAAATTAGCTGGTAAATCAGAGCAGCGGCTGCTCTACGAAAATAGAACGTTAGAGCTGGAAAATGAATCCGTTGGGGATAAGTTGTACAAGAAGAAGAAAAAGAAAAAACTTAGCCTGAGAAGTCCAACTTTTGGCAGTGGCTAGGAAGAGCATCCTTTACAAATGCTAAACTGTTTTGTTTTGTTTTGTTTTCAGTTCCCTTGTACTTCCTCGGTGGTTTTGCTCAGCCTTGAGACTCTGGAGGAGCAAAGCCTTGTGCGCATGCTTAGCAGCTGCTGGCTGACTTAGTACAGCTCAGCTCACAGAAGGAAGGGACAAATTGCTTCAAAGTTGCTTCAAATTGCTTCTCAGAGCAATTGACAAATACACACTCAACCTCATACCAAGAAGCAAAAAAACCTTTCCTTTTCATTAATAAATAATGGTATTGAAAGGCCAGTGCAGAACAGGGGATTCATCTTGGACTATGTTGGTAAAAAGCACTGTCATTTCAAGAAGAACCCACTAGTTTGTTAACCGTTAGCACAGCCCACGTGATTTAGGCTTAAATAAAGACAGCAGTTGAAGCCTGCACAGCATTGGAAAACACTCTGCTCAGCTTGATAGACTACGCTGAGAAGAATGGAGTCCACATTCTTCACATCAAGATGCTCAGTCACCTACTTCCTCAGAGCTCAAGCTATTCCTATTGGCAGCACGTAGTAGCCTTCCTTTCACAGGTGATCTTGGAACCTTCCACAAGTGAACTTGATTCTCTTTGCGTAACTCTTTGAGCAAAGAGAAAGATAATTCAAAGCAAGAAGAAGCAAACAAAAGAACTCAAAAGGGCCCACTGCATTTGCTGTTCTCTCTTCTTAATATCTTGTCTTGCTATTTCAATCTTTATTCTTTAATGGAAATAACCTTTGACATCAGTACAGTTTCTGGTTGGATTTTACTGCAATCAACAGTACCTGTATGCCATGCCCGTCTTCGCCTTGGTGGTTTCCTGCAGTGAAACTCCATGGGCACGTAAAAACTTCTCCAGGCATTTCCATTCTGTAGTTCCACTCGGTCTAACAGGCCAGCAGGCTCCCTGAGGCTGGGTCTTGGTCACTGTTAGGTGCCGCCTGCATTTTAGAGCTGATTCACTGGATTTGGACAGAGCCAGCTTTGGGCTGGGGATGTCTGCACAGGCAGGCTTATAAAGGTGCATGGTTCAAAAGCCCAAGGAGACAAAGCAAATTTCACAGCTCTTCACTTTAAGACTGGCTGAGAGTAACTCAGGCTCTCTGGATTTGGTCTGTCCCTGAAAGGGACCAGCTGGCTTTCTTTAGATCTCCCTTCCTATTATTTTAATCTAAGTAGGCTCCCAAGTCCCTAACAGAGAGTCTCTGCCAAGGCTTGGGTAGAAAAGAGCCTAATGGAAGCCAACAGGCTTTCTCTTCTCTTTAAATGCCTCAGAGTCGAATCTAAGACAACTACGTATTGGCTCTAGGGAAAAATGTGGGCATGTTTTCCCATGTCTTTCTATTTAGGTAAAGGAAATATTTTGGTAGGATACCAGCCAGATCTGTTACCATAAAGCCTTGGGAATAATTTCATAAAAGCACCAGCAGACCACTCTAAATTATCAAATATTTCATAATCAATTTTCTTACTAGTGACAGAATTCATTTGGGTGAAATGGTCATGAACTTCTTTTTTAGTTGTTTCTGTCAGGTGATAATGAAAATCAATGAGGTGTGTTTAAGAAACAGAAGCCTCATACAAATACGGGCAACTGGTGTTTTATAAAGCCCAGAAGGAAGTATATAGATTTCAACAAGTAGAGCAATAGGACATTTATAAGGATAACAAAATATAACCAGAAAAAGAAGATAAGTGACTCTGGGCTGGATAGATGGCTCAGCAGCTAAGAAAGCTTACTGCTCTTACAGGGGGCCCAGGTTTGCTTCCTGATATCACATTGAGAGGTTCATAACCACCTGAAATCCCAGCTCCAGGGGATCTGATGTTTACTTTTGTATGCTGTAGGTCCATGCACTCATGTGCACAAACACACACACACACAAAATTAGAAAAAAAAAAAAAAAGATAAGTGAATTCTGGACTTACATCTATATAAGCATTAACTCAAAATGAACCATGAGCCAAAAGTACATTTGAAACTATAAAAACAGGAGAGAGGTACATTTTTCCATGTATTTATTTATTGTACCTTTGTGTATCAGTGTATACATGTGAGCACAGGCATAAGGACAGCTTGTCAGAGTCTCCTCTCTCCATTTTGTTGGTTTTGGCAGCAAGCACCTTAACTGACAGAGCTATATTTCTGGCCCAACAGGAGGAGGGCTCAAAGTTGATCATGTCAACATGAAAAAAATTTGCTCTGGGGTCCATCAGGTGACTCAGCAGCAGGAACATGTTTGTAAGCCTGGGTTTGACTACCCAGATCCCACAAAGTGGAAGCTTAGAATTAGCTCCACAAAACTGTCCTCTGCTCTCCATATACTTGGACTATGGCTACTCTAGATAAGAAAAGAATCAACTACATGCCTTTGGTTTCTTCCCTCAGCTCTGGGCCCCTGCCATCGCATCCAGCACCCTTCACTCTGCTTTCCCTGGGTTGGGGGGGAGGGTTACAGCGACAAACCCCTCACTGAAAGGCAGGTATCTCAAAGGCTTCCAGTTCTCAGCTACTGTAAAACTGTCCCCGGCAGGAAAGAGTTCAGTCAGTCCTTCCCCTTGCTCTAAACTTCCTGGGGGATCATGCCCTTGACCCAAGCTGAATGTTGCTTCCATGAATGCAGGAAATAAAAGTTGTTGATTTCTCCTGAGAACACAGAATTCAGCATGAGAATGTGTTTTGGGTTGTGTTTGGTGTGCTGGATTGTTTTATGACAACTTGACTTACCTGGAGTTATCTGAGAAGAGGGAAGGAACCTCAGTTAAGGAAATGACTCCATAAGATTGGGCTGTACATAAGTCTGTGGGCCATTTTCTCAATTAGTGATTGATGGGGAAAGCCCAGCCCATTGTGGGTGGTGCCATGGGGGAGGAGGTAGTGGTCCTAAGTTTATAATAAAGGAGGGTGAGCAAGCCATGGGAGAAAGTCAGTAAGCAGCACCCTTCCATGGCCTCTGCATCAGCTCCTGCCCCAAGTTCCTGCCGTTTGAGCTGCTACCTTGACATTCTTCCATTGTGAACAGCAATACAGAAGTGTAAGCCAAATAAACGCTTTCCTCTCCAACTTGCTTTTTTTGGTCATAGTGTTTTGTCACAGCAATAGAAACCCTATGACATTTGATGACCCTTGCTTGACATACTGCTTCTCACAAGATTCCCATATCCATGCTTGGGTTTTGATGCTGAAATAACAGCTCTGAAGATCTCTCGCTGGCTTGGCTTAAATCAGGTTTGAGTCCTGTGCAGGATGGGATGTGATGCTTTCAGAATACCAAGTGGCTCTTCATTGCTGTCTCTGTTAGTAGCAAAGGTCTGCAGGCTTCCCCTCTCCATTTAAGAGAGGCCATTTGATTTCCTCTCCTTTTGCTTCAGCTTCCAGGGGAGGTGCTTCAGGCCCATGGCGTTATGCAGCAGGCTCTTCTCTCAGGCTTGCTGGTTCCCCTTGAGGAAAACTGCACAAAGCCTGCTGTCCCCTGGCCAGTGGCTGAGTTCTTTCTGAGGAAACATGGTACAGCCAAACCCTCCACCATTTGGAGCATTTCTGCTGCCTTTGAAAATGTTCTTTCCAGCCTTATCTCACTTTTCCCCATTCTGTACTTTCCTTTGTAGCTGTCAGGCGAGTCTCTTTTGTCTACTTTTATGATGGAAAATTTCTTTATACCCAGGCACGCACAGTTGACAACAGTTAACATCAGAGACCTTCAGGTCTGGAAACTGATTAGAGCAGCCTATAGTAAAGTATTTAGTAAGGAAACCTTATCATTGTGCTATATGACCAAAATGAGGAATGCTAATTTGCAAGTGAACTCCTATGGTCTCCAAAGATTCTGAACTGGAGTCCTAACATTTATTTTGAGGAAATTAAAAGGCATTACAGAGGTGTTTTTGAGATGGTTCAGTATGAATCTGGCATGTTTGCCCTTTACTCTTAGCGGAGGAAATCGGAAGCTTTGAAGAAAAATAAAATAAATAGGAATATTCTGTTAATGACACGACTCAAAGGTGCCTGCTGCTTCCTGTGTGCACTAACCCTCTGCCCACCAGGAGAGTGTCACCAGTCCTACTTTGGGAAGCACAGGGATCCGAAGTCCTGACACTTGAGAGTGTGAGGAACCTTTCTGCATGTGTCCATCTTCACTCTGTCTAGGCGGTCAGTACTTCGAGGGGAGCATGGCATCTGATAGAAGCACATAATACGTACCATGTAACGTCCATAATAATGCACATGCTTTGACATTATCTCTAGTTAACAATGCTTTCCTTAGCTCACTTGTGAGCCCTACCCAGTCTAACTCCCTTCTCCTCTTAGAAGCCAAAGCTCTGGATTCCAGGAAGAAAGAAGAGATCATAACAAAACAAAAGACTTGAAAAAAATCAAGATAAAACCCCACCTGGTAGGATGAAAATATAGAGAAATTGGGATTCTCAAGTGAAATTGCATCTCCGCTTCTATCATGTGATCGCAAGCACCATTCACATCCGGCTGTGGAGCTTTGAACATGGCTCCTGCCCCAGTCGGAACACTGTGGAAGTTTCCCTCAAGAAAGAATAAGAGGTAAAATGGGAAAAGGGGGTAGTTCCTAGAACACTGAGGTTTGTACCTCTTTTCTTTCTCTATTCCTGTGCTACATTGATCTAAGCAGAACTTCTGGTAAGTTGCCTGGACTCACCCACCTGCCTGTCAGCCACCCTATCTGGCACCCACACTGCGGGGTAATCTGGGACTCAAGGGATCCCTGCAAAACCCTGCAAGGCCTCTACAAAACGCCTGAATATCATGAGAGAGACTCTACTAGGCCTACGGAAGATTTACTCCTAGGTGCTAAAGGTGAAGCTATTCCTAGCCCCGCTGAGATCACTCTGACACCCCATTCAGAAACAACACTGAGTAGCCCCAAGACTGAATACAAAGCACTATTCAGCCTGTCCTCAGCCTGACAAATTGGGGTGATAGCAAACAAGGCTCCAAACAGCTGCTCTCAACAAATAGGAGACCTATATCCCCACCAGGAAATGCTACCAAAGACCTAATTATTTAAATATCCAAATATATAAGGCTTACTCTCTCTCTCTCTCTCTCTCTCTCTCTCTCTCTCTCTGTGTGTGTGTGTGTGTGTGTGTGTGTGTGTGTGTGTTAATGTTGAGAGCGTGCCTCTTGTTGAACAGGGAGCTCACTACTACTGATAGGCTGTATGGTCAGCCAATCATAGTTGTTCCTGTCTCTACCTCCCGGCTCCGGGATACACGCAGACCCCATGCTTGGCTTTTTACACGGGTACTGGGCATCCAAGCTCAGGTCCTCACGCTAGTGCAGTGAGCACTTTATTAACTATATCCCCAGTCCTCAGGCTGACTCTCGAAATGTCCTTTCACTGCATAATAGCTATAAACGCTCAGCTACTGAACATACTATTGTTCTAAGGCAGTAATTACATAAAAATAATTAGACGAGAAGCCTGAATGTCTACTATGAATGAGAAATGATTTGTTCCCTTTGCCAACTCTACTTGTGATAGCATGATGGGTGGGGCATATATAAAAGCTAAAATAGCCACATCCTGTCAACATTTTGGAAAACTGAGTTCTAAATGCTTGGCCTCTCTAGAATCTATAAAGGTGCCCCCAGATAAACACCAACCTAGGGTGATTCCTGGACCTGGCACTCTCCCAGACAGACTCATGTTACTACAAAGAGAACAGCAACTGAGTTGGTTTAGAGGTGACCTTTCTCCCACTTTGATAAACAGAATACAGCCAAGAACCAAATGAACAAATGAAATGTAACAAATCCTCCATTCAGAACCCAAACAGTCTTTCTCTTTCTTTCTTTCTTTCTTTCTTTCTTTCTTTCTTTCTTTCTTTCTTTCTTTCTTTCTTGACAGGTTTTCTCTGTGTAGTCTTGGCTGTCCTGAGCTTGCTTTGTAGACCAGGCTGGCCTACTAATTCAGAGATCTGCCTGCTTCTGCTGGGATTAAAAACATGTGACACTATGCCTGCCCAATGGTCTTTCTTTATTGTAAGTTAAGCATTATTGATTTCCTTTTTTTCCTGTTTTTTCATCCAAGTAAACATGGGAAATTAGATGAAAAGAGCAATTAGGGCCAGGTATATACCTAAATATGCAAGAAAAGTCAACATCAACAAGAGACTACAGAGGAATGGGGGAAAGAATGAAGAAACCACAATACAAAATTCAAGTAACAAATGCTTCTACTGTTTTCCAAGGCATATCCCATACAGCTTAAACAATCCCAGTGAACACATTTCACTTTTAAAAATAAGTTGTTAAAATAAAAATCACCCAACAGAAAATACAAAGTCTTAACGCAAATGATTTGGCAGCAGTAGTGCCTTGACAATGTCCTGTAGCCGCTTCTCTGTCTTACAGCAAAACTCCCCCATTCATCCGAAATAAAGTGTCACAGGCAATAATCAACTGCTAGCTACTCCCTCAGCTCCAGAAAACACCCCAATCTGTGTTTTTGCCAGGATGGATTTACTTGCTTTTGATATTTTATTCAAAAAGAATCATAGGTGGTATGCCAATTTGCGTCTGGTTTCTTTCACTTAACCTAAATGTTCTGAAGGTCCGCCGGTGTTATTACCGATTCCCTTATTTATGCCCCCAAATAATGTCCCATTGTATGTGCACACCACCATCACAGTCTGTTCATTCATTCCTCACTGAGGAGCCCCGGGACGTTTATCACCTAAGGGTCATTTTGAACAGTCCGGATATGAAATGGGTGAATGTGTACATACTTTGACACAAAGGTTTACTGCAGTGCTATTCACAGTAGCTAAGCTGTGGAACCAACCCAAGGAGTCAACAGCAGAGGAGTGAGTAAGGAGAAGGTGTTATACAAGCAAAAGAGAATCCTTTCCAGCCATAAAGAATGAAGCTTTGTAGTTTTCAGGATGCTACTGAAGATCATCAGATTAAGAAAATTAAGTGACTCACAGAAAGACAGATATAGAGACATGAAATGACATGAACGTAGAAAGAAAACTGCTTCAGGGCACTGCCCAAACCAGGGGGGAATGTTCAACATACAACATACACTTGCACAAAACCCTAAAGGTACAAATAAAATAAAATTACAATGTTTTTAGGACATATCTAGGCATGGAATTACAGGATCATATGAGACATCTACGTTTAACTTTTGACAAACTGCCAAGCTGTTTTTCATGAGAAATGAACCATGTTACATTCTATCCCTGTTCAACGTTTCGAATCCCCGTGCATCTATAGTGGTAGCTCTTTCGTGTGTGTGTGTGTGTGTGACACCTCTAACAAAAATGACACCCCTTCCTCCAGCCAGTATAACTATGAATATTCCCTCGGGAAGCGTTAGGCCACACAAGCCCCTTTCTCTTCCATGACGAACGCTTGAGGGCACAGACTTATGCATGTCTTGGGCAGCTCACCACAGCCTCAGTGAGTTCATGAGCATATCACCGTGCCTTGTCTAGGAAACACTTTTCCACAGAAGTCTTCACGAACCTCCAGTTCTTATAATCTCTTTGTCCCTTCTTCCATGGCAGAGGACATTTTAGCATAACGCAATAGTCAACAGCCACTAGGATAAACTAGAGTTGGCAAATTGTTTCTTCAAGTTTAAGAATTACATTAAAGCCATAATACTTTATGTCTCAGCTATTGGAAAAATGGCTTTGATGAAAGTTTTATTATGCCCCAGTGTTGGATGAATGGAGCCTTGTTTTCTCTTTTTAGAAATATCATCCATTTACCCTCCCAAGCGCTTAACTTTGCTCTTAGACAGTCCCCTTTCAATGGTCATCCTACCTGCTTCTCATTGGTTTGCATTCCCACAAACCCATGAATCCCACAAATCCCATAAATCCCCATTTAAACTTGTTGCAACAGTGCATTTTGTATGCTATTTTTTCCTATATTTTCTTCTTCCCCTGTACCCTTCTAAAATGAGTCACTTCATAATTCTACAGACTTTCTTTCACACTTTTAAATCCATACCCATTTACTACTGTAGTCTTGGATCACCGAACACACTCTACAGTTTGTTTCGGCAAGATTATTATTCCTGAATAATCCTTGTGTCCCTAAAACTAGATCATGGTAATGTTGAAATCTTTTTAGTGAACTAATTTTCTAGTTGATTATTAAAGATTATTTTACTATTACACTAATGAAAGAACATCCTGGAAAGCACATTTGTTTTTTGCTTGTTTGTTTGTTTTTTCTTAATTAGTTCTGAAGCTAAGTATGGTGGGAAATGTATTTAATTGAAAATACTTTAAAATACATGTAAAAGTAATGCTTTTCTATTGTTTCTTTTGGATAATCCACCATCTGGAATGTAAAGTACTGTAAACAGGTTTAATCACTAAATTTTTCTTAATAAGTAACTGTTATTTAGATTATCTCATCATTTGAATCACTGAGCTTGCAGACAGAGCTGGTCTTTCAGCACATCTTGTCTGTGGATTGTTTATACTGATCAACAGCTTCTTAGCCCTAGAGAAAATTACATAACTTAACAGCTCTTTTGTACAGTTTATTTCATACTTAACACTCACTGTAATCAAATGAAATGTAAATATTATGTTATAAAATGCACTTTGGGCTTTGTTTTTTTTTTTTAAGTTGAGAATTTTAAATGAGAGATATTTGTACTGAAACAAATCCCTTGAACATAAACTAAGATTGTCTTAACCAATTATTTTCAGAATCCTCACTATTCTACACATACACACACACACACACACACACACAGAGAGAGAGAGAGAGAGAGAGAGAGAGAGAGAGAGAGAGAAAGAGATGTTGACGACTAATGTCCTTACACAATTTTACTAAATGATATTACATGCAAAACCACACTGCTTCTGACAACTGAATGGCTGGTTTGACCACCATCAAACATCATGCAAGTTTTATTATGAAAAACACATAATAAATGTCATTTGAGTGGACATACTAACCAAGACGCTTCTCTTAGAAGCGCACACCTTGATGGTTCTGAAATAACAGACTGAATCAACAGGTCACCTGGCTCTGAGCCCGCGCCGTCTGACTTATGTTTCCGTGTGCCAGATCTTGTCTCATGAGATGGCAGCCTATGTGTCTGGCGCCAGAGGCTGTGGCTGTGGAAAGGAAGAAGCTGCTTCTCTACCAAGATGACCTCCCACGATCCTAAGGAGGACGAAGGGAACATGAGCTGCAGGGAGGCTCTGAAACCTCGGGTGATCCTTAGGGCTGCATGGAGCTGGGAGATTCAGAGTGAGAGCTGAGTGTTCATGGATGGACACGGAAGGATGTTTACTTCATCAGTGTCCCGTGTCCCTGCTAGCGTGGTGTCAGATCACCTTCTACAGTTTTCTGAAGTGTCATCAGCCTTCTCAGTGAGACAGGAAAGTTGAAATCCAAGCAGGGAAGCTCAAAGAGATTGACTCACCATGTGCCCAAGGAAAAGTCAGGTCAAAGAATCAGGCTTTGAAATAAAGGAATATTGTTA
Source organism: Meriones unguiculatus (assembly GCF_030254825.1). Lineage (NCBI taxonomy): Eukaryota > Metazoa > Chordata > Mammalia > Rodentia > Muridae > Meriones > Meriones unguiculatus. Next base: position 170,002,212 of record NC_083350.1, on the reverse strand, counting down.
AAAGTAAAGGGCAATAGCGACCTCTCCCTGTTAAAGGCAATTGTAAAACTCATGTTGCTTGCTTGAGCCATTGCCCTGCAGTAGAGACTGGCTAGCTGTACCATGTACATTTCTTTCTTCCTAAGCAGTTGTTTGGACTACAAATCCCAGCATCCCATTCAGTTAAGTGTGGTCATGTGACTGAATTCCACTCACTGTAAACTTGTCCTCACAAATACCATTTACAAGCCCAGCACCCTTCATGTTATCTTCCTTCCTTTCTCTCTTCTGTCTGATCAGTCAATGCCAATTCTCAAGCCATCTAAGAAAACAAAAGGTAAAGGTGACAGAGCTGTCACCTCAGGTCCCATCCAATTGGATCTTCAACCTTGTAGCTGGACTAGCAAAATAAACATTACCATATCAGGTCACTAATGTGTCATGATTTAGCAGCTGGGGGTAGCTTTATGATGAATGGCTTCATTAGGTTAAAAAGTATTTGTTTTTTTTTTTTTTCTTTTGTTTGCTTGTTTTGTTTCATTTTTTTCGAGACAGGGCTTCTCTGTGTAGCCTTGGCTGTCCTGGCCTCAAAGTCTCAGAGATCCGCCTTTGAATTTATATCATGTGTGCCTGCACACATAAAACTGTCATTTTCTCTTAACACAGAGGGAGATTCTTTCCTAAGCCAGGAAGATTGACACTTGATGGCATTTAATATATCTGAAGGGCTGTTTTTGAAGGGCTATAGCTTCAGCTAGCATCTCCAGAGGAATGCGAACAAGCATTCCTCAGCCCCCTGTTCCGCCTCCCTCAAATGAAACAATAGCACAGAAGCCAACAGAAGAGTTCCTGGCAAGACATTATCGCACTCCGCTTAGTGACAAGCACTGGAAAAGCCAGGGTGGTTGTTTACATCTGCCCTTCTTAAAGTTCAAATAAGACAGACCTAGCCAAGCGCTGCCTCAAATGCAATGAGTGAAACTGAGCTCAATTAATCTAACAAGAGTTGCCACTCCAGTTCCTCCAGACAGATCCTTCGACAGAAAGAAACAGCCCTGTAGGAAAAAAGCCTGAAGAGACAATGAAGTTCATAGCACATCCCATTGAGAAGGTCCTCTGAGTGACCGTGTGAGTGATTTTTTCCCCATCTAGCCCTTTGCTAAACATACATGGGACAGGAAGGAATAATCTCAAACATGAGGGGAATATATGACCCCACATTCATTTATGTATCCAGAAACACCACCAGGACTTAGACCCAGGCCTTTCTATTCCAAATCCAAAGAGATCTAGCCACTGCTTATAGAGAGAGCACATGGCAGATGACATTTGACTCAGGGCACTTAGAAAAGTTTATACCCCGCCCCCATACTTTCCATTGCCAAAGCCAACAGCTGTATTTGATGCCCATCACAGCTTTTCAAGCTGTGCTCCTGCCCCTAGTGCAGATCCAGTCACCGCCAGGAACCCAGATCCTTTCGCTGAATTCTATGACCTTCTCTTCTATGGCATTTCTGACTTCAGTAGAAGTACTATTTCCCGTGTGTACAAGTAGATGCTGTAGTAATTCATCTTTGTGTCATGGTGTATAGATAAAATGCTCAATCACACCGATGACCATCATTTACTGATCTCATGATTGATACTCGAGATTATCTTCTTGCATGGCTTTCGTTAATAATCTTAGATCTTTCACAGATGCCACCAAACTCCTCTAGGCTCTGGAGTCAGTTCTTGCTCTGCTGGCAGGAACTCAGTCTATCAAAACTCACTTGAGAATGGCCTGTGCTAAGAACCATGGCTGGCCTTCTGGAAGCGTATGGAGGGGAACAAATTTGGGGAATTCAAGTCATTCTGGCGACAGTGAGAGCAACATTAGGATGCGAGTCAGTTAGCTGCTGCCCTAGATCATGAGGAAGATGAGTTCAGAAGGTGAAATCTCTAAATTTTCGCCCACGTGATTATGTGGTGAATACTGAACGTCTCCAGTAATTGCCACTTACCAGGCTCAGGCTGAGCTGGTTTGGAATGTTAATACTGCTGGTATTTAAAACCTCTTCTCACTCTAACCCCAGTTCACGTTTGCTGGGGAGGATGGTGCTCCCCTCAACACCTGCAGGAATCTTAATTGCTTTGAGCACAGTGAGCAGCGCTCAGGTACTGGGTGAAGCACACATTCTTTCCAGAAACCTTGCTCACTCTCAGCAGTCTTTGTAAGTTTTAGCCACATAGGCCATGCATAATATGGGTTATGTCTCAGTTCTTTCCAGACAAAGTATGAAAGCAAATGCATTCTGCTTTCAGATCATTCGTATTTATAGTGCACGTGCCTTATCACACTTGTTTACAGTGGTAGCTATTTTTTTTAAAAAAAGAACTTTATCTTAAATTTACCCTTTGAAAACTTCATGTGTGTAAACAATGTATCTTGATCATATTCACCCCCTGCCAGCTTTCCTCTAACTTCCTCTAAGACACGCCCATGTTCATGACCTCCTTTTTACAATTATTTAGTTAGTTTTAACTCTGTGCCCAATTAGTGCTGCCTATAGGCATGTAACGCTCGGCATCACGCAACGGGAATGGACAACCCACTGATGGCTACAGCCTCAAATAAAAATGACTCTCCCTCCCCCAGCAGCCATTAGCTCTTCAGTTTGAGCCGGAGGGTTCCGTTATCCCTCCATGATGGCTGGATCTGTGCAGGTCTTGTGTTGTGAGTAGCACCATATCCTAGCCGTAAAACAGCATTTCACAGCACTCCTCCCAGTTCTCGGGCTCTCATGTTCTTTCTGCTCCCATTTTCTGGAATGTTCCTTGAACCCCGGCGGGAGGTGATAATGGGGAGGGTTGATACAGAGGTCCCACCTGCAGCTGAGCACTCACAGTCCCTTAGTCTCAGCACTTTGCATGGCCGTGGGTCTCCGAGTTAACCACCACCCACTGCAATAAGAAGCTCCTATGACAAAGGCTGGGCACATGCATATGATGCTTTTGAGTTTCAGTCAACTTGATACAATCTTGAGTCAACTGAAGAAGAACTTGAACTGAGAAAAGCCTCCGTTAGATTGGTCCAATGGGCAAGTCTGAGGGAAAGTTTTTTACTATCATTAATGATAGATATGGGAGGGCCCAAGTCATGGTCGGTGCCACCACTGAGCAGATGCTCATGGAAAGATACAAAAGGTAGATGAATTTGAGCCCAGGGAACAAGCTTATAAGCAACATCCTTCATGACCTCTGCTTCGTTTCTTGCTTCCTACCTTGAGTTCCTGCCTCCTGTCTTGGCCATTTCTTGATGATAGACTGTAACCTGTAAGCCAAGTAAAACTTTACTTTCACTGACCATCTTGCTTTGGGTCAGCGTTTTATGAAAGCAACAGAAAGCAAACCAGAACATATAAAAATAAACATTTAGAAGGCAGCTTAACAACTTGACCATTTAGAAAAACAACATCAATAAATTCTCTCCTAGGGCCTGTGGCTTACATAACCAAGGGTTTTGACCATGTTTTCCTCCTGTGTGGCAGGCCTAAAATATACTCGAGTGAGAAACTGTTTGCTCCTATCTTAGATACTGTTCTATCACTATGATAAAACTCCATGACCAAGGCAACTTTAAAACACACACACACACACACACACACATACACACACACACATGCACACTTCCTTTGAGGCTCACAGTTTCAAAGGGTTATGCTCCATGGTGGTGGTGCAAGGACATGGCCATAGAAACAGCTGAGAGTTTCTATCTTGATCCAAAAGTAGGAAGCTGAGAAAAATAGGCTCAGCATGGCATGGGCCTTTTGAAATGTCACACCTCCTCCAACAAGGCCACACTTCCTAGTCCTTCTCAAAAAGTTCCATCAACTGGGGACCAAGTAATCAAATATATGAGCTTATGGAATCATTCTAATTCAAACTGTCATACCCTGTAAAGTATCTTTCTGCTTTTGGGCCAGTGGGTGCATCATGAGGATAAATCAGTGTTATAATATGCAGGATCCAGTGAAAAGACCACTGATGTCTTTTCACCCCTAACTGAAAACAGCCCCTGGCAGCAGGATGGAAGTTAGCCAGCAAGCAAAGAGCTTCCTACTTAGTCCAAGACTAATTTCTGTGTGCTGCAACCAAAGTGTGTGGTGTATTAAGCAAGAGGGTCCTACCGTCGAGTTACAGTGGGTAACCAAGAGTGATGTAAACAGCCTGTGCAGTTTGGGGTGACTCTCTCTGGGCCTTCCTGACCAATAACTCATAGCAGGGTAGTGCCTGACACTAAAGATTTCATTTAATAATGCCTCTGGGAGCAGCATTTTTCACTAATGTGAGGTATCTCTTCAGACTCCTTTCAAATAGGTATATCTTTAATTAGCTGACAAACTAGTAGGGTTCCATATGGCTTCTTCATAGCTCCTGTTTTGGTTAACCCACCCTCTACCTCTCTTTTCCTTACCCCCGGCTCTCTGTCCCATCCACTCATCCCTAGTCAATCGTTAGCTTCCCATATCCCTTTCCTATTCTTTAACAGCACAGTTGTTCTATCATTCCCCTCATTATATTTTTACTAGGGTTTCGAGGTCGTAGGTTCCCACGCAGCTCACTCATACACACTTTGTACCAGTGAACGCTTCCTCTGTCCCCTCTTTCATCTTTATCACTCTAATGCCTCCCTGAACCCTTCTGCCCTCAATATTTCCCCTTTGTACTTTTCAGTTATTTATTGGGAGGAGTCATGGTGCATGGGTGGTGGTCAGAGGACACCCTGCAAGAGTCAGTCCTCTTTCCTCCCTGTGGGTTCCAGGGATCTAACTCAGGTAGTCAGTCTTGACAGCAAGCACCTTTACCCACTGAGCCATCTTGCAAGTCCATGAAATCATTGAGTTTTGTAGTTCAACAAACTGTTAAGTAAGTTAATTAATTTTCTGAGTTTCTATTTCTTTGACCACAATAGGAGCAAGAAGTTGGGTACCTTACCCTCAATATTCTTTATATTGTTTGCTTTGAGACCGCATTTCTCACTGAACTGGAATCTCACCTTTTCTGGGCTAGCCTGGCTGTGGGCTTTGAGCATTTGCCTGTCTTTGCTCCCCTCTGTCTCTACCCCACCTCAATACTTGCATGCACAGCCATGCAGATTTTTAAATGGGTGCTGGGTATGAGTCCTCGTGTTTGCAGAGCAACCCCCCCTTATTCACTGGGTGATCTCCCCAGCCCCATACTTAGTTTTTAAAACAGAGTCCCTCACTGCAGCTGGAGCTCACTGATTGGCTAGGCTGGGTGTCCATCAAGGTTCATTAGCTCTCTTGTTTTCACCTGCCCAGAGCAGAGGAGTCTGCTTCTGGCTCAGCATATTTTCATGTGTGTGCTTGGGATTCTAACTCCGGTTCTCATGCTTGTGTGCCAAGCACTGTACCAGCCTAACTATCCACCAGCTCTCTTGCTTATATTCATCTATTTTAAAACATTCTGCAAAGTCCACAGGTTACTTCTCTGTTCAGAAAATTTATTTTAAAACAATAAATAAAAATGTAAAAGTCATGTCTAAATGGTGTCCTAGTTTCCTTCTTTCTTGCTATGATAAAACACTGACGAAAACTGACTTGAGGAGAAATGGATTTATTTGACTTACACTTTCACATCATAAACTCTCATTGTGGGAAGCCAGAACAGGAGCTTAAAGCAGGAACTAAAGCAGAACCACGAAGGAGTATAGCTTACTGGCTTTTTTCCTCATGTCTGGCTCAGTGGCTTTCTTATGCATCCCAGGACCACCTGCCCAGGAGTGACACTACCCGCAGTGAGCTCCTACATCAATCATCAATGAAGAAAACAACCCACTGTCTTGCCCACAGGCCAGTCTGCTAGAGGCTAGTCTTCAACTGAGTTTCCTTTTCCCAGATGGCTCAAGCTTTTGTCAAATTGACAAAAAATGTAAACAAACAAACAAGCAAACAAAAACAACTAGCATCCTTGGGAACAAAGAGGAAACGCCAAGGTTTTTCTCTAACTCCAGAACTCTGGCTCCTGCTTTATTCTTCTTTGGTAGGCAAGTAATGAGCTGCCACAGATAGTAAATACATCCAATGTCGCTGTCACCAGGCAGCTCTGAAATGGATAATCAGTCAATACGAAGCAAATTTTATTAGATTGTGTTATTGTATCATTTATGTACATACAGCCCAGAGAAGGAAACAGGGCTGCTCTTAGATCTGTGTTCCTGTCCTGTTTCCTACAGTTATGTTTGGTGTATACACCAGGACTCTTGAACCATGCTGCTACTTCTAATGCTTTTCCAGGTTGTTGTGGGATCCAGGTGTAAAAAATCCAACATGAGCTAGAATTAACTTGCTATGTGATGGTTTTAATTCCATCTCCCCAGGAAGGGAATCAGAGTCAAAATAGTTTACCAAGTCCTTACTGATGGTGACTGGCTAAAGGATCATCGAATTCTCAGTTACAATATGTGGCACCTTTAAGTTCCCCTCAGCACATTTCATGCTCTGCCCTATACACAATGTTTCACAGAGGTATAATATTTATTAAAGGTTAGGTACATTTATCATCTCCACACTGGTCTAAAGTGAGAAAAGCACACAAGAGCCAGACTGTTTGAGGAAAACACATTGCAAGCCCCTAAGAACTTTCCATAACTTCCTGAAAGCTAATCCAAACACTTCAATAACTCTGGGATTTGCATTTCAACATGATCTTTAAAATGTGAAATGTTGTCTCATTAGTCAGTCATTGTTCAGGAAACTCATCAAAACGAGGTGCTTCCTGTACTGGCCTTTAAAAAGGCAGGGAGCTGGCAAAGAGAAGAATGGCCTTGGTCTCCCAAGCTATGCAAACTCTGAGACCTTCAGAGTTTCATCTAAGTTAGGACTGAACTAAGTGCCAACTGCATACACTAGTTTCTTCCTGGTAGCAATCATATTGCAAAATAAAGGATGGATAGGCATCTTCCATTCTGGTGATGTTCAGCAGGTAAGACCTTTACTCTCTCGACACACTCACTAAGCAAGGGCACACACAGCAGGCGACAGTCAGTGGTTAAGTGGCTTTTCTCTGAAAACTAGAATAATCTCTACTCATATTTTACCCAGTCTTTTCTGACAACAGAGCCAGTTATTACTTAAGTAGAACATTCAAAAGTAGTGATTTATTTTTCTCCCCAAGTTTCTCACTGAACCTCATTGTCTTAAATGGTATTTCATTCTGGCTGGGTAACTGTTGCTTCAGTGTCAGATTGTCAGATGACAGCAGGGGATCTTTTTTTTTTTTTTTTTTTTTTGGTCCTGTATTGTAGTCCTTATGGAAAGTTGCAGGTTTAGCGTAAGTCAAAGAATATGTTCAGGAGAGAAAACGTTATCAAGGAATTTTCCTTGTCACTGAACTTCCCTCAGAGGCCCTGTGATAATAGCTTTATAGACATAAAATATACATAATGATATGAGATGTGGGTTATTTAAGGAGGTGAATTTCTAGCTGGGAGAAGTTCCCTCAAGCCTTCCTTAAATGAGACTGTCTCTTTCTGGAGACAGCACCCCCCATCTCGCCCCAAGTGCAAGTACCAGAATTTATACAGGAGCTCAGAATAGTCACCCTGGCTGTAAATGCTAAATCTGTTTCCCAGACATTTCTAGAAGAATTATTTCATCCCACATTTTAAGTGACTTACATTTGGAAACATTTATTTACCTCCTGCCATAGAAAGGGGGGGAATGTAAATATGTTGAGGACACAATTTTGAACTGTGCTGTCCAGGTTTCTACAGTATTTGCACTATCTAATTCAGTTGCTTTACAAGTTTCCCTGGAATATCCTTTTTGATTTAGAAATATAACAATGGAAGCTGGGGAAAAGGCTCAGTGGATAAGAGCGCTTGCTCCGCAAGTGTTCAGACCTGAGTTCAAACCCCAGCACCTGTGTAAAAAGTCAGGTGGGCCATGCGTGCCTTTAACCCCAGCATGGTGGGGCCAAGACAGGCAGATCCTGAGAGCTCCCTGGACAGCCAGCCTAGTCAAAATGACAAGCTTCTGGAGCAGTGACAGAATCTGTCTTCAACACACTAAGGACGAGAGTGACAGCAGAAGAAACCTGATGTCCTTCTCTGGCCTCCCTATACACCTGCACGTGCATTCATTAGCATGCAGCACATACCAACACCCTCATACCACACACACACACACACACACACACACACACACGCACGCACACATGACATGCACAAACATAATCACACACACACATATCACATATAGACAATATTTATCACAGACATGCAAGGAAAACCACCCCATGCACTGTCTCTCTCTCTCTCTCTCTCTCAGACACACACACACACACACACACACACACACCCCACATACACACTTGGAAGCTGCTAAACGACCACAGGATGTTTGATATAGCATGTTGTAGTCTTAACAAGAGAGATATTTTAGCTCTTTCATTAACATTTTTTCTAATGAATTTTTGTTATCATTTAATGAAAACTATTCTGGGTTCATTTCACAATGGCTTCACTTGCAAAATTATCTCTATTTCCTAAGAGATTTCTTAATATGAATTATAGGCAATGAGCATACTTCTGTTTCTGGACCCCAGACACTCCTCAGTACAGGTTGCCTTGCGGCAGTGAGCTTAATGCAATTACCCTTCCTTCCTGACATGAGAAGGCCAGACTGAGGAAAGAACAGAAAGAAAGTCTGCAGGAAATTGCCTTACATCTACACCCTTTCCAAACGCGCCCTTTTCTCACAGTGCCATCCGGCTCAGCTATCCAGGTATGTGGTTGTTAGTACGACGACCTGTTCCGCACCACTCTTGAACCAGCAAGTTCACACTATTCAACGATCCACTTTCAAAACAGCTGAAAAGAGCCCTCTCCTCACGCCCTACCTCCCACGGTAAAGAAACTGCAGGTAGACTGCAATTAATATTTTGTTCTTTGTGGAGGGAACTTTTTTTCCTACAACCTCCGAATTCCTTAGATTTTTTTTTTTCCTTGATAAAAATCTGACTCTCCTCCACTAAGTGCATTCCTGGCTTTCCAAAGGATGTTTTCTGAGTCTCAATCCAGGGAGCCTTGTTTACAACTGCACCAAGTTTCTGCTTTCGGTTGTAGGCGTTCTGGAGTGCCAAGCACCCGGGAGGCCTTGAGAGAGGCTGCAAAGATCTCACAGCCTGGGAGGATGCATGGCACAGCCCTCCAGATCCCGCCCTGGATGCCCCCATCGCGGCGCGCTCACCTGTGCGGCATCCCCGTGGTGTGCGCTGTGGTGTGCTCGCTCGACAGCTCGCAGAGCTGCAGGTACCAGTTCATCTCCACTTCCCGCAGCAGGGCCAGCTGCCGTGCCCTGAGCTGGCTTTGCCCGGAGGGGCTGAGGCTGCTGTCTTTGACATTCTCGGGGGCTTTCTTGGGAGATTTGTCTTTACCCCCCGAGGAGAGGCCAGACTGCTTTCGGAACTTGCTGTTGTCGTCTGAGATCTGACTCCCGGCAGCGCCTGTGCGGGCTGCCAGCATCCTGCAAGTCCCTGTCTGCCTTTCTGGGAAGATGCTAAGCGACTGTCATCAAAGTAATTTGAATTGATTTCTACTTCTGTCTCCCTCCTCTGCTCTGTCCCTCGCCTGCCTCCCCCACCTTAACCTTATCCTGCCATGGACCTGTAACTGAGCCCGCCGCGCTTGGGATGAAAGGCTATCTACCTCTAAGGTTTCCTGGCAGAGAGGTAAGGCGGTCACTTCCTGTCACTTCTTGAAATATGGAAATTCAAGAAGTCTCCAAAACTTTGTAATTCTAAAGCTTATGCTGCTGTATCCTCTATGAAGTTAGGACTATGGTTTCATTCAACTTTTATCGTAGACAATAAGATTTGGGTAAATTATATTTCATCAATACATTATTTTTTTTAAAAGCCCTCTTGAGACTTATCTGCCCCTTTCAGAATTTTGAAAGCTTTAATGTGATTTTCCTCCAATATGATTAACTGTCTCAATGTATGAAACAGTTTACCTGACCTTTTGGCTAAGCCATAAAGTGACAGGTTGGGTCTATTTCACATTCCATTGGCAGCAGAAGGCTCTCTGAATGTGTGAACCACATCACACACCAAGTTCTTTGTGATTTCTTCTGTGAGATGAGTAAGCCCACCACAGCTGATCTCAACAATTGGCCCTTCAGATTCCTATAACCCACGGAAGGCATGAAAAACATCTTCTAATTGGATTTGCAGCTGGCGTGGAAGGAAGTAGTAGGAACATATGTGTGCATGTTTGTTGGCGTGTGTTTGTGCCCACGTATGTTAAAGGCATATAAAACTAACTCTGAAGAAAGAAAGACAGTTTAGTTAATAACTTTTATTAAGAGACATGAATAGGACCCAAGCCTTCTCAAAGATCTATGACCTGTATTTTGTTTTGCCTGAGAGGATCCTTGATATCTGTGATACCACTGCTCTCTCAAGATTCCCACTACTGAGTTGTTTGGTTTATTAACCCCTGGCTCCCCTAATCATTCTAAGTCCCTCCTATTTAACTTTTATCTCAGTGTCTTCTGTAGAACCTGAGGTATATGTGAATTTTCCCATGTATGATAAGACCACAGGTTAAAATCATAGAATGAGGTCATATAGACTCCGAGAAGGCAGGACAGGAAAGGAATGAAGAGACAGAAGGAACAGTTAGCTCTTCAGAAGCATGGCAATATTTTTGAGAAGACTTAACAGTTGTTAAGTGATCTAAACCAAGAATCAGAAGGCAACAGTCACAACTCACGGACTCTCCTATATATAGGAAAGTGTTATTCTCGTTGAGTCTAAGCTTAGAAACGAGCAACAATCCAAATGGAACCTGAAACACACATGGAGTCAGTTGATATCAACTGCCAGGATCAGCCCCACCTGAAGCAGTGGTCACTGTAACCAACAGACTGCAATCTCTATAGCGTCCTCCCTTGACTTCATCTCTTTGCTCATTCAAGACTTCCTGCAACACAGAATCCATTCCAGCTTGGCTCTCCACTGTGCAGTTTCTGGAGACAAATTTTGTAGTTAGACATTCCTAGACTTCCGTCAAATACAGACTATGCACTATTCTCAATAGCCAAGATGGGACCAGCATCGATACCCATCAACAAGTTAGCGGACTAAATCTATGTTACATTTGCACAATAGAGTTTTATTCATCTATAAAAAAAAAACATTAAAATTCTGCCATCTACAGGATGATAGATGGAACTAGATTTCATTTTAACAAAAAGACCTAGAAAGGCAAATATTATATTTTCTCCCATACATCTAATTTATCTATTTATCTATATATCTATCCACACACACATATATGACATGAGAGTAGTACAAGGATACAAGAGAGTGACTGAGATGAAGATAGACAAATATCATGAGTTTTTATATAAATAATTTAGTTATATATACATCTACATACATGTATGTTTATATGTGTATTATTTAACTCTTTCATACTGTAGCTTCCTTATCTATAAACTAGATAAAACTATCTATTTGTTACAGATTTAATATGAGGCTCTCACTTCTTTCAGACTCCTTCCTCTGAAGGGTAGAGTTGTTTGCTTTCTCATGGTTCTGTCCAGGGCTCTGACTGCTTTCATTAATTAAGAATGGAGGAAGTGCTAGCATACAACATCTGGAGTTAGCTTGGAAAGGCCCTGTGGTTTCTACCCACTAGCCTAGGGCAGTTCATTAGGGAGATTCCCACTGTCTTGGAGGAGTGTGACCACTTGACATGACCATGCTGGGAACTCACACAGGTGCTCCTAACTAGCAGCCCCAGCTAACTTCCCAGACAGCATTAGCTGCTAGCGGAATGAGCCAGCTTTGAGAGTCCTCAAATCTGACCACTACACAGTACATCTCCAAGACATCCCTGAATACTCACACCCTGCTCAAATGCAAACTGGCAAGGTTGTGAGCTAAATTTCTCAGTGGCCTTACTATGACTATTAAGCTTGGGAAGATTTATCGTGCAACGCTAGCAACCAGAACACTATTGATACTCTTATTAGAAACCCCTACTAAAACATGTGTGCAACACTTAGAAATGTGTTTACTCTGCGTTAAATTCAATAGATGTCAGCATCAACTTCACCACAGCACTCTTATAACTCTAAAAAGTAAGCTTTCTGCTTATCCTTTCCTTTCAAACATTTAAAACTAAGTATCAGGGTAAATACCCATGAGTGCTCAACATTTTTTCAAGTATTACGTAGCTGCAAAGGATACATACCTAGAATATTGCATTATTGTTTTTAAACATTCTTATATAATTATCTTAAGTTTATCTAATGCAATTGAAGTCCCAAAGTGATTTGATAACATCCTTAAAAATAATTACATAAACAAAAACCCTGCCTTAGGAGTAGATCAACATCATAGCCTGACTCCCGAGTCCAGACTATGGCCCTGACCGGTTAGTTTCTCTTTAGCGTTCAATAACCCTGTGTTGAGTTGAGAAAAACAAATATAAAAACAAAAACACACAAGCAAGCTTTTCTTCAGCAGCTGGGAATTTATCTCCTTCCCTTTTCTCTCTGAACTACTCTCTTCAGTTCATCACTCACCATGATCCATCACTCACCACTACATAACCTTTGATTGGTTCACAGTCTTTTACCTTTGAGCTTTACTCAATAACATATAAAAATGTTACATACCTCAACTTTATGTCTGTTACATTTTGTAATGAAAGAACTTAGTTTTTATGACAATTAACTGTTGTACATAATTTGCCAAAACTGGATTTGATATATTTTGACACCTTGGTACCTAACATAAAAAGCAAACTTACTTTACTATGTATGTATATGTGTGTACATACGTGTGTATATATATGTGTGTGTGCACACATGTACATATAAAGACATATCTTATTATATATTATATTTTATTACTCTGACAATTTCATACATGTATAATGTATGATTATATTGTAATTTTGTACTCTATTAAGTCTTCACTCCTACCCTTCACTTCTCCCAGATTCATTTTCACCTTTCCAACTTCCCTTTCAGCTTCCTTTCTTCTTTCTTTCATAATTCACTGAGTGTGGGTCCATTCACTGAAGTGTGGTCAAACTACCAGGAACCATACTCCTAAAGAAAACAGGCTATTTGTCCCCTGGAAGCCTTCATCTGTCCAAAGCTTCTCAGCCAAGGGTAGGGGTTAGCAACTTCCCTACCCAAATGCTGGAAAGTTAACCTGCTTGATCTTTAGAGGTCTTACGCAGGCAGCCACAGCTGCTCTGGGTTCGTGTCCTGCCTAGAAGACACTGTTTCCTTCCAGGCTTCCGGATCTTACACTTTCTCTGCTCCCATTGTCACCCTCACCTCCACTTCCATGTCTCAAATTTGGGGAGAAGGGTTGTGATACAGATATCGAATTTTTGACTGAGCACTCTGAAAACACTTATCCTCTGCACTTTGTAGAGCTGAGTGGTTCTACGTAATTGCTATCTGCTATACAGAGAATCTTTTTTGATGAGCTCTGAGAGTTGTACTAATCAATGGGTGAAGAGATACACATTTAGCAGGCAGTTTGATACTATATCCATTTAGCAAAATAATAGTAGCAGGTTTACCCCTAGTGTTTATGAGCTTTCCAGCCATTGGTTCTGGCCAAATTGAGAGTACCAGGCAGCTGTTTCCTCTTACAGAGAAGGCTTTAACTTCAACCATAAAGTAGTTGGTGTCGCTGTTGTATCCATGGCCATGTCTTGTCAATCATTACTGCAGCTCACAGGGTTCCTGGCTGGCTAAGACACTTGGTAACTTTTGACCCCAGACACCTATATTTCACGTTCTGGTACTAAGAGAACTAACCAACAACACGGAAGCATCCCAGTTGGTAACAGCTTGATTTCTGTATGTCTTGGCACCATGTGTGGGATACCTTCCCTCAAGTCACTTGTCAGGGGTGTCCTAAAGGTCCTAAAAACATTACAAGCGATTACCATCAGTCTTGGTTGCTCACCAAAACTTGACAGTAAAGATCTATTGTTGAAGACACTATATACTTTTTTTGATACAGATTCTTTTTTTTGCCTCATAATAAAAAATCAAATAACAATTCATATTACTGATAGATCCTTCTCACCCATCACATACTGATGGTTCTTGTTGGTAAAAAGAAATAAATTTGTTTCTCACCCATTTTCAGGAAAGAGGGACACCATGTCATGTAAGATAAATCTAACAAGTATTGCAAGGATACTTTTAACTGATAATTTCTAATAATCATATTAGTTCATTGGATCACATAGTCTCAATTGAAGACTATAAATAAATTAATAAATGGGAGACTCACTAATAAAATCCACAAATACTGTCAATGAGAATGTAAATCAGTGGTTTTCTACTATGAATAGAGATTGGGAAATCACTTAATTCTGCAAAAGTAAATGGGATTTAATGGTCATCAGGCAGAGGTGGATTGCTCTCAGCTCTGTCTTATGCGAACATGTGACCTTGACCAGTCATTTGTTTGACGTTCCCATCTTAGTTAGGATTCCTATTGCTGTGATGAAACACCATGACCAAAAGCAACTTGGGGAGGACAGCATTTGCCTATTTTTGGTTTACATACCCTGAATCACAGACCACTGAAGGAGATCAAAAGCAAGAACTCAATCTCAGCTGGAACCAGGAGGCGGAAGCTGATACAGAGGCCATGGAGGGGGGCTGCTTTCTGACTTGCTTTCTTATAGCACCCCAAAGCAGGGGAGGCACCACCCACAATGGGCTGGGCCCTTTCACATCATTCACTCAGGAAGAGAATAACCTAGAGGCTTGCCAAAGCTTGATCTTATGGAGGCATTTTCTCAGCTGAGGTCCCCCTCTCAAATGAGTCTAGCTTGGGTCAGGATGACTTAAAACTAGCCAGTACAGTCCCAGTGTGTGAAAAAGGAAAGCATGGATTCTATTGTTTCCATGAGAATTGTGGATGTTTCAAATAAAGCAATTGAGACCTAGTAAGGCATCAGTAAATTATCTTGTTATTGTTCTGCTATTTCCATTTCAACACTTAGAGTGATTTTTAGATGTTTCAAAGCATCCACATATGCTTTTTTTTTTTTGTAACATTCAAGTATCTGGCCTATTTTTTCGTAGTCTGATTAATAAAAGCTACTTTGTACTATGAGTCCTTGTGAGGTTCAGGTCATATCACCAGGGAGTGCCTGATTCTGCAATGCCTGTGACCCAATTTAGGACATACTCTCCTCTCCAGGGGCCGATTAGTAAAAGAAAGACTGGAAATCTGGAGGTTTCCCTGTAAAAATATGGCGTACCTAAATGCTGTGGCTAGTTAGGGCACAAGATAAGATACTTCAGGGAACAGACCCAATAGTATCAGTGGCTCCAGAACTTCTTCTGGGTCAAGGAACATGCTAGGGATTTCAGTTGCTGTAAGGAACAGAGCTCATTAGCTTTCTTTTCTCAGAGTCATATAAACTGAGTGTCCTTTATTTGTGACCATTTTTTTTAATTTCAGATTTTATAATATTGCATACAGATAATAAAATATTTTTGGAGATGAGGCTAGAGTATAAACAAAATGCATCTGTACCTCCTATGTATTTTGTCCACATTGCCTGAAGAGCATTTTATATGATAATTTTAGTATGGCTGCATTCTGATCGTGCTTTGTATAAGATTTTCCATTTTGGGGGAGCAATCATATCACCTTCAAAAAGCTTCAGGGCACTTCTGTTTGGGGGTTTAGATTCTCAGATTAAGGATTCTCAACCTGCATTGTAAAAACACACAGAGTTTTGGGTTCTCGAAAGGACAAGCTAGCTGCCCCAGCAACACCTGTGAGCTTATTAGAAACACAGAATCACCAGCCTAACTGAGTAGGGCCTGTACTTTAATAATCCCCTTCAAGTATTGCTTTTGCACGTTGAAGTTTGAGAAGCAGGAGTCTGCATATCTTGGGCAGCTGGAGAGGATTAAGGGGTTAAACAGAATGCACACTTCTTTAAGAAGTAGAGAGGAAACTGCAAGGGGTTTGGTAACTTTCCTAGGTCCATCCCTCCGAATGGATTCCAAAAATCCATGCCCTGTGATTAATATTCCATATTTTTATATAAAAACCACATACGCTTCAGATATGAACTAAATAACAGTTAAAGAATAAATGTGGTTTCCATAGAAGACGTTTTTCTCTTCATAAATGGTGGCTATCAGGTTTGTACAAATCTTCCCAGGTGCCTGGGACTAGGGTAAAGACCACTGTAAAGATAAAACTGAAACCAGGGCAAGAAATTTCCACAATGCAGAAAGGGCTCCATCTATAGATAAGGATCACTCATTTGTGAACTATCTTTACTTCAAAACCTAAAACCTGCCTCTGGCCTTGAGCCTCTTTCTTGATACTGATGCTGCTTCCTGTTCCAACATGAGGCATTTCTCTGTCTTGTGCCTAGAACTGACCATAGATACAATCCTCTATTAAGCTCTATGGCCCAACTTAATTCTACCATAGGTTCGTTTTGTTATAATTGAAAAGTAAGTGTAGGACACTAGCATTAAGCAAGTTTAGCAAACATTCTGTCACCTAACCATTCTATTTCTTAAACCTAAATTTCCAAAGAAAGAGAAAGAAATCTTTCCTGAAGTTGGAGAGCTTGATTCAGTTACTGGAAATATGGTACTTTTAGCAGGCATACTGCTCGATCAGAGCAATAGAGGCCATGTTTCATCCTCAGTCAACAGAAGGTGAGGCTATAGAGATTCGAAAAGCTTTATCAGTAGGTGGATGGAATATGATGGCAGCTAGGGATAAGGAGGTGTTGAGAATGTGCTTTGAGAATGGGAATGCCCTGACTACTAGAAGGGAAATGGCAATGTGAAACTCAGGTTGAAGATTCCAGAAAGAAAGGACAAACGGTTGATCAAGGTCCTTGAGGACATGAAGTCTTAGGATACAGGGACACAGGCTGGACAACACCTGGCAGTCTGCTGGGTGACAAGGTGGGGGAGGACAGTGCAGAGTCAGAGACTAGACTACATGGATGCTGTGGAGGTTCCCTAATAGTGGCCTCTATCTTTCTCTAAAGAGTAGCAGTTGGAGGTCACTTCAGCTCCGAGGTTGAAGAAGTCATTGGAAAAGCCAAAGGTGTAAGAACCACATGGTCAGAATTAGTACAGCAATAGTTTCAGTCCTTGGTACCAATTTCTGACTTAGTTTATTTTCCTGTTATTGTGATAAAATACTCCTTAGAAAAGCAACTGAAGGAAGAAAGGGTTTTTTTTAGGCATACAGGTCAAGGATATAATCCATCATGATGAGGAAGTCAAGGCTCAGGAGCTTAAAACAGCTGGTCAGTTGGTCACATCACATCCACAATAAGAAAGGGGAGAGTCATGTATGCGTGCATGCTGCTTAGCTTCCTATCCATTTACATAGTTCAGAATGTCAGTAAAACTGGCAACTTTTCCTACCTCAATAAATGCAGTCAAGATAGTCCTTCTCAAGCATACCTAGAAGTTCATGTCACAAGTGATGTGATTCCAAATGCTGTATATGTATATATATATATATATATATACATACATATATATATGTATAAATATAATACAGTGTGTGTGTGTGTGTGTGTGTGTGTGTGTGTCAATGTATAGCCCTGCTGCCCTTAAACTCATAGTTCTCCTGCCTTTACCTCCTAAAAATTCTGGAAGTATAAGAGATAGACCATCATGGCTTGGTCTAATTTTTTTCTTATTCACAGTTAAATAACAATTTACATTGGTATTATTTAGCACTGGGTTTAGTCAGGAAACAGCCATAAACTTAATTTTTCTGGATCATAAGAGAAATATATGGATAAATCAAATTAGAGGTTATCATAGAGTAGGCTAGAGTGAAGTCATGGAGAGTCCGGTTAGGGAGTTCACTCTATAAATCTCAGTATATGTTGGAATCTTTTAACTGTGTATGTGTGTGAGATATTCACAAAAGATCTAAAAGATTTGGTTCTTAAACTGGTAATTCCAGGATAGTGTTGAACTTGATAAAAAGTGGATTGGATAGAAAGATGAGAAAATGGGATCAGCATTTATGAGATTAGAAGCCTAAAACATGGAACAGATTGCAACGGCTTGGGCAGGCCTGGAGAAGGGGAAAAGGCAGAATCAGGAAGTGCAGAGGGGAGGTGCTGAACAAGCTGGACTCTGATGTTTCAGCAGCCAGACAACAGCCACTGTCTACTCCTGGTATCGAGGTGTTGATCTCTCCAGCGCATGCACCTGAAAGGTTTACAGCACTTGTAAACTTCCAATTATATGGGCTAATTTTGTATTTCAGTGGCTACATTTAGAATTTAGAGATGAGTAAATAAAATAGTTGTCTCTAGGTTTTGTTTTAATAGTGCTTTTTGTTTGTTTGTTTGTTTGTTTTTTTCCTTTTGAGTGAAGAGTTCTTAGAGGGAGACCAAAGAAAACTTCAGCCCAGATCAGAAGATGTCACAGAGCAAGTAAGAACTTTAATCCCGAGTACATAAAGCTGAAAAGGAATTAAAGAATCACAGATGCTGAAAAGGGGAAGAAAATGAAAAGCATAATAATTTCTGATCTCTTCATTAACATTTGAGTACAATTCCTCACTCTTTGCTGAAGAGCACGTTTGTCTGGCTGCTTTAATGAATTCATAGTCATTTACAGTTTCAGATAAGCTTCTTCATTCCTTCCAAGCTGGATTTTAGAAAGAAAGGAGTGATTGCTAGTGGATCATCCGAGTGAAGTCATTGTCTTTAATCCAGCCTTAAAGTTTGGAGAAGTGAACCTCATTCCATAAAATCACTAACCCGTGTGGGCACATTATTGGTATTTAAGACTCAATTGTGTCCTGAGCATTTAAGAGATACAGTCCTTTGGGTATATCCGGAGGAATGGTATAACTGGGCCATGAGGTAGATTTATCTTTTGCTGTTTGGGAAATCTATACCTATTTTCATTGAGATGGCACCACTTTGCAATCGCTATTTGTGGGAACAATTCGAAAGGTTTTGCTAGAGAGAAGTGATCAACTGATGACCTCTGCAAGGTTATTGTATAGTGTTAACCTATGAGCAAATGACTCACCCACCATCTACCACTGCAATAAAGTTCTCATTTGTGACTTAACAGAACTCTTTTGGGAGGAGGAGGGGTAGTTGACATTGAATCTGTTTATTTTTCTCCAGCACTGCATTACTGATGATTCTTCAGGAGTTTCACACCATGAACTCCATCATAGTCACTTCCCAGTCCGTAACTCTCGTGACACCCCTGCCCGACCAAAAAAGTAAAGATAAAAAACAAGTCCAGTTTGTGTTATCTACATATTCACTGGAGCATTTTCAAATTCTCAGTGGCCTTCTACTTAATGCATTCTGACTCTAATATTTCTAGGAAGAGAGAAGCCTGAAGACTCAGAGAGACTGTCAAACCCTTTTATACCAAGCAGATTTTTGGAGAGAACAAATATAGTCTTGTGGGTTTGAGTTAGAAGATGTTTTCTTAAATCACAGATGAGCCCAGCCTTCATATGCCATCAACATGTTAGTGCAACTGAGATCTGAGCAGACAAACAAAATGTTACTTCCAGCAATAGGGAGAGATGTCTTCACAGGGACTGTAAACATGCTTTTGAAAACCCAGCGTTGAAAAAGACAGAGCTGTGTGGTTCGTGGTACTCAAGGACTACTTTGCTAAACCCAAACCTTCATTGAGAGACAGAGTAAAAAGCATCAAATCAACACCTTTCTAGGGTAAGGGAGCCATTCTTATCTCCCTACCTCTGCTATGGATAGATCATGTTTCTGCTTTCATATATCGCCATAGCGCCTGAGGGTCATGCCACCAAATGGCAATTTCAGCACAGGCAAATGTACTAAAACCTTTTATTGTTGTTGTTCATAGTTTTGTTTTATTTTGTTTTTACTAGTTTGCTTTGGTATTTTAATAAGAAGCATAACATGTTTGTTTTATTAATACCACACTGCACATTTCAGATGCTTTAATGAAGTGTGGAGGCACATGGCTTTAATCCTAGCCCATGAAAGACAAAGCAAGTGGATCTGTGTGAATTTGAGGACAGTCTGGTATACACAGTGAATTCCAGACAAGACCATGTTTCAAAAAACAAAGCAAAACAAACAGATAAAATAAAATAAAATAAAATAAAGCATTTTAATGAAATGCCATGCTCAAGTAGAGAACAGACTGTATTATTACGATATTGCTGGCCCGTCAAGAGACTCCAGCCAGGAAACATTCCTTCAAGGCACTATTTCACAGCATTTTCTGCGTTGTATTACTTGTCCTTTGTGACTTTTTAAATGTTTTATTCATTATTGCTATTATGTATTGCTTTTCATTTCTAATTTTCTACTTCAGTCATTTGTATGTGCTTTAGGACAAATGAACTCAGATAGTGGCATATGTGCATGTGTGTGTGCGGAGAATGCACAGTGTTTCCCAATTGATCTATACAGCATGTACTTTCTTATTAATGTTGCTGCTAAGACCTGGAGAGATGACTTCTGAAGGCACCTTCATTCATATGCACACTCTCTCTCTCAGAAAGTAATAAAAATAAATCTTAAAATGTTTAGTGGAACTTTGGTGGCATCTGAACTTTGGTCTGTGTGGGCTCCCTCTCTGGGGCAAGTGGATGTCTGTGCTGTGTCTTCCCATTAAATGTTTTGTCACATAACAGTTGCTCTTGTAGAAAGAATGTTGAAAGGGCACAGGGGAGGTAATGGCTGATTGACCTAGGACATTGGAAATTCTTCTTTTCTCAGAAAGAGTCCACTTTAGCTGGACTATAAAAGATTAACAGGAAATTGCCTTCAGAATATGCCTCTGCATTCTAAGCCTCTATAGTGCAGGAAAGGACATGACAAGAGTTCATGTTAAGCCTATAAGATCAAAGATAGATGTTGACAAGAATCCTATGAGAAAATAACCTTTCTCTAACTCACTCCTCACCTTATTAACTTTAGGTTGGTAAGAGCATGCTTTCTTTAGCATAAAGGTAGTCCATCACACAGCACACAACCTTGACTTCATCTGCACTACATGCTGCACTTGGAGTTCTCAACCAAAGAACCTACTATGGTGGTCAGCCTTCCGTAGACCAATAAGGCTGCAGAAAATGGTGGGAAAAGCCTATATGATGGTGTCTGGAGACCTGAAGTCTTTTGGTTCTGTAAAATATTGTGACCATAAGCAAGGCACACATATAACAAGCATTATTTGCCTGGTTTGTAAAGAGAAGATGTTATTCTTCCTAATACTTGTTGTAGGAATTAAGTCTGAATACCTTAAAGATTGTGCTAAGTGAACATACTAGGGCTACTTTTTTTGTCATCTGGCCTCTTATTTCTAATCTGCCTCTTTTCCTGTCCATTCTTTTCAATTCCAATGAAATATATGTCAGAAATAATGAAAATTTAACTTTTATTGCCAAGTCCATGAAATGTTCCTTTTTTTTTCTCCTCCTTAACAAAGGAGTCAAAGAAGTAAATAGTCAAAGACTTCCACACTCAGACCCTTCTCTAGATCAGCCTTCCCACAGTTTCACTTGCTTGTCGTTTTTGGATGGTAGGACACAGTTCTTTACCATCATATATTTCTCAAGAATTTAGACATGCCAGGTGGGTATTGGGTATTGGGTATTGGGCACGCATCTATTCCCAGAGACAGATACAAGGTACATAGTGTAAACTTGTCTCAGAGGGAGGAGGAAAAGGAGCAGGGGGAGTAAAATAATAAGAAGAAAAAAAGGCAGAAGAATTTTAAAATGCCCAAGTAAATAACAGAATTTGAAAGGTTTTCTAGCCATGTCTATTGGTAGGAAAAGCTTAAAACATAAGTAAAGACAGTGTGTGTATTTTTGTTTTTGTTAAACAAATACTAAATATTGATACACTTACCAAGATTTTCTGTTTATGTTATTCTCTACTGTAAGGACTTAGATTTTCTTTTAACTTGTTGACATATGGTGCTATATGGAGACCAACTCTTGGTATGGACAACTACTAACTTTCATTTTGACACTATGTGGTCCCTAGACCATCTGTAATGCCTGTTTCTCCTGCAATAATTGTATCTCTGAACAAATTTAAATTTAGCATTTCAGTATTCAGATAAGCTACTGGATCATTTTTTCAGTATGCAAGAGTTTTTAACCTGACAGAAGTATTCAAAAGACTTCCAGTAAAATGATATCTTTGACATCTAAAATTTAACTTAATTTTTCATTGTGTATTTATCACAATTTTCTGAGTAGCAGTGAATATATATTGTTCTATTTTTGTGACAAAACCCATAACCAAAATCAATTTGGGGTAAGAAAGAGTTATTTGGTTGACATTTACGGGTCACAATCCATAGCTGATGGAAACCAGGTTAAGAACCTGAAGGCAGAAGCACAAAGGAATGCTACTGATTGCCTTGCTCTCTGGCATATGATGAGATGTCTTTCTTATAATGTCTAGTTCCACCTGCCCGGTGATGGTGCCACTGAAAGTGGACTGAGCCCTCCCACATCAAATGCCAATCAAGACAAGCTATTAGAAACACAAGGCAATCTGATCACTTGTGGAGAGCCGGGGTTTGGTCGCCATGGCGCTGGCTTCTGCCCTCAAAACTGGTAAACAAGTCCTAGAGCGCATGACCGTTTGGCAATAGCGCACCAAGTCACGAGCCCAGCCTGGGGCGTCATATGGGGTGATGGGTGAGCAGCCAATCAGGGAATGATACGTCATCTCACACCACTCTGGTGCAAGCAGGGCTTATATAAACAGCACCACTTCGGGGCTCGGGGTCTTCCTCCTTTCATCGCTTGACTGCAATAAAGCTTGCTGCAGAAGGATCCTGTTGTCCGCGTACGTTCTTGCTGGTGAGACAATTACACGGGTCGTAACAATCACTTCCCCCTTCCCAGGTGATTCTAGGTTGGTCAGATTGTTAATAAAACTCTATTCGGCATCCTTAGCATTTGGATCCTGCTTTATTTCTAAGATCCATGTTAGTAACTGGACACAGCACACTCTACCCAAATAGCTGACTTTAAAGAAGGAGCAGAGAAAGTTTAAAATGAAGCTGAAATGTCAATAAAATAAACAAGAGGGCCTACTCAAAGTGGCTCCCAGCAGTCAAATTTGTGAGCTTTTCCAAGCAAAATAAATAAATTATGGACTAACACTCAGAAGAAAAATTTAGTCGAGACTGCCTTGATATCCAGAATTGGTAGAGGAAAAGTAGAAGTCTACATGTGGATAGAATGAGAAAATGGAAAAAGAACCAATTTTCAAGCAGCCAGGGGGCAGGTATTTAGGGCAAGAATAATTTTATATGGGTGGAGGAAAACTATGATGAAAAGCAAGACACTTTTCTGGCTGGAGAATATTGCCCAGCAAGATGACTACTGTTGTGACTTTGATGTTTGAGAAAGGGCTTTATTGTTTACCTCTGGTTGACCTGGAACTTACAGCGTAGCTGGAGTTAGCTCTGAACCCACGGCAATAGTGTCTCAGGATAGAAGGCATGAGCCATGTGAGTGGTGGATAAAAGTGGATAGAAGGCACGAGTGGTGACCACAACATAATTAATAATTCCATAGAAACGTATTTGGTGGTGAGAAAAATGATGGCATCACTTAAAGCAATAAAGAAAGACAATATATCACTTGACCTCTGATATGCAAAATTTAAAAAGGACACAATTGGGGCTGTAGAAATTGCTCAGATATTTACAGCACTTGTTGATCTTGTAGACAGTAAGATTTTACTCCCAGAGATAACATGGCAGTTAATAATTGCCTTTATTCCAATTCCAGGGGATCTAGTGCCCTTTTCTGACCTTCATTGGTACCAGGCATGCATATGGTGAACATACATTCACACAGACAAAACATTTATCTGCATAAAATAAAATAAGTCTAAAAGCAGACACAATACCATCTCTGTTATTTTTCCAAATAATGTATATGTTCAGCCTAATCATGATAAAAAAAAATCAGACAAAGCTACATTTATAATCAGTCTAAAAACACCTGACCAGCATTGATTAAAAGTATTAAGGATAAGGGGCTGGAGGAATGGATTGGTGGCTAAGAGCATTTGTTGCTCTTGCAGAGGACCCAGCTTTGATTCCAAGACCCACATGGTGTTTCCTAACCATCTATAACTCTAGTTTTAAGGGAGCTGAGTTCTCCCTTCTGATCCCTGTGGGTATAATCATGCTTGTGGCGTACATATATGCATACAGGCAAAACTCACACACATTAAGTAAAATAAAGTAAAACTTTAAAAGAAATTATCAAAGATAAGAAAACCACCCAAAAGCAAAAGGAAACAACAAAAACAAACAAACAGAACAATGGTCACAGATTGGATGGTGAGGGGTGTCACAGATTTATGGGTGTCAGCTGGGAGACTAAGAACAGTCAGCACTGAAAGCAGAGTGGGCTAGTTTGGAAATAAAAGGTGAGTGGAAATACAAGGGTCCCAGACACTGTGGCCTGTTAAATTGACAGAATTACAGGGGAGTTAAGTGGTAATGATCAGGCAAGGAAGAAGCAACACATCGGAGAAGCTAAGTGGACATCCTGCAGGGCCTACAGGGCCAGAGCTGGGATGCTCAAGTTCTATTTCCAGTGAGAGGGAGGCAAGGACAGATATAAGCAGGGAATCTTGGGTGAGGCCACGCTTGGCATGTCTGCTCAGGCTACCGGGTACCAACATGAATTGTTTGTCAGGAGATAAAGCACAGGGACTGTCAATATAATCCTGCCAGATAACCCTATAGTCCTTACTCCCTGACATTCACACTTTTGTGTGGCTCCTACTATATTGTATGAAGTTTTCATCTTCTAATCTTTCCTTCAAGAGAGATAAGACCAATGGTTAAGATAAAAATGCTGGAGTGTAAGGAAAATTGTATGTAATATTCAGGAGTCATCCTAAACTTGAGGGACATACATGTCTTTCTATAACATTAACATGATGTTTTGGAACCCAAGTAGTTATCTTAGATTACAAAATCTATATTGCATATAGGGAACAAATAAAATGAAGAAACCAGAGTCACTAACTCATGTTTTACTCCTAGATACTTTAAGTTTCATTTATTTGACAAAAAATAAAAAATAAAATAAAAAAACAGCCTATTAGTAGAAGACATTTGTATGGGAAGAGGAGGGATGGAGAGAGAAAGGGAGAGATGATTTTTTTATCACTGAAAACAAATTTAATAATTTGATAACAAATGTAGACTTAAATGAACAATCAAACCATACAGGCAAGCCATTATTGTAAGTGTGGATGCTATAAAGTTGTATGGAAGCAAATCAGCAATTTAATGAAATGAACTTGTTTTGGCAGCAAAACTTGATTTTACCTCATGTTGTGTCATAGGATAAAATGACTTACCTCCTCAGGGTGAAAAAAAGGTACATATGCACATTGCTCACCCACCCATTCTGATTCTGCTATGTCACATCTCATCACACAATCCAGGACATAAGCCATAGCACACATAGCTTAGCTGAGACACATCCAGATAGGTATTTTTCAGATCTTCCAGCTTCTCCTCTCCAGTACAGAGCTGATCAGACATGTCATACAATCTGTCTTCTTTACCAGTCATATTCACTCTGTGGTCCACATTATAAGGCACGCTGCTATTGGGGCCAGGTACAGTTAAAATCAGTTTGCCAGAATTCAATGGTCAGGACATCATTCAGATCCTTGCTAGGGTGCACATCATAAAGAAATTCTTTTAACCCTGGTATATCACTTCTTGGTACTGCAAATCCAATAGTTCCACCAAAATATGGAAAGTATTCCAGCTTTGCAATGAGAGCGGAGGTAATCCAGGCTTCACTGGCTATCCATGTCCTGTCAGTTATGTTATGATGAACCATTTCCAACACAAAAAGGCTGAGGTCAATGTCAGAAGTATAAAGCACAATGACTTTGTCAGTGGAACTCTTGATTGTCTTAACAACACGGTACATTTTCACGTTGTCGTAGACTTTGGGAATGGTTTCAGTGAAAGCAACACAGAGGTTGGCACTCTCCATTCTTTCCCTGAAGGATTTTACCCCATATTTTCCATAATCATCATCAGCTGCGATAGTGCCCACCCAGACCCAACCGAAGTGTTGGATAAGATTCACCATGGCCTCGGACTGGATCTTGTCACTGGGTATTGTGCGCAAAAAAGATGGAAACTGGAATTTGTCACTAAGAATTGAGCAGGAAGAAAAATAGCCCACCTAAAATTGAAAATATTTATAGTCATTAGGAAGTCAGAGCCAAACCTTAAGTGGCAGCTTCAGAATACTGAGACGGAGTGAGCTAAACAGTTCTCCCTTTGCCCTCACATCCTTCTGTAGACAATGGCTTCCTACTGGTGCTTCTACTTGGTGGGTGGGGGTAGGGACTATTCCAGCAACACTATGGTTGTTCTATCAAAACAAAGCTGTTAGGGTTGTCAACTGTTCAGATGAAGATACTCAAAGCACTTGTTTTCATAGGTGAGACCGTAAACACTGTCAGGAAGGTCATTTCCACTCTCCTTTATCCTCCTGGATAGTGGTGATTCCCTGAGTCAGGATGTCTGGACTCAGCTTTAGCATCTCAAGTGCAGACATGATGGACTGAGTCTCAGTCTTCTCAGTAACATGAGTTTGTTTCCTGTGTGCTCTCCTGGGCTCACTTCTGCTCTCTTACTTCCCTTCTGTTCTTCCTTCTCTCTTTCAGTTTCTTCCTGTCAGGACTCAGGAGTATACAGGTCCTAAAACTTGGCTTAAGAGAGATGATAGAATGTACTACTCAAACCAGAAGACTAAAGACTATTCTCCAACAATATTACCAGAAACTCTCTTTTTAATGTACATAGCCAGATAACTGACAAGTGTGCTTCCCTCACTGGGACAGGAATCCATGTTTGTCTTCAGCATTTAGGGAGACATAAGCATGGAGAGAATAAAGAAAAGAAAGTTGAATGAAATACTCCCATTATTTCAGTACCATCAATAAGCTTGCTCATCATTCATCTTAATATATTTTGACACTTTAAGTACACAGCCGTTGATATAACTCTAGATCTTTTTATTTTCCTAATAATTCCTGTTTTGCAATTACTTATTCTTGTATTGACATGCCACCCTTTCTGAGTTTAAAATAGCCTGTTAAGTTAGCTAATGTGAAATTCCCAGGCTCATTTTAATATGTCAGTGTGATGATTTTGCTCATGGCTGACAGACAGCAACAGAGACCCAAACAAAATCCTGTGCCTTTTTCCAGCCACCAATCAACCACCAGGAATTCATGGATGACCTCTATTGTGCTCTACACAGTGCACGAAGCTCAGTGACTAGCAAGATATTAATATCCATGTCACTGTGTCACAACTCAGTCAGTACAAGCAGGATGCTCCAGGAGGCAGAACAATCTCAAGTCACCTCTAAACAGGCTGTAGGGGTTTGGTTGACCAGAGTAATTTGGGAGTACCCCTGCCCCATTCTCTGTTGTCTCTGTACCTTAGTTGAGCCTCTTTATTTGCAATAATTATTGCAAATTATTTATTTGCAATCATTTCTGCACACTATTTGTATTTGTATTTTCTCTTTCTTTTTTTGTTTTGTTGTTTTGTTTTTCACACAGATTTTCTGTGTGTTACAGGCCGAACTGTCATGGAACTCATTTTGTAGACTAGGCTGGCCTTTAACTCATAAAGATTAACCTGCCTTTATCTCCCAAGTTCTGAAAGTAAAGGCATGTATCACCTTTCCTGGCACAGCATTTACATTTCTTTGTAAGTACATAGCACACTATTCCAAGATACCTGACAGAATTCTTGAAGAAGCAATTGACAAGGATGATCCCCTGCTCCAATAACTCCTACTAGATATTTTCCAGTGCTGTTTCTAAATTGGGGCTTGTGATCTTCCTGCCCTGAAAGTAAGGCCGATACAGTCTCCCTTGTTTTGGAGATGGAGAAACAGGTGTCAAAGATCTGATAGCCCAGAGTGTGGTTGGGCAGGAAGATCACAATGTCCTTCCTCTCATTGATCTCCTTGATGGTGTGGATCATGGTTTTCATCCAGCGGAAACCACGGAAGTTAAACTTGGAAAGGAAAAGCTTTTGTGAGGCACTGGCCACTGTGGGGGTAGAAGGCGGGGCTTGTCAGATAAGGAGCTTCAGTTAAGTATTGGTTACAGCTTTTTGCTGAAGCAGCAGCAGGTGCCTCAGTTGTCTGTACTTGTCAGTTTTTCATAAATAACATTGCAATCTGAAAAGATTCAAATATAGTAATATTCAGTCTTTGTAAGTGACTGTGCTGCATTTTCATGACCTATATATGTCTTATATACTACAAAATATTCAAATTTATTTTCAAAAATTGTTCTTCTAGTTACAATTCTCTTCAGCAAACATACCTAACAATCCCTTAGAATATGCTTATCCATTTCATTGGAGCTCCTTCTTAGCTTATTTTCTTCTGAACATTAGTTATAATGATAAAAATAATTTTAATACATTAAATAATTATGGCAGAAGTTATTAAAGTCAACATGCATGCTATGTACCAATTACAGCATGCATCTTACTGTTGTGAGATTTTTAATTGAAGTTATCTTCCTGCTGTTCTCATCTGAAAACATAAATACAAGACTACTGTTTTTTATTCTGCATCCATTAAAAGAGAAATCATTCTTCAGTAGTTTATCACCATATTGTTTACAAGGCCTTTTACATGAAACAACACCAAAAACTCCTCTTCTAGTCCTTTTTCCACCTGAATTCTCACCATACCTTAACAAAACTATGCAAAGCAATTATTTAAATAACTGCTCTCTTGCTATTCTCTGTAGTCAGCTGTACTATTTAACTTTCTATCTTCAGCTTAGTAGATATTTTGAATTCAATACCCAAAAGTAAATATCTCTATCACAATTTAAAATTTCCCTTTCTGTCCGTGTGTATACACATTCTGTAATGCGTAGAGAAGAGATGTAAATGCCAGGTCTCTCGTTGAACTTCGACCTTGACTTGGTAGCCCAGCTGGCCATCAGTCTCTAGTAATCTTCCTGTCTTTTCCTACTGAGCACTCGAATTGCAGAATGCCACCACACCAAACTTTTTAATGTGGGTCTTGGGCCTCTAACTCAGGACCTCATTCTTTCATGGCAAGAGCTACCAAATGAACCCTCTCCCCAGACCAGGCTATTTAATTCATGCTTTGGTTACTTTTGCTTTTAATTTAGTATGCAGATGTTGAGTTTCTCTGGCATCGCATATTATAAATGCAGTAATGAAGAGCCTGTGTTCAATTCCTTTGCCCAGAAAATGTTGATCTATGTAAGGAAAAAAGTAGTCAAGCAAAGTGATCAACAGAAAAAAATAGTGATGGGAATAGATGTATAAGCAATGAAATGCAAAGAGCACGCACCTTAGACAGACTAACAGCTAAAACAAGGCTTGAAGGATGATAGAGAGATGGGGAGAGGGCTGCAGACAGACAGCTAGTGAGAAGTTACTACAGTTAGAGAAAGATTTTACAACTGGAAAAACATTCAAATATTGAAAAATAGTTATTTTTGGAAGACAGAGTGGGGGAGGTAACACAATTAAACAAAGGTGAAAAATGAAAGATACGAAGGCACAAACAGCCTTTACCTTTTACTTAGTTTTGTAATGATGATATTATACTTCTTTAAAATTAGTATAGTAGTATCTTTTAAAAATAAGATGAATCAACCAAGGACCATGAGTGGAGAGGACCTAGACCCCCTCTGCTTAGATGTAGCCCAAGGGCAGCTCAAGGGGGTTCCCTAGTAAGGGGAGCAGGGGCAGTCTCTGGCATGAACTCAGTTGCCTGGTCTTTGATCACCTCCCCCTGATGAGGTGGCCTAACTAAGCCATAGAGAAAGAGACTCCAGAGTGTCTGGATGACACCTGATAGGGTAGGGTCAGATAGTAGGGAAAGAGGACCTGTCCTGTCAGTGGACTAGGGAAGGGACATAGGGGGAAGAGGGTGAGAGGATGGGAACAGGAGGAGATGAGTAAGGGGGCTAAAGCCAGAATGCAAAGTGAATAGATTGTAATAAATAATAATAATTTTTAAAAGTAACATAGACTTTCATTTTGAAAGACAGAAAAAACACACTTGCTTTGAGACTGTAAGTCCACCTTTACATTAGCCAAAGAAATAGTTCTTCCCAAAGGAAAAAAACTATCTGCCCCAAACTGAATTATTTACAATATTATTAATACTGGACTAATCTTCTCTGTCCAAGTGGTGGCTTGTCAGCTGTATGGGAATATTTTCTGTTATTAAAAAAAAAAAAAACTCAACTAGAGATATGGCACAGTAGTGTGACTAGAACAGACAGTGAAATGGGCAGTAGGAAACTTCCTATAATTAAAACTGCATAGAAGGTATGTGGGCCCTTTAAAATACTAACAAAGAAATCATCTCAATGTAAATAGGTGAGGTTTGGAGCAAATTTTCTTCTTTCTTTGTTTTCTATTATGATTCCCACAGTACTATCACATACAATGTATCTTTTTTTTTTTTTTCCTCAAACTGCTTTTTTTTAAATTTAGACTTTGGGTGCCTTAACCAAAGCAAGAAATAAAATACTCATCTTTGAATCATTTCATTGTAATGTTTTCAAAATAATACAAGATCTTCCTCTTTTATAAAACTTAAGTGATGGCTGCATGAAACTAGGATCTTACTAAAGTTGCTGATTTCAGAATGAAATTTCTGAGCCATTTACTGTTAAAGTTAGTGATGACCAGATGAAATTAACAGTAGATTAGGTCTACCCTCACTTCTGAACACTGCATGAGTGAGTCTGGTCCAGGGACTCGCACACTGGGAGAATCCGTGTCATATGGAGAAAGGGTAAAATGTTTAGAGAACAATGGGCCTGTGTGCAAACAGAGGAACTGTGGACTCTTAATGGTGAGAACAGATTATATACAACAAATCTTAGAGAAGTATTATTTTAAAATAGTATAACACTGAGGCAGTATCCACTCAAATCATAATTATGATTAAGCAGATCACTAAATACCCTTAATGAAGAAATTAGTTTTCTAAGCGGATATTTTTACTTCTCATATTGTTTCCATCATAAGACATGCAAAATTATATCTAAGAGGCAAAGAATTTATATTGAAAAATAAGAAACTCTAGGAAATGGTAACAAGTACTTGTAATCAAAGCCCTCTTAAGGCAGAATCAGAATAAAATTTTACAAGTTCAAGACTAAGCTAGTCTACATTGTAATTTACTGGCCAGCAAGGGCTAAATGTGGTACCTATCTCTGTAAGCCAAAAAGTAAAACAATATAAATAAGAAAAAAATTATATATATTGCCTTTTCCATCTAACACTTTCTGGAAAATAAACTTTAGAAGTTCTAGTAAAGACTGGAGACAAAGTTAGGTAATTTGACTTAAGAAAGATTAATGTGGTGCATTGTGATAAAAAAGTGACAGTTGTGATTAAGTGCTGCTATGATAACTAAGTAATACCTCACTTCTTGTGCCCTTTGCTTCCCTCTGAAAATGAAAACCAATTAGAGGGATGGAGAAAGTAGTAATTAGGGACTCATCACAAACATTTTACTTTGTCAACAACAGTACTGAAGATCGCTTTTTCTAATAATAACTCGATTATGGAGCATGGAATAGTATAATAGTATAGTATATATATCATAGTATAGTATATTATATATAGTATATAGTATATATAATAGTATAATAGATGCTGCTGCTTCTGGTGGTCCACAGATAACCCTCTGAGGAGCAAACAGACAAAATCTCTCTCCTTATAAACTGAGATAAAGTCAGATAACGCCAGAATCAGAGAACTTCAACTGAAATGCAGGCCCCATGCAGACCACTCTTCTCCAGCCACCCAAATTACTGTAGGGAAAAAAAAATTTAACAATGGCTTACCCCTCACACATGGCTGATATTGGTTCCTCATCAGAGTCATTTGTTGGGATGGTCCTAGAGTGAATAGGAAATAATCCTCCAATAACAAAGGAATGGTTTTCGGCTTCTACATATCCACTCAAATTA
This sequence comes from Meriones unguiculatus, assembly GCF_030254825.1. Classification (NCBI taxonomy): domain Eukaryota; kingdom Metazoa; phylum Chordata; class Mammalia; order Rodentia; family Muridae; genus Meriones; species Meriones unguiculatus. Next base: position 169,970,099 of record NC_083350.1, on the reverse strand, counting down.
AACTTGCGCATCAACCTGCACGTCTCATTATGCGGTGCATCAGCATATATTTCCTCATTTTGAGTATGTAATCCAACCCATAAAAGCACAGTTAACCCCAGAACCAAGCACTTCTTTCTGTTATCCATTGTAATATGGCGAGTTCGAGGGTAATGGAAGTGTTGAAATCTCATCCGTTTGAAGAAAGCACCTTGATGGAGTGTTAGTGTGTGTATGTGCCTCAACCCAGTGACCTGCTTGCTGCTCCCACTACATAATTTCATGTTGCAGACAGAGATCTCACAATCACTCGCAAGTTATGGATCTGGAATAGGAGCTGAGCAATCCTCTGAGAGGAGACAGCTGAAGATCCTGTATGCTTTGCAACGATAAATAACGACAGAGTCATGGGTGTCAGTTCCAACGTTACTTTAATGTGTAGAACCTATTCCCTCTGGTTTAGCATTGTCAGCTTCTTCAAGTCTCATGGCAGCCAATTCCATGGTCTTCCAAGGATGAGGAAAGGCATCCTGCTTCATCACAAAGTATCAAAAGTGGTGACAGAAGACCACACTTTCTCTTCCAGGTGCAGAAATGACAGAATGGAAAACTGAAAGAAGTGGAATTAGAAGGTTTCATGTTAAATCTGTGTTCTGCCATTTTTGTTAGTATGTTAAAAAAAAGTCACCAGTTTCTGTGCCACATTCACCAATGGCTAAGCCGCCTTAGAAAAATCCTGTACAACCCCAGGACTTTGAGCATGCCATGCAGGCAATCCACTGTGTAACCACACCTCCAGCCATTTCTGCTCCCTTGCTTGCTAGGCCCTCACTCAAGACAAATCTCTTGTTTTCAGGTCATTTTATCATGATTCCCAGTATTCCAGTCATCCTCTCTGCTCATTCTCAAACATTCCCCCTTCTACTGTTAGAACAAAGTTTATAGAACATAGTCAGAATAAAATGCAGCACAAGTTTCTGGATCATGGAAAATGTGTGGAACATTTGATCATGTGGTTTTGCTCCAAAGAACATTTTAAGGAATGATTAGACAAACAAACAAAAGGACACATGTATAAGCTTTACTTATAGCATTAAAATTTATAATAAACTAAATGCACTACATAAGGAATGTGGTATCAGCTGTACACTAGACACGTGATGGGAAACAGGGGTTCTGTAGACCACATTCCTGAAAGTATTCACTGAAAAAAAAATACAGTTTAAGTGAAACTCACAGATAACAAAGGGACACTTAGAATTAATTCCAAATTTCTAAAATTTACTAGGACTTTATAGTTCTTCACCTATCTAGTTTCTTTAATAGGCAAAAAGGAGTCATTGTGAGCAAGACATCAATAGAAGTTTGGTGTGTTGGGGGCATTCATCTTTCTTATTGTTTTACAGCCAGTCATCTTTGTGTTTCCATGTTTATTTTCTGGTCCAATCGATGCTCACACAATGCACTAGAAGGCTACATTTTATGTACCTTTTATCTATTTTATATTTCTCTCTCTGTATTACCTCATAAAGTATGAGAAAATGGTTTCTATTTCTCTAATAAAAATATACTACTAAAAGAAATCTCTTCTCATTTTAAAAACAATTCTTCTACACGAGCTCTTCTCACTATAACCCTCCACATGGATGTTTTTCACATGATACCATTAGGGTCACAAGTCATCAGTGCCACACCTTACTGTGATGCTCATTGCCTTCACTTCATCCTCACTTTATGATTTCTTACTAGTTAGTTAAACATAGTCCATCTCCCAGTGACCCTAGTGTTTCCAAAAAGAAAGGTTATTTCTAACTCACTGGTGATCTATGAGCTTAACCTCATTTCTCCAAGGCTGGCTCCACCTTCATAAGTCACTCTGCAGTGACACTCCTGCCTTGACCAGGTGCTATTGGTGTGCAAAGTGTGTGTAGTTTTCATTTTCCAAAGTGTGGAGGTTCACATCGTCTACCCTTATACTTTGAAGATGTTGCCAACAAGACTTAGTGAATAGGTCGATTCTCAGAGAGCTCTCTCCCTGATGTCCTTCATAGTTCGGCTTCATCTAATAAAATGCCACACTGGGTTAATGAGCACTCCTCACTGCTCACAGAGAGAGAATTCCTCCTGAGCTTACAGGCTTAGTCCACAGCCTCCTCAGAATGCCTGGGAATGCTTCCTCCCTTTCTTACCAGAAGGCAGCTGTTTGTGAGCAATTACCCATTGGTTGCCAAGAATACTCCTTGGCAAAGATATGTTTATCACCCACAGGGATTTGTCCTAGTCCTCTGAGGAAATTCTTTGCTTGAGACCATAGATTGGGAACATACATTATTTTAACTATATTTATATTTTAAAGCTAGCATTTAACACTTACAGATTGTTCCTCATTCCTCATTCTTCCTCTAGGTCATGAATTAGTTTCAGGTTGTGGGGGCTTCGGATTTGTGCAGCAGCACCTGGTATCCAGTTTTGAAACTTCAGAATACTGGTATAGTCCTGTCAGGGCCACAGTGATTGCATCCTTCAAGTGCCATAGAAGACAACAAAGATAAAGCAAAGGTGACAAAAGTCCCTTCTGTGTTCTCACTGGGAGGGGTCTTGTGAAATGCACAGTGATGTATGCTCAGTGCCTCATTTCCAAGCACGCTACTTCAGGTGACTGTTTCCATTTTCTTCATTTCACAACTGAACAGACATGAGCTCCCATGGCAAATGCAGGTTGAGATGCAGGTCCAAAAGCCCATGATATACTTTAGATGAATGAAAAGACATGAGTGAAGTCTAGGAGGGGGAATTCTAGCTCTCATCTTTTCACCGGTTATCTCTCTCTTTCTTGGGATCTCAGGCACCTCACCACACAGCAGGTCTATTGTTTTTATATTATTATCATTGTTGTTGTTATTATTGTTATTTTAACTCAGAGAGTCCTAATGAGTCAGGAATTCTCCACTCAAACTCAGTGGCACACTACTACTAATGCAGCAAAAGCTAGCAGTGGGAAAGTTGCTTTATTTTCTATCAAGGTGTGATTGTTTCTTACATAGTATTTTGAATTTCACTTTAAGAATCTCTGACTCAGGCAAAAAATATGATAGTTGGTGCAAGTATCCATGGTGCTCAATTGCCTGTGAGCACACACAGCCTCCTGGGTCTGGGATGTGACTTCGTGCTCCCCCACTGTCCCTCGCTGTGCTTCATTCTTGCAGATCTCTAAGGGTTCTGGCAATAGTCAGGCTCCCCTGCAGGAATAGCTACAGATTCTGTCCAGACTTGTCTTTGCTTCTAAGGAAGAAGAACACCTGAGCCAATCACACTCTCATCAACAGACAGTATTCAGAGGTTGTATGAATTTAGGGAAAGCTCGTGACCCAAGTACCATGAGTATTATATGAAGATCCTAGATTTTAACATTTGTATACGTGCTATAGACTATGTGGAGAGCAGGTCATAAAACTAGGACTGAAAAACTTGCTCCTAATAGGGGTAGAAAGAGAGGGTAATAGAAAAATGACATGAAATCAGAAGACAGGCCATTGTAGGAAGAAGGGGACCAGCAGGAAGGGCCAGAGAGTGGAGTGGTGGAACAGGACCAGCAAGAGCAAGGTGAATATATGAATGCCACCACGAAGCCCAGTGTTTTGCTAATTTAAAAGAACAAGTGTTGGTATAATGTTCTTTTAAAACGTATACGCCTTACCCTTGTTAATTCAAATGCTGACTTCCCCACTCCCAACTCTCAGGTTTCAATCCAGATATTGCATTGTGATACTCATTATAAGCATCCAGTCTCAACTCTTGTGTAAACAGGACAAAATAAAGCAACTAGATACAATGCTGTGCAATGGGAGGAACCAGAGGACAGGAAAGAGGGGAGGAGCTAGAGAACAGGAAAGGGTGGGAGGAGAAGGAGGAGGAGCACGAGGAGAGCAGAGCCGCAGGAGAGAGCTTGGAAGCTTGGAAGACGTGGAGCATAAATCAGACCTAAGATTTCACAAAAAGCAAGTATAATGTGGGAAATCTAAATGTTAGGAAACTGAGGGCTTGGAGGTTTAGGAGGGGGTAAATATTGCCCTGCATTGTGTTCTAGGTTAACTAATAGCCCAGTCTCTCTGTGGTGATTTGGTTATACAGCTGTTTAAGATTAACAGCAAGTATTACCAGAAGATAAACCATTAGTAAATATTAATAACTTCATACAACAAACAAGTTATAACATTTTTAAGGAATAATTAGCTGGAGATGAACCCAAGAAGTATAGGGCTCATGTAGACAGCCGAGGGCCTAGGTTTGATCTGCAGCACCCCAAAAGCCAGTCAGATTGCACTGCTCATGCTGAGAGCATCTTCTCCAAGGAGACTGGGGCCTCCCCCAACACCACTCCAGTGCAAACACGCACTGTCACAAACCACAGGAAAAAGTGGCAGCTCTCAGCCTGGAAGTTGTATCTTCTGGTCCCTGGCCTTGCACACTTGCTGTGGTCCTCAGGATCCCTGTCAGTGGAGCCATGGCAGGCACCGCTGTCTGCAACCTGCTGTCAGGCTCTTTTCAATGCACGCTACTCTTCTATTTTCACTTCCATTTTTATTTTGCCCAACCAAATAGGACATAGAGTGGGAAAATTAGTCGGTGGGTACTTCTACATGTGATTATCCACTGGGTTAGGTTCAAAAAGCAGTGCTGGCCACATGTAAAGTGGCGATTTCAAAGGCAACAGGAAAAAGAAGAAAAGTGTTTTATGAATGACAATAAAATTTATTTATTTATTACAATTTATTCACTTTGTATCCCCGCTATAACCCTCTCCTTCATCTCTTTCCAGTCCTACCCACCCTCCCTCTTCTCCCATTATGCCCTTTTCATAGTTCCCTGATAGGGGAGGACCTCCTCCTCTTCTATCTGACCCTAGCCTATCAGGTCTCATCAGGAATGGCTGCATCTTCTTCCTCTGTGGCCTGGCAAGACTGCACCCCCTAAAGGAAGTGATCAAAGAACTGGCCACTGAGTTCATGTCAGAGACAACCCCCATCTCACTTACTAGGGAACACACTTGGAAACTGAGCAGCCTGTGGGCTTCCTCTAAGCAGGAGGACTAGGTCTTCACTATTCATGGTCCTTGCTTGGGGTATCAGTCTCTGCAGGCCCCTCTAGGCCCAGTTTTTTGTTATTGTTGTTGTTATGTTACTCTATTGGTCTTCTTGTAGAGTTTCTGTCCCTTCCAGGTCTTTCTATCTCCCTCTTCTTCAATAAGGTTTCCTGAACTCTGCCCAAAATTTGACTATGAGTCTCAGTATCTCCTTCAATAGCTACCCTGGTGGATAGAGTCTTTCAGAGGTTCCCTATGGAAGGCTCCTGTCCTGTTCCTTGTCTTCTCCTACTTCTGGTGTACATCCTGTTTGAGTGAGGTATCCCAGAAGCAGAAAGACACATATGGTATATACTCACTTATAAGTGGATATTAGCCATATGATATAGGATAAACATACTAAAATATAGAGTCCTAAAGAAGCTAAACAACCCTAGAAGGCTGAACGCTCACTCAGAAGGAAAAACAGGATAAACAATGAAATCTTAAGTGTTGGGTTGCATATGAAGTCAGACAAGGAGAGATTTGATATTGCCTTTCCTCCAAGATTAGGCAGTGAAAGGTGGGCCCTGGGGATGCTCTTTTTATCTGTATTGACAGAATGATGTAGGTTAGTCAGGAATAGGAACCATACTATGGTAACAGAATTTGACTTTTTAAAAACAGTTGTACATTGTTACTGCATTTGTGTGCTCTTATAGGTGTGATGGAATGGAAAATGTGGATACCACAGCACATTATGGAGGCCAGAGGAGAAGTTTTTGTGAGAGACAATTTTTTCTTTCTATTGTTGGCTTGCTTAACAAGTGCTTTTACTTGCTGAGCCATCTTACCAGTCCCAAAACTATACCTTTAAACATCTTATTCTGAGGACCAGAAATTAAAGATGGAGGACAATCACAAGCGTCACAAAATGAATTATTAATCTGAATTTTTTGAAGGTTTGCTTTGTGCCTCATACTTTCCTGCAAATATTTTCTTCCAAATTATTTATGTGCGTTGCCTAGGATTTTAACGTGCAAGCTACGGTGTTTCTAGATGTATGGTCAATGCAGTGGAAAATGGCTGTTGTCTTTCCCAGATGTTGTCCTAGGTACAAGTACTGTTTTACCTCTGTGATAACTGACACTATTCTAAAATTCCTTCACATCTGAAAGCACGGGTGCTATGTTTGTACACCCTGTGCCAAAGGCTTTCAAATACGAGTTTGCCCTTTGTCGTCTTACCATGTCCCATGAAGCGCTCGTGTTCATGATGTGAACACATGGCAGGTGCATAGTTCTGAGTCTCTCAGCTTTGATGTAACAGGTGTCACAGGAAGATGCTCAGGGGAGGAGTGGCACTGGATTCAGAGAATGAGGCTGAGATCTCAGATCAAACAAGGATGAGAAAAGAGTCCAGAGACTGTCCTTGGCTACCATGTCTTGGTAGGAAGCTTTGCTTGCCAGGTTTCAGGCATCCAGCCATGCTGATGGGGTATACTGGGATAGGAGGAAATCTTCTAAGTGCGCTTTATGCTCTCCAGCCATGTTAGGCCAGGAATCCAGTGTCTTACTGGTTCCAGATCCTAATGGTAATTTTTCCCATTGGGATGATAGGAAGGGGAATAACTCCTCCCCCCCCCCCCAAGGAAGCTCCATCTCCTAAAAAACAAGAGTTCACTTGAAAGGAAGGAAGCATTAGTAAGGATGCTGCTGACGATGCTTTTCAGCATATAAATAGCATCTAGGGAAGTGGTTCTTAACATGTGGGTCACGACCCCTTTGGCATTTGGATGACCATTTCACAGGGGTTGCCCAAGACCATCAGAAAACACAGATATTTACATTACGACTCATAACAGTAGAAAAATTAAGTTATAAAGTAGTAGTGAAAATAATTTTATGGTTGGGGGTCACCACAACAGGAGGAACAGCATTCCGAAGGTTGAGAACCACTGATTTAGGGAATATTTTCTAGGGTGAGCACAGAGAGGATGCAGCAACCAGAGATGGAAACATACCTCTGTTTGTCAGTAGAACTTGGTAGTATCAGCCATATAATATTGCTTTTGCAAGTACTCCCGAATGTCACTCAGGCCAGGCAATGTGTTGCAGAGCTGGAGTACCTGCCAGGGGTCCACGGAAGACTAATGTGTAAACCTCTCAAGGAGAAGCCTAAGGGGAAGTTGAGACCAAAGCTAGAAACGCCAACATCCGTTGAGGAAAGCTGCGAGCGTAAAGTAAAGCTGGCTCAAGTAAGAAGCTACATCTGCGACAGGCACAGGAGCCCAAGGATATTTGGCTCTGTGACGGTGCCATTATGCACGTTAGATGCTGGGCACGGAGCTGCAGGGTTTGTTGTTTGCTTTGCTGTGCTTTGATCTTCCCTGGCCTGGATTTGTGTTATCTCCTCATCCTTCCTCCCCTTGGAATGAGAATGCTTGCTCTGTGTTGATTTAAAATTGGAAGCGAGAACTTGTTTTTGATCTTACAGGTCAGAGATTATCTTTTCTTAATTAAATTTTTATTTTTTTATATTAATTACAGTTTATTCACTTTGTATCCCAGCTGTAGCCCCTCCTTCCTTCTTCTCCTCCAATGCCACTCTCTAAGTCCACTGATAGGGAAGGTCCTCCTCCCCTTCCATCTGACCCTAGCTGCCACGGACCGGCCCAGTCGGGCTCCCGTCGTCAGCGGGAGAACAAGGCTTTAGACAGGAAGACACGGTTTCGGCGAAGAATTGACAGACAGAGACACCTTGATGGTTTTGACTCTGCTGCAACTTTACTGAAATCAAGCTAGTATTTTTATAATGATTTCACAAAAGGCACCTTAAAATTGGCATACTTCCCAGAACATTTAGACTACAAAGTTTACATTTTAACTCAAAATGCAGTCAAACATAAAGCAGTACCCACAAGTAATCTTGGCCTAAAAACTTTTTGATCAGAGCAAACAAAGGAAAAGAAACCTCAAATATAGTTTTATTATTGCTAACCAATGAAGAGGAAAGTTAGGAGCTAAGTCAGATGCCTGCCAAAGTCCCTCTCTATATCAAAATCTAACTACACCTTTGTTAACCATCCTCCCATATGTCCAGCCCAAGATTTATGATCTTTTCTAGGAACAAGGCACTGAAGGGAGGGGGAAACTCCCGCCAGCTGCACCTCTCATGCTATTATTTCTTAAGAAGGAGCCTATTATTATTTTACTATTCTTAATGCCTATTAATACTAAATCTAATTTATTACTTTTTTTAAACTTATTTTTATTAAAGCCTTTAACAATCTACTAATAATAAATTTCTTTATAAAGTTAGCTGTGCTGTTTCAGGTGTCACAGAGAAAGATCAAAGAATTCATTATTTCACCCCCAGAGCCACAACTGAAGAAGCGTAGACATCTCAGAACACGTCTCTTTTCCAAGTGGGATGAGTTTGCCAGGGACCTTCCAGGGGGCATTATTTCCGGGGAAATCATATCCCCCGTCCTGTAGCTTATGCTACTATGGCGACACTGGCATGGGTATGGCACCTAGCTTACCAGGTTTTATCAGGACTGGATGCATTGTCTTCCTCTGTGGCCTGACAAGGATGCTCCTCCCTCGTGGGAGGGTGGGGGGAGTCAAAGAGCCAGCCACTGAGTTCATGTCAGAGACAGTCCCTGTTCCCCCTGCTAGGGAATTCACTTGGATACTGAGCTTCCATAGGCTACATCTGAGCAGGGGTTCTAGGTTATATCAATGAATGGTCCTTATTTGGTGTATCAGTCTCAGAAAAGACCCCTGTGCTCAGATATTTTGGTTCTGTTGCTCTCCTTGTGTAGCTCCTGTCCTCTCCAAGTCTTACTATCTTCCCCTTCTTTCATGAGATTCCCTGCACTCTGCCCAGAGTTTGGTTATGAGTCTCAGCATCTGCTTTGATACCCTGCTGGGTAGAGTCTTTTAGAAGTCCTCTGTGGTTGGCTCCTGTTCTGTTCCCTGTTTTCTCCTTCCTCCAGAGATTATCTCGTGTTTCAGAAAAGACTCCCGACGTTTGAGCAGCGTTAAGCCGTTAAACGCTATGGGACTTCTGAAACCGGAATAGACGCATTCTGCACTGAGATTGCTGAGAGCCTATGGCGGCCAAGGGCAGAATGCTGGGGTACAAATGAAGTGTTTCCCAGAGTCTCATGTGTCTGAACACTTGGTCGCCATCTGGTGGTGCAGTTTTGTAGGTGGTAGAACTTTTATGAAGAAAAGACTTGCCTGAGGAAAGCAATCACTGATGGCAGACCTTGAGTTTTGATACACAAGCTCCACTTCTGAATCTACCTGTGCTTCCCAACTATAGACAGTGTGATCAGCCAGCTCATACTCCTGCCAAGATGCTTTTCCTAATAGGACAGACTGTATCCCATCTAAGACTAAGCAAAACAAACCCTTCCTTCCTTGAGTTGCTTCTTGCCAGGTAGCTTTTTTACAGTAGGAAGAAGAATTACTACACACCCGGAACCCTCCTTAGAATAATCACTGCATGATAGATAAATTTAGCTTTAGCTTAAGCCCCACCCAAGGAATGAAACAGTTGCTCACTATGCATAAAACTATGACATGGTGGGCATTGAAGTAGAGGTCAGACAGAGATTAAGGGGGCCCTGAGGTGGCATGGGTGACTTTTGACGTAGCGCTCGGGCATACAGGAAGGGAGCAGATAAAGTTTACAAGAAGTTCTGTCTTCTCGGGTTTCTCTTGAAATGCTAGCACTCATTTGGCCACTAGAGAATGTGGAGTGGAGATTCCATGTAGACACAGCAATGGAATCAAAAGCTGGAAGGGGGAACATGCGTGTATGCTCATCTATTAGCCAGCATGCTCTGACTAGCTGGAAAAACAGAAGGCAAGACACAGGGCTGCATGGGAGAATGGCCTGTGGTGCTGACGTCGGGTTTATGCAGAACAGGTGGCCATGAAAGACTCTTCAAGGCACAGTGTGTGGGTTAGCTAGTAACCCTGTGCCTGGAGTCTGGCGGCAGACATAGAACCAGAAGTGGGACCTGGCTATCAAATATTCATGCCCCAGTGATTCACTTCCTCCAATCAGTCTGCGTCTCCTAAAGGTTCACAAACTTTACAAACCAGCTGTGGACGAAGTGTCCAGAGACAGGGGAACTATGGTAGACACTTCACATTGATGCCGCAACATTCGGCCCCTGGTCCCTATAGGCTCACAGCCATTTCACAGTGTAACATGCATCTATCCAATTTTTCCTGTAGGGCAGCAAAACATGTAGGGTTAGCCTACTTAGTGATATCCTAGACTGACATCCTGAACTGTAACTGCTGACACATGATTTTTTTGTTTTATACCAACAACAAATGCATATGGCAAAACCAGATACATTTGAAGATTTTTACTTCTTGCCCTGAACAGCCTTTTCACATGGCATGTGGCTGTATATTTGAGGTGTCCCCACCCTTAGAGAATGTAACAAATGCTATTGAGGTACAATATTATGTTGAACCTTTTAATTTAGAGAAGTAGGTGGAATACAGTTTATATATTTTAGTTTGAAACTTAGTTAACTCTGAGAGGCAACTCTTGCCTTTCCTTGATGATTCCAGGCTCCGAGTCATTAAACTTTTAGCATCTGAGGAGAGAAGAAAAGATGAATTTTCTTCGCAGTAGATCCCAGTAGGATGCTAAGGGAACGAAGACAGCAAAGATGGTGCGTCTTCCTTCACTCCCAGTCATTGTGTCATCAATTTGGTGACACGGTTAGTGTTGCCTTCTCTATTCCACATACGTTAACAACAAACAAGAACAAAAATATTCATGTGCTTCAAGCCTCCGTGTCACATCATGTTTTGAGACATGCAATCAGGACACATTAGTATGCGAATATTTTCACTTCCTGTTACAGAAATGATTATCTGAAGGCCTGAATAGAAAGTCTCTGTCCCGATACGGGCATTCACTCTGGAAGGGGTCTTCTCTTCCTTAAGCCACTGAATTGTCATTACGGATGGATATGCACTAGAAAACCTGACCGCATGCCTGAGGTGTTCAGACCAGGGAGCTGTTCTTATCACCTTAGAAATTCACCAGTCCTGGGTATTTGTTGTTAGTACCAAATGGTGCTCATCATTTAACCTGCCTGCCCATCCTCCGGGCTATGGCAAGTACCTATGATGAGATGCTAAAACAAGCTGGTCACAATGTTCCATCAAATACACATTTGCCCTGAGATTGAGAAACTGCAGCTACCTAGAACAAAAGCTTGTGAACAAGCTCCCATGTTGTAAATGGTCCTTTCTTATATTCAGTAAATTGCTGACAATCAAGCCCTGCCCACAAGAAATTCTTCTTCTGGCTATGTAAGGGTCTCGAGAAAAGAAAGTTGGGCTTTTGATCTGCTGGTAGATACTGAATGTATTTATTTGGGAGAATCGCAGATGGCTATGTAGTCGTCTATGCTTACATAAGAGTGATTAAAAGCTATATTTACTAGAACAAACAAAGTGGGGTTAAAATTAAATGTACCAAACCATGTATGGCAGCAGATGCCTAGAATCTCAGCACTTGAAGTAGAGGGAGAAAGATCATGAATGCAAGGCCCTTCTAGGCTTCATTTAAAAAAAAAAATCCAATATCTCAAATTTTAATTCCAGATGGAAATAACTTGAGCATATAATGTAAGAATCAGTAAATTCAGGCTCAAGCCACTATAGGAGGAAATAGTCTCCAGATGTTCCTAACAGGGAAAAATTCTTCCCTGGAGAAAATTTTCTGAATATTCTTTTTTTTTTTCCCCAAGTTAATTCATATTCTCTACCAATTTTTTTTCTTTATTAATTACACTTTACTCACTTTGTATCCCCCCCCCTGTGGTTCCCTCCATCCTCCCATCCCAATCCCTCCCTTTTTCCACCCTCTGCCTGCATGCCCCTCCCCAAGTCCACTGATAGGGGAGGACTTCTTTTCCTTCCTTCTGATCCTAGTCAATTAGGTCTCACCAGGACTGGTTGCAGTGTCTTCTTCTGTGGCCTGGTAATGCTACTTCCCCCTCAGGGGAAGGAAATTAAAGAGCAGGCCAATCAGTTCATGTCAGAGACAGTCCCTGTTCCTATTACAATGGAACCCACTTACTGGATACTGAACTGCCATGGGCTACATCTGTGCAGGGGTCTTAGGTTATCTCCATGCATGGTCCTTGGTTGGAGTATCGGTCTCAGGAAAGACCCCTGTACTCAGATTTTTGGTTCTGTTGCTCTCCTTGTAGAGTTCCTGTCCTCCCCAGATATTACTGTTTCCCACTTCTTTCCTAAAATTCCCTGCACTCTGCCCAAAGGTTGGCCATAAGTCTCAGCATCTGCATTGATAGTCTGCAGGGCAGAGCCTTTCAGAAGTCCTCTGTGTCAGGCTCCTGACTTGTTCCCTCTTTTCTCCTTCGAAAGCATCCTACCAAATATGTGATCTCATTGGCTTTGAGGTTTGGGTTTTTTTTTTGGGGGGGGGGATCATTATTTTCTTTATTTGTTTTGTTTGCTTTTCACTGATGATCTATTTGGACACTTCTGGAGTGAAAAAAAATTGGTAGAGAATATGAATTAACTTGGGGGAAAAAAAAAAAAGAATGTTCAGAAAATTTTCTCCAGGGAAGAATGGAGCAACACTGCATATCTTTGTCCTTACCACACCTGTTCAAGTCTGGGAATCTTCTCCAGATCCTACTTCTATGTGCTTAGTTCTGGCTGAGAAAGAAACTTCTAAAGGTTTGGAAGGAAGAGGTAAAGTTGGAGGACACAGCTATCCCAAGTCCTGAGTCCACTGACTTCACGCGGCCCAAACCTCCCACGTGCTTCTCAGTGTTCCTACAGAGGCTGTGGCTTCCTAACCTGCCCTCAGCTTCCTCTCTCTATTGCATATGGATAACAAAGCGCTTTTTCTTTCTGAAGCTTTCTCACTTGCTCCACCTGTGCCTGTGCTTTAAGCTATTGTGTTTAATTTCCTGTGGATGCTACAGTAAGTTACAGTATGAATTTATTATCTTATACTTCTAGAGGTGAGGAGTCTAAACTCCAGGCATCTGGAGGACATAAAAGCAATTTAAGTCCTTGAATTTTCCAGGTCTCAAAGCTCTCAACGTTTGTGGGTCTCCATCTTCAAAGCACTGTCTTCCAACCTCTCATTCTGCTTCACATCTTTTCCTCACTTCAATCCCCCTGCTTCCCCCTGGTAAGGACTGCTGTGGTAGTGTAAGCCTACCATTCTATTTCAGGATAATTCCTCCCAGCTGAAGAACCTACAGAGTCACAACAGCAAATCTTCTCTTGCCAAGCAAGGTGACACTCATGGTCCTAATGAAGAGGGTGACTCTCTTGTCAGTTATGGTGGGCCACGACTCTCCTTTCCTATGATTTTCCTCATCTAGATTTGTGTTTCTCTGGGCTCCACCCACGTTTGTGTAAGCTCTAATCACAGAGTGGGCTTCTGCTTTCCCAACTGAGCCCTAGTGTAGACACTCTCAATGTCAAAGACTCTATGTCGTTCATCTTGGGCTAGTTAGGCTTTGCCAACATTCTTCTAGCTTTCAGCCTATAGAGTAAAGATGAAACTTCTTAGCATCCCGGAGCTCACAAGGTAAAATGTTCTCTGTGGTTTCTACCAGTGAACTCACTGACTTAGTTTTGCAACGTCCTTTTTATTCTACAGATGACCTCACACACCCTTAACAGTGTGTGGAGGCAGGAGCAGTGTCAAGGACAGGGGATGTTCTGAATCATTTCCAAAGGCAAGAGTGGAGACTGGAAAGCTTAACTAGGGAAGGGCTCTCGCAGTCCCTAGCATGGAAACATGGCTCTGGGAGGCCTTGCCCTCCCCCTCTCCCTCTTCTTTGCTAGAAACTGTTATATTATATCCCTCAAGACAGCCATCGAGACACGCTATTCCCTTATTTGGCCACTTCCTTCCCTTGAGGCTAACCAAAGTCCTGCCTAGTTATCAAAGTTTTGAAGTTCAGCAATCAAAAGCTCCTTTTTGGTTACTCTAATTTAAATGCCCAATCAAAAACAAACAAACAAACAAACAAAAAAAAACACCAATGTATCCTAACACAGGGCTTCCCCTTTTACCTTTAAAAAAACCCTCCATTTTCCCATGGCCACATCTATCTTCTTTCTATCTAGAGGCATTTCTTTGTCCCTCTGGGACAAATATCCCTTCGAAGCCTTCCTGGGTCCCTTCCCCATGTCCTTCATCCTCTATCTCCTATCTTTGTCTCTTATTCCCTGCCCTTTGTCTCTCTTTAACAAATAAATCTCCCTTGTGCTGAGAACTTGGTTTTAGAGTGTCTTGTGCCATATACTGGTCCTTTCAAGTAGAGCCAAGCAGTATCTAAACGTAAAGCATGGGCAGTGGATGAAGAAGGCCAGTTGCTCATTTGTGTGCTTGAACTATAGTTAAGTGAGTGGAAGGAATTCTGCTTTATGAATTCTTTGTGGATTTCTCCAGAATTCTTTTTGACCAACAATTGTGGTTTGAATGTAATGTTCCCTGTAAGCTTCTGTGTTAGAACACGTGGTCCCCAACTGATGATACTGTTTAAGAAGGTTGTGAGCTCTTTAAGAGGTACAGCTTTGCTGAAAGAATGAGCACTGAGAATGGGCTTTGAGATCTGGTAGCACAGCAGCACTTCCTGTCTCACTTGTTATATTTGATCAGAAAGAGACAAAGGAATTCAATAAAATTAAAAGCATTATAAACAACAAACTGGCATTTTATTTTCTTTTATTCTGCAGCCTTTTGTTACTGCTCATTCTGGAATTTGGAATCTAAGGCTCTACTATTCTCAGAGCTTCAGTTACCCACTGATTCATCAGAATTCAGTGCAAACTTTAGTGGCTGAGAACAGCAGCCAGTTCTGATTGCTCATGTATACGGCTGACTGGGAGAAACACCCGTGATCGTGACTGGACCAGAAATCTGTGACCATATGTTGTCTACACGGACCATCTGATTAAACGCAGAATCCTGGATCCTTCCAAGACCTCGTGATTTCTCTTGGATTGGGGACTGCAGTCTCACTTTTTCTTTTAAACAATTAAGTAATTCTGGATAAACACTGACACCAAGAATAAGGAAATAAGTGGTATGAAGGAAAATAAATGACCATGGAGAGCAAGGGCTGCTGTCTAGATAGATTTGTTAGTGGAGAGATCCTAGGCCAGAGTCACGGAGAGGGAGGTCACTGACCATGCAGTCATCCGATGCAAGGGAAAATTAAAATAAGTTTCTAGTGCCTACCAAGAATGGGCTTTACAGTTTCAGAGAGGAAACAGACCTTGCTGACGGCTAATTGCCTGTCAGCCTAGAACAACAGCCCAGTTCCTTAGCACATCCTGGTCCCTATCCATTGACAGCAGCTAGTCACATGGGCACAGGAGTGCAGCTGGTAAGGGTCTCCGGTTTAGTAGCCATCTGACCAGAATGTTCACACTGTGGAAACAGGAAACACAGCCTCGGGGAGAATAAGCTTTAGCTTGGTCTTAGTAAGATGAGCTGCAAACTGATGATCTTGACTGGGAAGAAATCTGTATGAGTACAGTCAGAAAAAAATGAGTGTTCAGCAGCCTTCTTCATGACACACCTATGTCTATGAGTGAATGCTGTGTTGGCCACTAGGATGTGGGTCTGGGAGGCCTTTTGCTTTATCTTGTTTTGTTTTGACTGGGAGTTCTTTAGCATATCTGAATGCTGGAAATTGACAAAGGTGGATTGAGGCAAGCAGAAAAATCTTTGAGAAAGAAGAGTGGGCAGACTCCAGTGTGCTAGGGAAGTGAGTTCTCCAAATGACAGCAGGGAGTGATCCCGTCCTTCTTCACAAAGGTAAGTCAAGTTCAAGACATATGTAAATGCTGACGTCCAGGTGGGAATCCATCCCCTCTCAAAGTCTCTTCATCTTTTCCTGAAACCAGCTTGTGTTCATGGAAAAATAAAAAAGGAATTTTGTTATTTCACTTTTCTTTGCTTGCTTTTTTTTTTTGTTCTAGAGCCTTCAGGTATGCTGTTAAGTTGCTAGTATCGCTCCACTCTTTTTTTTTAAACATAAGCATTTAGTGATATGAACTTTCCTCTTACCACATCTTTCATTGTGTCCCATAAGTTTAAGTAAGTTGTGTTTTAATTTTCAGTGAATTTCAGATAGTGTCTAATTTCTTCTTTCTCTCTTGACCCAGGTTTTATTCGATGGAGTTGTTTTCAGTGTCCATGAGTTTTAGACTTTCTGTTGTTTCTGTGGTTGAAATCCTGCTTTGAATCTGCCATGGTTTTAGAGAATGAAGGGAATTTCTATTCCCTTGTATTTGTTGAGACATGCTTTGTAACAGAGTATATGGTCAGTTTTGGGAAAAATTCCATAAGTTATCGAGAATAAGATATATTCATTTGTATTTGGATGAAATGTTCTGTAAATATCTGTTAGATAGATACATGTGGTTTGTTCTTCTTTTTTAGTTTTCATCTCTTTACCTGTCCATTGGTGAGAGTGGGTATTGGAGTCTCACACTATCAATGTGTGGGGGCCATTGTGTGATTTAAGATTTACCAATGTCACTTTTACAAATGTGTCCCCTTGCATTTGGGACATAGATGTTAAGAATTGAGGCTTTATCTTGGTGGATTTTTTTTTATGACTATGAAATGTTTTTATGTCTGTTTTGATCATTTTTAGTTTGTGGTTTATCTTGTTAGATATTAGAATGGCTACATCAGTTTGCTTCTTAGGTCCATTTGCTTGGAAAAATCTTTTCAACCTTTTACTCTGAGGTAATGTCTATCTTTGATACTGAGGTATGTTTCTTACATGCAGCCAAAGGATGGATCCTGTTTTCTCTTCCAGTCTTAGTCTTTGTCTTTGTCTTTTTATTGGGAAATTACTTCCATTGATATAGAAAGATATCAATGGCCAATGAGTATTAATTCCTGTTATTTTGTGATTGCTGTTGTTGTTGATGTTGGTGGTGGTGACATTGGCGACAGTAGTGGTGGTGGTGGTGGTGGTGGTGGTGTGTGTGTGTGCGCGCACGTGTGTGTTTCCCTTCTTTTGTTTTCACTGGTATAAGATTATTTCCTGTGTTTTCATGGGCTGGAGTTTTTCCTATAGGACCTTCTGAGGACTAGGTTTGTAGATAAATATTGTTTAAATTTGACTTTATCATGGAATATTTTGTTTTCACCATCATGATAATTGAAAGTTTTCCTAGGTAGAGTAGTTTGGGCTGGCATCTGTGGTCTTTTAGAATCTGCAGCACATGTGTCCAGGCACTTCTGGTTTTGAGAGTCTCCATTGAGAAGTCAGGTGTGATTCTAATAAGTCTTCCTGTATGCTACTTGCTCCTTTTCCCTTGTGGCTTTTAATACTCTTCCTTTATTCTGTATGTTTAGGGCTTTGGTTATTGTTTGACAAGAAAATATTCTTTTCTGGTCCAATCTATTTGGTATTCTGTATGCTTTTTGTACCTTTATAGGTATATTCTTCTTTAGGTTAAGAAAATTTCCTTCATGATTTTATTGAAATTATTTTCTGGGCCTTTAAGCTGGAATTCTTCCATTTCTTTCTATTCCCATTATTCTTTGGATTGGTCTTTTCATAGTGTCCTATATATCCTGGATGTTCTGTTGTAGAATTTTTTTAGTTTTAACATTTTCTTTGACTGATGCATCTATTTCTTCTATTGCAGTGTCAACACCTGAGAGTCTCTCTTCCAGCTCTTATATTCTGTTTGTG
Source organism: Meriones unguiculatus (assembly GCF_030254825.1). Classification (NCBI taxonomy): domain Eukaryota; kingdom Metazoa; phylum Chordata; class Mammalia; order Rodentia; family Muridae; genus Meriones; species Meriones unguiculatus. Next base: position 169,952,292 of record NC_083350.1, on the reverse strand, counting down.
AAGCTTTACTCTGTAGTTCCTGTTTGCTTACCTAAATTTTTTATTTTGAGAATTCCCTCAGTTTGTGTTTTCTCTTTTGCTTTGATATCCTTTTTCAGGTCTTAAACAGTTTTATTAATTTCCTTCAACTGTTCTTTTTTTGTTTTGTTTCTTGGCTTTCATGGCTTTCTTTAATGGATTTCTTAATTTTCTCCTTAAGGACCGCTATCATCTTTATAAAGTTGGTTTTAAGTTCTTTTTCTTGTGCTTCAGTGGTGTTGACTTGCTTTAGCAAGACAGCTAGGCTCTGGTGGTAACAACAATAGTTGTTGACTGTGTCCTTACATTGGGGTCTAGGCACCTAAGGTTGATTGTAGGTGTAGATGTTTATTTCTGAGTTCCTCTTTGTTGTATGAATGTTTTGTTCCTTGGTTTCTGTTTCCACACTTGTCTTTTGGCCTGAGCGCCTTGTGGTTGACCAGGGATCTCCACCTGACTTCTGACAGTTGCTGTAGCCTCTGTCTGAGTTGATGTTATCTACCCATGTTGGGGACTGGGACAGGGCAATGAGGAGGAAAGGTGGTATTGGGAAAAGGGAAGGAGTACAGAGAAAGTGAGTGGGTTCTCCAGAGGTTCTACCTAGATGTCTGGTACCGAGCATGGCCTCTTGTTTCCTGGAACAGTTTTCATACTGAAATTTCCTTGCAAATAATGAAAGAAACAAAAACAGCTGTATCTTTTTTTATTTCTACCTCCAGAAATTGACCTACAGTGATTGACCTACAATAAAATAAATTATGGTCTTATGCAAAAGCATGTCTTTATGAAGATATTTAGAAAGTGGTTCTTTCCTTGAGAACCAAAATGTTTCTAAAATGCAAAGAGGGGTTAATGTAGTTCATACGAATAATTTATGTGGAGTGTTTGAGACAAGTAGGCTTGTTCTGCTGCCTGCTCTCAGCAGAAGCACACAAGGTCAGCCACTGGCCACCACGATGAGATCATTCATTCCATGCAGATCTCTTGCCAAACCCTTCTCTTCTCTCAAGATGGCAGGGACGGGCTTTGTTTGGGTTTTGCTGAGTTAAACATGCTAAGGCAAATAGAGTCCCCAGAGTTGTCTTAACATCTATCTACTCAACAACAAGAAAAAAAAAAGTTTAAAGAGCCCAAGCCTTCTTCACAGACTCCTGTGCTTCTTACTGGATTTATATGAAGTCTCTCTGTGGACTTTGCAGTTCTTCCTGGATCTATATGAAATGTCTCTGTGGACTGTGCAGAAAGGTGGCATGGTATATAGTAGATGCTAGGTCACAAAGCTCCCTGGTCAGACTGTGACCTTCATGATTTCTGTTGGCTGCAGAAAGGAGGCTAGGGACTCAGCTGTTGGCATATGTTTTATCTATTTTATTCAGGTTAATATACCTATATATCCCTTCCATTCCTTATTTCTTCCAACCCCCCACACACAGTAGGAGAGAAAGGTTGGAGGGGAAGTGGGCAGAGACCTCTCCCCACTGAATAGGGAAGTAGTTCCTTGGGGCAAGTCCAAACTTCATCATCAGGACATCCAGCAGCCCAGCAAACCAGGAAAACCAGCAATAGCAAATTCAGCAGCCAATACAGCAGCAGGATGAACCAGCAACTTGGAGGTGGGGGTGGGGAGGAGCAGCAGCCTCCACCTTCCTTCTAGGGGCTCTCCCATTTATACTCTACCAAGAGTTCCCAGAATTAAACTATCTGCAGCACAAATCACAGCCCTGGGAGAGAACGAGACATTATAATTAGCTGCTGTGGACAATCTGAAGCATCCTCATATTCCACACCTGGGATTAAAACAAAAACATAGTCACATAACATAACTGGATTTACAAAAAACAAAACAAAACATAATTTTCACTATGCTCAGCCTTCCTTCCCATTTGGGTCAGGGGTGATTTGGGAAGGGGCAGTCTTGTTCCATGGCTTCCCATCCCCCAGCCTTCAGAAACAGCAGAACCCAGTAACATTTTCTGACTTGGCCTCTGAGGTAAAATAATGTAGCCTGTAAAGCAAACAGACAGATTCTTGTCTTGTCATTTTAATACCAATTGCCCGGATAAAAGAGAAACCGCAGTGAGCTTCGTTACAGTGGCTGACTGTGAAGATTAATTAGCAGCTTCCCTCCCCCTTTCCTGCTGAACTATGTGGGTGACACTCAGCCCCCTCTCCGTGCTCTGGCCGATTGATGGAGCATTCAGCCCATTAGTAGAAGGGTTTTCCAGCAGTGTGGCTACTTTGTTCTGAACAAACCTTTTCACTCCAACTACTTCATCTGAAATTGTTGCTTTTGAACTTTCCATTATCCCTATGGGTTCTATGAGCCAACTATTATTTGCAGTTTCAGGCTGTGAATACCATTAGGTTGAATTGATTTAATGCATCACATTAGGAACAAATGCACTACACTTATCATTGCCATGGATACAAACTAGGCCCAGACCCAAGGCATAAGGTAGAATTGTTATGGACCAATGATGCTCAAAATGAAATTTCAAAAAGAAAATGTATGTGACATTCGTCTCCATCAGATATGGTACCCACCAGAGTCCCTTTGCCTTCTGAATTGAGCTGGCAGTAAAGTTTCCCTATAACTTGACCCAAAGCTGCATTTCTGCTCCATTTCCATCTGAAATCCTGAGCAGCCAGCAAAACTGTCATATCTTGTCCCCTACCAGGATCTACTTTTTCTTAATGCATCTTACCCCCTGCGTCTCTGTCATACCGTGTGCTCTGTAGGTGTGTTTCTGTCTTAGCTGACAATGGGCTTTGGTGTCTATTCTAGTTCACATTTCTGTTGCTGTGGTGAAACACGATAAAAAAAAAAAAACGACCTAGAACAGGAAAGACTTGATTTAGCTTATACCTCCAGGTAACAGCCCATTATTTCTAGAAGTCAAGAACTCGTGCAACTAGTCACATTACATTCAGTCAAGAGCAGAGAGAAAAGAATGTGTCCACGCTTGTTGATTGCTTGTTAGTTTTGTTCAGCTCAGGGCCCAGCCCATAAAATGGTGCTCACACTCAGGATGAGTCTTTCTCCAGCAGTTAATAAGCAAAACCCTACACACCTGTGCACAGACCCTCCTGGTCTAGATAACTTCTCATTAAGTCTCTCTTCCAAGATGACTGCAGGTTGTGCAAATTTAACAGAATGAACCAGCGCAATGCTCTTTGACAACTTGACAAATAAACATCACTTAGGCTGTAACTTTCAAACCCCCGTTGCCAAAGTCTCACGATACTACATAAAACAGTGTAGTTGAATTCTAAAACTCTCCCACTCTTTAAAATCCTAACACTTAAAAATTCTAAAGTCTCCCAAATGTGTGCTTCTAAGAAATAAAAAAAGATATATAAACATTCATATTCCAAAAGTGAAATGAACAATCACATGTTAAAAGGAAAGAAAGAAAATCCAGCAGTGTGAGTTAAACTTTGTAGCTCAATGCCCAGGATGCTTTTGGCCTTCTGGGCTCCAAAGGACTTGGGCAACCTTCCCTCTCCAGCTGCGTCCTCACAGCACACACACGCTTTCCTTTCAGGACTGCTCCACTGCACACCTAAGCTCTTCTTGGCAGATGCTGCATAGTCCTGGGGTTCCCATTGTAACTGAGGCTTAACCTTCACCAGTGACCTCTTTGCAGGCATACTGACCTTGCCACTATGCCACTTTGCAGGCACACACCTTGCCTCAGATACTCGCCATGATTCCTTCAATCTTCCATTTTCATGGCTTCAAAGCCTGTACCACATGGACAACTATTACCTTGGTATTTAAGATTTAGATTGCAGGTACTGGGGCTAAAGAGATGGCTCAGCTGTTAAGAGCACTGTCTGCCATGGGCTACATCTGAGCAGGGGTTCTAGGTTATATCCATGCATGGTCCTTGGTTGGAGAAACAGTCTCAGTAAAGACCCCTGTGCCCAGATATATTTGGTCCTTGTGGAGCTCCTGTCCTCTCCATGTCTTACTAACTCCCCCTTCTTTCATATGATTTCCTGCACTCTGCCGAAGGTTTGGTTATGAGTCTCAGCATCTGCTTTGATACACTGCTAGGTAGAGTCTTTCAGAGGCCCTCTGTGGTAGGCTCCTGTCCTGTTCCCTGTTTTCTTCTACATCCAATGCCCATCCCATTTATCTTTCTAAGTGAGGATTGATCATCTTATCCCAGGTCCTCCTCCTTGTTTAGCTTCAGATTTTAGTATGTTTATCCTATCTTATAGGTCTAGTATCCACTTATAAGTGAGTATATACTGTGTGTGTCTTTCTGCTTCTGGGATACCTCACTGAGGACAATCTTTTCTAGATCCCACCATTTGCCTGCAAATTTCATGATTTCCTTGTTTTTAATTGCTGAGTAGTATTCCACTGTGTAAAAGCACCACAGTTTCTGTATCCATTCCTCCATTGAGGGACATCTGGGTTGTTTCCAGGTTCTAACTATTATGAATAAAGCTTAATTTAAAAAAATGTCACAAGACATGTACACATAAACATGCATGTGCTCACACATTAAATAAATAAAGTTTATAAAAGTTGTGAATAATAAAAATTAAAATACAAAAAAAGAGCTCTTCCAAAGGTCCTAAGTTCAATTCTCTGCAACCACATGGTCGCTCACAACCATCTATAATATGATCTGGTGCCCTCTTCTGATGTGCAGTGTACGTACAGATAGAGCAGTCATATACATAAAATAAATAACTAGAATGTGGGTGCTATAAAAGAGGAATAGGGAGGGTTAAGTGTAAAGAGAGGAAAAGGACATTGGGGGTATCGTAGTTAACTCTAAGAATATTTCGAAAAGCTATATGGAAATTTAGTATTTTTAAAACAATACACACATATATATGTAGATAGATAAATAGATGATATATTGATAGATAGAGATATTTATTCAAATATATGTATATATATATATATATATAGTGTGTGTGCGTGTGTGTGTGTGTGTTTGTGTGCACGTGCATGTTTAGGGAGAAAGGAGAATTGGATGAGAGATAAAAAAAAGAGATGACTAGCCTAAATATTTTTTCCAACTCCTTAGCATATCCACAGCCTTTGTCTACCTAGTCCTGGTTCTGTACTGATTTTTAGCATTTTCCATTCTTCTCTTGTGTGTTCTCAGTTTTCTTTATGTGTGGCATTTTATTGACTATATTTACCACAGCACTTGCCTAGTGTGCTCAAGCCCTGAGTTTTATCAAAGGATAGACAAGTTTTTAAGCGCTGGGGATTCGAAAGTCCAGGGCTTGAGCACACTAGTCTACAGCTTTGTCACTGCATTATATCCTCCCTCCACCCCCAGCAGTGGCGTGCCTTTTAATTAACCTGTAACTGTATCCACAGTCAATAATTATTAATTTCAAACATCAGGTAATGACTAAGGATCAGCTAAGATCCCAGCAAAGTTGAAGAGTAAGTAATCATTGGGCTCAGCATTATGTTCAACCTTGAAAAATGTTCCTCGTGGTATCTACAGAACATAAAGGAGTATGAGCCATGACCAACTTCCACGGAGTGATCAAAATTACAGGGAGCTTTGGTTCTACTAAGTTACAATATTTTAATAAAACTTTGATAAGAGACATACCCAAAGCTACTAAGCACAAAGTATGTCATTCTGAAGAAATATTTAGATTTTCAATATTGAATTACATTTCTTTACAGAATTGCATCACTTCACCCCTCCCACTTCTCCCTCCAGCCTTCCTAACTACCCTTCCTCTAGCCCTACCCAAGTACTCCCTGGTTCTACCATATATAATAGAAAACAGTTTCTTTTTTAAGTTATATTCATAAAAAGATGAGCAGTGAGGCTCTTCTGATTAAGTCTTGCAGAGTCAGATATCCACTGGAAGGCCTCCTTGGTTGAATCCTACCGTCTGGGGCACCATGGACAGGTTTAACTTCTCTGCATCTTGTGCCTCTCACCCAGAGTATGGAGCCCATAGCAGGGCAATTTATCTGAAGAGCCACACCCTTACTTGTTCATATCTCCATGAGGAAGGTCCTGCCCAGCAGCCTAGGAAAGGGAAGATGCAGAAGATTAAGCTTTAAGCTCCTCTGTCGTCTTCCCCTAGATACATCCTGGAGTTATAAGGGACACTGTTGGCCTTACTATTTTACTATTTATATTATTTTATTTTATTTTTTTATGTCTCTTCCTTCACCACCTAAATCCTTTCCAACACCCCAAAACCAGGTAGGAGAGAAGGAACATTAGTGGGGAGAGGAGACAGAGATCTCTTAAGATACTTCCTGCTGGCTAGTGTTTTAGAGTTCTAGAGAGTAAGTCCAATCTTCGTTTCAGGGTACCTCCAACTTCTCATCCAACTGCATAGATAACAATCAGGAGCAGCATGGGGGAAGCAGAGCCCCCCCCCCCTTTCTCTCTGGGCCCTGGCATTTATTCTCTCTCCAGAGTCCTCAGATTTAAAGTATCTGCAGCTGGCAGAGGGCCCCTCTCAGGTCCGGCACCAGGCAAATAGTTTGCTGCTCTGAAAAATCTGAATCAGTCCTACACCCTACACCTGAAATCAAAACAAAAACATGTTTACATCCACAACAGGACACTGAGATGACCATGAGGACAAAGAATATTAGAATATGAATTTTGTGACCTGTGATCTATTTTTAAACAGTTCATGACCCAATAAAGATGACATTACTGTAAAACAATTTAACATCAGATAACAAAGAAGGATTAGCCAAGATCCCAACAAAATCAAATAGTGTGTGATAATTTGGCTCTGCACTATGTTGCAACCTCAAAAGAATATATCTCATGGCATTCACAGAACAGGAAGTGATCTTGGAAATAAATACATGACGCCTCCAACCCTCCAACTTCCACTGTTTTCACACCAATCTACCTAAAAACCTTTGATCCAAAAAGTTAACCCGCCTACAAGATGTGCAGAGATAAAGATCGGGCAGAGACTGAGGAAATGACCAGCTGATGCCTGGCCCAACCTGAGACCACCCCATGGCTTAGAGCCAACCCCTGGTGCCATTGATAGTACTCTGCTGTGCTTATAGGCAGGAGCCTAGCATAACCATCCTCGGAGAGGCCCACACAGCAGCTGATCGAATCAGATGCTGGGACTGACAGCCAAGCATCAGGTGGAACTCTGGTAGTCCTGTGGAAGAGTGAGGGGAAATAAAAGGCCACAAAGGAGACAAGAATGCCACAAGAAAACCAAGAGAGTCAACTAACCTAGGCCCATGAGGGCTTGCAGGGACGGCAGCACCTAGGCCCCCTACACATATGTAACCAATGGGCAGTTTGATTTCTGTGTGAGTTCCCTAGTTTGGGGAGAGGGGGCTGTCTCTGACATAGACTCTGTTGCCTGCTTTTGGATCACTTCCCTCTGGTGGGGCTGCCTTGCCTAGCCTCAGTGGATGAGGATGAGATCAGTTCTGATGCGACTTGACATGCTGGGGTGGGTTGGTGGGGGGAGATTTTTTTTTCTGAGGAGAATGGAAGGGGGTGGAAGAAGAAGGGGAAAGGGAGGACTGACAGGAGAGGAGGGAGGGGGCTACAATCTGGATGTAAAGTGAATATATAAATTAAAAATAAAATTTAAAAAGATAACGAAGAAGGATCAGCTGAGATTCCAGCAAAATCAAATAGTGCCTGATAATTTGGCTCTGCACTATGTTGCTACCTCAGAAGAACATACCTCATGGCCTTCACAGAACATGAAGTGACCTTAGAAATAAGGTCCCCTCCAATTTCCTCTGGGTGAAAAGTGAGAGGAGCTGCATTACTCCACTCCCAAGTTAGAGGTGAAACAACAGATGAAGATGGGGAATCCATGCCTGTCTGCTGGGCAGTGCTCTCTCCACTGACTGAGTCCCTGAGGGTACTGAGCCCCAGCCCAGGGAGGAGCACGAAGCAAAATCATAAGGGCAATTTGGGCAGAATAAGCAAATCCTCATCGCAAAACAATTGTGTTTGAAAACCACTTTTTCTATCAAGACTTTCCGCATAACATGAAAGTGGAAGGGAGACTTAGGAAAGATGGTGAGGAATGGCAGAGGAAGGGTGAGAGAGGATGGCAGGAAATGAATATGATCAAAATATTTCATATATCTATGTACATGAAAATGTCATAATGCAGCTGATCACCTTCTTGAATTGATGCATGCTAATAAAAAAGAAAGAAAAGTTATACTAAAGACTTTATGGTTCATATGTGTCACAGTTGGATAGAACCATTGATTCTCCTGCCCCGACCCCAGCCTTAGACAACTTTCATAGTACCTTCTAGTACCATGAACCACAACAGTGACCAGCATGGCAAGATATCCCCAAAGGTACAATAACAGTACTCATATATTGGCAGTAACCAAGTCTAATTGTACTTAATGTCCATTCAGAGAAGGGAAGTCATGCCTGATACTTGAAACCTAGCCAACTACCTGGGGGTAGTGAGGTCATAGATCTTGGAAGTGAGCCTACTACCACAGCCTTTATAGACCAGCTATTTGCTAACTGAACACTAAACCTATTTTTACACCCACAAATAAGTGTTGCTCTCACTCCTCATCAAAGAAGCTGCTCTTTGCGGCAAGTGGAGGCCATTGCAGAAAACAATGAGTAGCTTTTACGAAAGGATTTAGTGTTTGTGGTTTTGTCATTCTTTGTTTTTGTTGCTTGTAAGACTCTTGCTGTGTTGCCCTGGTCTTGAACTCACCACCCTCTATCAACACATATACAGCTAAGGGTGTGTGAAGTACATAGTGAAGATAATCATCATGACATTTAAAGACTTCCTTAGAGAGCTAATAGTTCCTTATTACCAAAAATATACAACTTAGAGTAAAAACATCTATGCCTGTATTAATTTACCCCACCACAACCAAGTGCCGCATCTTAGATGGCCACAACAGAAATGTATTTTCTCTCAGTTCTGCAGACTGGAATTCTGAGGTCGAAGTGACAGCAAACTTGGCCTCTTCTGAGGACTTTTCCCTGGGCTTGTGGATGGCCCGCTGTTCTGTGTTTCTTCACCTGCCTGGCATGAGCCTTATGATAAAGACATGAACCCTTATGGCTTCATTATACGATAGTTATCCCTTTAAGGACTCTGTTTCCTAATACAGTCACATTCTGACATACTGGGAAGAGGCCAGAGTTTCAGTGCATGAAAATTTGGGTGAGACAATCTAACCCATTTATCTACAGCCATATATAGTTACATCTATATCTGTATATCTCTATACAAATGTGTTTATTGCCTGTCTCATATAAGCCTGGAATTCTCATAGTGAAGACTCCTCCAAACCCTACTACATAACAATGAAAGGACACATAGCCAGTCTAATTTCCTCAGCTTAGGTAGCATGTGACCTGCTAGCATTCTTATTAGGAATGGACACTCTACAGCCAACTGCTAACTAATTTCAGTGTTCCTGTGAGGATGTCTGTAGGAGATAAAAGGATTCAGAGGGGGCACTCAAAAACAGATGGGGTTCAATTACACTTTTGATTTTGAATTAATTTTGGATGCTGCAACACAGAAATATTTTACTGTTACCAAATTTCTCATGACTCCCATACATTGTGACCTGGCCCCATGTGGATTTTATGACTGAAATTTTTCTTAATATTTTTTTATTTTAATTTTTATTAATTACACTTTATTCACTTTGTATCCCCATGTAGCCCCTCTCTCCACCCATCCCAGTCCCACCCTCCCTTCCCCTTCTCCACTCATGCCACTGATAGGGGTGGTCTTCCTCTCCTTCCTTCTGAGCCTAGTCTATCAGGTCTCATCAGGAGTGGCTGCATTGTCTTCCTCTGTGGCCTGGTAAGGCTGGTCCCACCTCAGGGGGAGGTGATCAAAGAGCAAGCCAATCAGATCATGTCAGAGACAGTACCTGTTCCCATTACTATGGAACCCACTTGGACACTGAACTGCCATGGGCTACATCTTGCAGGGGTTCTAGGTTATCTCCAGGAATGGTCCTTGCTGGAGTATCAGTCTCAGAAAAGACCCCTGTGCCCAGATATTTTGGTTCTGTTGCTCTCCTTGTGGAGCTCCTGTCCCCTCTAGGTCTTTCACCTCCCCCTTTCATAAGATTCCTTGCACTCTGTCCAAAGGTTGGCCATAAGTCTCAGCATCTGCTTTGATACTCTGCAGGTAGAGCCTTTCAGAGGCCCTCTTTGTCAGTCTCCTGTCCTGTTCTGTTTTTTCTCCTTCTTGTGATGTCCATCCTCTTTGCCTTTCTGAATGGGGATTGAGCATTTTAGCCAGAATCCTCCTTCTTGATCAGTTTCTTTAGGTGTACAGATTTTAGTAGGTTTATCCTATATTATATGTCTAATATCCACTTATGAGTGAGTATATAGCCTGTGTGTCTTTCTGCTTCTAGGATACCTCACTCAGGATAATCTTTTCCAGATCCCACCATTTGCCTGCAAATTTCATGATTTCCTTGTTTTTATTGCTATTAAGCAATATTCTGGCATAGAAACCAACTGGTGGATCAATAGAATTGAATAGAAGACCCTGAAATAAATCCGCACACTTATGGACACCTGATTTTTGACAAAGATACCAAAACCATTCAATGGAAAAAAGACAACATCATCAACAAATGGTGTTGGGCTAACTGGATGTCTACATGTAGAAAAATGCAAATAGATCCATACTTATCACCCTGCACAAAACTAAAAGCCAAGTGGATCAAAGACCTCAATATAAAACCAGACACACTAAATCTGTTAGAAGAAAAGTGGGGAAGAGCCTTGAACTCATTGGCACAGGAGACCACTTCCTGAACAAAACACCAACAGCTCAGGCTTTAAGATCAACAATCAATAAATGGGACCTCATGAAACTGAAAAGCTTCTGTAAAGCAAAGGACACTGTCATCAGAACAAAATGACTGCCTACAGATTGGGAAAGGATCTTCACACAACCCTATATCTGACAGAGAGCTAATAATATCCAGTATATACAAAGAACTCAAGAAGTTAAACAGCAACAAATCAAATAATCCATAGAGGAATATCGAATGGCTGAAAAACACTTAAAGAAATGTTCAACATTCTTAGTCATCAGGGAAATGCAAATCAAAACGACCCTGAGATATCACCTTACACCCATCAGAATGGCTAAAATCAAACACTCAAGTGACAATACATGCTGGAGAGGTTGTGGAGAAAGGAAAACCTTCCTCCATTGCTGGTGGAAATGTAAACTTGTACCACCACTCTGGAAATCAGTCTGGTGCTTCCTCAAGATCCTGCCATACCACTCCTAGGCATATATCCAAAAGATTCTCAAGTACACAATAAGGACATTTGCTCAACCATGTTTGTAGCAGCTTTATTTGTAATAGCAGAAGCTGGAAACAACCCAGGTGCCCCTCAAATGAGGAATGGATGCAGAAACTGTGACTGACAATTTAAGAAGCTATGGTCAAGTGGAATATGGATGAGAACTGAAATCTACTGCAGACATGGATTGCAAGATTTGAACCACCTGTTGGTACATTGCTCCATCCAACCCAGAAACAGTGTCTGGATGAGTTTTGGAAGCTTTTGCTTCTGTTGCCTGTGGCAAAAAAAAAAAAAACCACCACAGAGTTCCTGGTAAGATAACTCAGTGACTTAGCCAATTAGGTGCTTGCCACCAGCCTAACTCCTGAATTCCATCCTCCGGGCCCACACGGTGGAAGGAGACAGACAAGCAACCCTAGCACTTTGTCCTCTGACCTTCACAATCAAACTGCGGCACATGCCTACATACACTTGCACCCAAACACACCTAATGAACATCATTTGTAAACGGTGTTGCTTCTTGCCTGGCAGCGAGGTCTGTTAGGAATCCCACCTAGAAAGCTGATTCTTTCAGAGGCTGTAATTTTACCGTAAGCAATGCTACAGTTTGTTTCTCGAACATTTCAAATTGAGAAGTGAATCAGTTACCAGGCAACTTATGATTCGTTTGGTCGAAGTTCAGGGATTGAGTAGTTGCTCCGCATCCGATTTATAGTCAGACAAGGCCTGCTATGGTTCACACTTGGCTCCTGGAAATCTGTGTGTGTGGCCCCTGCCAGCCTTCCTGACCTCTTTTTTCTAGGTGACCAAGTCAGCATCCTTACTGAAGCTATGCCCAGGCCATTCCCAGTGCGGAGAACTCACTGCTCCCCACAGCATCCCAGAATTCCCTGTTCTGCTGTTCTAAACAGATGTGCAGTAAGTTAGCAGACTTGACTCCACCGAGATTGCACCTTGGCTCTTCAGGAAACTTTGAGCTCATCTGCATAAGAAATAACAAGCAGAGGGGGACTGAACCCCGACAAGGCCAACAGCACAATTCCAAGCTGTGTCCCAGCGAGGCAGAAGAGTGTTCACGTGTTAACCACTGGCATGCTGCTCTGAGCAGCACCCCCTCAGCCTTCCCCCATCCCAACTCCTGTGCTGCTGCAGCGAGATTTGGAGGCTTCTAGGCAGAGCCCCCTGATGGAACAGCCCTCCCAGTCCTGTTCCAGTAAGGAGTGGTCACAGTGATCTTTCCTTCCCACTGCACACAAAGGCAAGGCGCTCCTTAAAGGGACCTTCCAGCTCCTCCAGGCAGTCGCCAACCCGAGTAAGAGCTGGCTCAGGAGCCCCAGCTTTTGCCTGAAGATGAGTGGGGAGGGGTCTTGAGACGCCTCCACCCCCGCATCCTCCAAAGCCAGGCAGGAAGGCACTTGGCAGGCAGAGCGCATGGAGACCACGGGTCCGCGCGGCCCCGCTTGCTGTTGGCTGCTTCTTGGGATGCTCCTCTCCAGTTGAGCCTCCTGCCTGAGATCCAGAGGGTGCTGGCGGCGCATCTTGCGGTATGCCTGCGCTGCTTTGAGCCAGCGCCCAGAAGCCAGCCCTCTGCATTCAGGTTCCTCGAACTGGCTCCAGGCAGGGCTGTGTGCAGTCACCATGAACGCTCAGCTCTAGGCTTCTGCACCAGCCTCCTGACCACATGGATCTGGCTGTTTAATCAGCCGAGATCACAGCCTGTGAAGACCGGGGAGGCTGATCCGCGCTCCAGCTGCTGAGACAACTTCCAGCCTCGTTGTTTACTTCTTTGGGTCCCAGGGACTCTGTGTTGCACCTCAGCCCCTCCTGCTCCTCCGTGGGCTCTGAAGTCAGCTGCCGGGACTCCGCTGAAGGCCCCCAGGAAGTGTGGCGAGAGGGGTTGAAAGACAGCAGCAGTCCCCCAACTGCTCACCCTCTGCCGACCGCCTGTGCTGTGGGGTTCTGAGAGGACCTTGCGCTGTCCTGGGAAGCAATGCAAGTCTCCATAGCCTGCACAGAGCACAATTTGAAGAGTCGAAATGGTGAGGACCGACTTCTGAGCAAGCAGAGCTCCACCGCCCCCAATGTGGTGAACGCAGCCCGGGCCAAATTCCGCACCGTCGCTATCATCGCTCGCAGCCTGGGGACCTTCACCCCTCAGCATCACATTTCTCTCAAGGAGTCCACCGCCAAGCAGACTGGCATGAAATATAGGTATGGATGCGAGGTCCCTCTGCCTGGGGCTTGCGTGTTCTTTGCAGTTCAGTCAGGCAGTTCTTCGGTTTTGAAGTGACTTAACTCAGCGCTGGTTTGCTTAATTAAGAATTCTCAGGTGTTTGCTTTTAAAGTAGCCCTGGAGGAGGTTGGGCAGGGGGATGAAAACACCCAAGGTGCTGTGCGTGCTTGTGTGCGATTTTTAAGATGTGGCTCATTTTGTATATTCTAAGTGTTATGAACACCTTAGGACCTTAATAAAGGTAGAGACAGTAGAGAAAACACACACACACACACACACACACACGCGCGCGCGCGCGCGCGCGCGCTGGAAGCTCTTTTCTATTAAGAAAGTTTGTCAGGAGCAGAAGCGTTTGTCCTGCTTTATGCACAGAGAGTGGATTCTGTGCTTATCCTATAGTTCCCATCCCACACCGCACTCTTGGATTTGAGAGACCAAGGCAACAAGCTAAGCACAGCGTGGGTGTGTGGGGAATACAGTTGGGAGGGATGTGAGGGTGATCAAAATACTATATTTACTAAAAGCAAAAAAAATTACTAAAATTTACTAAAAGCACATTTAGTAAAAGCAAAAAATCATTAAGCAAAAAATCATCGTTCCTACTGCCTGTGATTGCTGCATTGTTGCGTCACGGGTGTTTGCCGTGGAACAGTTTTGTCTAAGAGGATGTCTTAGCTAGGGTTGGTGTTGCTGTGCTCAAACACCATGACCTAAAGCAACGTGGGTAGGAAAGGTTTATTTTGCTTGTATTTCTACAACACTGCTCGTCATGGAAGGAAGTCCGGGCAGGAACTCACGCAGGGAAGGAACTCGGAGGCTGGAGTTGATGCAGAGTCCATGAAGGAGTCCTGCTTACTGGCTTGCTCAGCCTTCTTCCTTATAGAACCCAGAACCGCCATCTCAGCGGCACCACACACAACTGCCTAGGCCTTCCCACATCAATCACTAAGGAAATGCTGTATAGGCTTGCCTAGAGGCCCATCTTATGGATTTTTTTTCCTCAATTGAGGCTCCACCCCTCAGATGACTCTAGCTTATGTTAAGTTGACATAAAAATTGTCAGGTAGCACAATGGGCTTTTGCAGTCAGGAGCTCTCTTTCCCTTATGGTTTTGCTCTCTGCACAGGTGTACTCAGATTGGCCTCTAACTGTCTCATTCAAGTGTGGGCAGCCCTGACGTGGATGTCTTCATCACTTGGAGCTAAGCACAGTTTGTCACTGGCAACCATCTGGGACCTTCAGCACTCTTGAGTTCTTTGTAAATGACTAGAAATGTGATTCTTTCCCAGTCGTTGTCTTCTTTGGAACCACTCCATCTATCAGGGGATTTCTGAGGGTGTGGATGTGACACGCTTCACTTTTAGTTTCCGCTCTGGGTCACCTTTGTGGAAAAAAAAAAAAAAAAAAAATATATATATATATATATATATATATATATTAGGAGATAACACTAAATACAGGCCAAGTTTCCTTAGAGTTGGGAGGAGTACAGAGACAACGACAATGATGATGATGATGATGATGATGATGATGATGATGATGATAGTGAACACACCTAGTTAGAATGGCTAAGGTTAAGAAAAGACAAAAGCCGCCAAGAATGTGGGGAAAGAGGGACTGTTTTTCCTGTTGGCATAGCCACTCTGGAAACTAATGTGGAGTTTCCTCAGAATAAAAATAAACCTGTCATGTATCACTCCTGGGCATATAGCCAAAAGATACTACAGAGATACCCCTGTGTCCACGTTCCTATATGCCTTTAAGTGCTGAATGAACAAAATGTTCATATATGTGGTACATATACACAATAGAAACTTTATTCTACTGTAAAGAGAAATACAATTATGAAGTTAGCAGGTAAATGGTTGGAACAGGAAAATATGATACTAATTGATATAGCCAAGACCTATAAAGATAAACACATATGTTGTCTCTCAAGTGGATCCCAACTTCAATCTTGAAACATGTGTGTTTAAGTGAAAGTATCTGTAGAATCCAGGAACCACAGATAGAACACTGCGATGTGGGGTAAAGAAAAAAATTTGGGGAGATAGTGGAACACAGGTGGTCTAAAGGCAGGACAGAGGTAATGGAGCTAGAGGTAAGTGGAGAGAGGTTAGAGAACTAAAAAGGCAAGGCTAGGGAGAGAAATGACTAACACTAAGAATGCTTAGAAAAGGCATATGGAAACCTACAATTGTAAAAGATTTATAAAAACAATTTAATGAATTTGAATGGAGTTACCCTTGAAGGAATAAATGCTAGACCAGAATCTATAGGGTACCAAACAAAAATTCCAATGCCAGGTGCAGGATACTTCCCTTTGAATTGTTGTTGGTCAAGGGGCTCCCATAGACATCCCTCCCAAATACTACAGGCAGTTAGTTGCCTACAAGAACCAGATGGCAAGATTCTATTGCTGAGGACATTACACCATGGCCATAGGACATGAAGAAAACATGCTGGTACTAACATGGAAACTTCTTCACTACATCCTCTTTTTCATACTTTTAGAAGTTGTTATGCAGGATGCTGAGGAAAGGGGAGGGGAGAAGTCATCAGCTGTTTTGCCCAGATGTGTACCCTTCAAGATACAATAATGACCAGCATGACAAGATATGACCATTGGTGTAATACTAACACGATAGTTATGTGGTACCCAACCACTTACTGATTGAATTTATGGTCAACTCAATACAACATAGCTCATACTCAATACCGTAAATCTGTCCAAGAATCCATGGCTGAGGAAGTTATAAGCCCAAGGATAGAGTATATTATAATTATGTTGCTAAGTAGACTTAGTATCAAATTTTCTCATAATATTTAACCATGTTTATCTATTAGTGAAGCCTCAATATTAGCCACAGAAGTTCCTTTTTGCAGTAGATGGTACTTAAGACAGAGTAAGTTTTCAGTGAAAAGAATATGTGACCGTGGGGTGCCCAGACCAAAATAAGACATCTTTATCACAGCCCCTGCCTTGAGAGTCAGATAATCAAAGAGTGAGTGGAAAGACTATAAAAAGCAAAGGTTGGGGAGAATTGCTGTAAAGCTGTCTGGACATCACAGGGCCATTGTACATATGAACTCACTATGGCTGTGGTTGCCTGTGAAAGGCACACATGACCAGCCAGCCAACATTGCAGCAAGGATGTAGGAAGCAGGAAAAGTCCTGAGCGAATGTGTACTGTTTGATATAGACATAGCCATGTCAAGAACAAATGTCTCTGGCCCATAGGAGCAGCAAAATCTTTCCCAAAGGGATGACAAAGCCATTCTCAGTACTGAGTGTGAATGTTGATAGTGTATACAGGAAAGGTCCAGTGTAGTTTTCTCCATCCAGATATTTATGGCCTGAAGATTGCTCTCCTACAGAGACGGCTCCTATTAAGACTAGCTAACCCTGCCTCCTTGTTCAGTTTATTTAACCCTGCCTCAGAAAAGGCTGATTCTGGCTCAAAGATCAAGGTACTATCTGGCATGGGGTTGGGGGAAATAAAGAAGCAGGAGCTTGAAGCAGCTGCACCATAAAAAAAAAAAAACAACAGACAGCAATGATTGCATGTATGCTAGGACTCAGCTTATTTTCTCTACTTAATACAGTCCAGAATCACAGCCATAAAAATGGGTCTGACCCACAGTAGGCAGGCCTTCCAACCTCAACATAGTGAAGATAATCCCACAGGTATGTCCACAGGTCCATTTCCTAAGTTAGTATAGATTCCTTCAAGGTGAGAGTTAACACTAACCATCACAAATGTCATGTTACTTTATACAGAGATACCCCAGAAGTTCAGGACACGAAAGTTTGCTTTGCTAACTCCAAGAACAGTGTTCTTTAATCTTCAGAGTTTTACAATGCAACTTTTTGCTCATGTGCCTTTTAAAAAAGGTAAAACAAAAAGAAACTACAATGCAGGAAGCACTTCTAGAAAGGACATGCCTCTTCTCTACATATGCACAATTTTCTGCTTCATCTTTTATCCCAAGATGGAAGACCTGCAGTGTGCTAAGAAAACTAGCCAAGATCTAAGTGTCCTGCAGAACTGAAAGGATGCTAAACTCCCCTCCCAGCAACTCTAGGCTATTGCATGTCCTAAAGCCAGACATAAAATCACCTCCAGATGTGGATACCATCACAGCATCTAAAGTACTGCTGCCTCAGAAAGAGATTTATCAGCCCATGGGCAGGTGAACAGACAGGACCATGCATCATTGCTAGGCAGAAATACTCATCTGGCCACTCCAGACTGACACCTTCTGTGTTATTAGAGAATGATTTGCAAAGTTTGAGCCTGAAAATGGGAATCAAAATACATTGAAACATCATCGCAAACTGGCTGAAACCAAACCAGAAGCCCAGCAGTGATTTTTAGTTGTAGGAATTGACAACGAGGGAGGACTCTGAGAGCGCATGCATGGGTCATATGGTCCAGCCCTCATGAGAAATCTGCCCTGCTTTTCCAATTTGTTCCATGCAGCAACTACCTATAAAGCCCCTGAAGAAAAACTGTACAATCTTTCATATCAGGGATGGAAGATTTGGGCTTCTCTTTCTAAGAATCAGAACCATGGGTTGGCAAGGTAGCTTGTGGGCAGAGAACTTGGTGTTTGCTCACAAAGCTGACAACCTGAGTTTGATCACTAGGACCCACATAAAGGTGGAAGGAGAGAAGCAATGTGACAGAGCTGTCCTCTGGCCTCCACTTGCATGCTGTGGCAGGCAAGGTCACCCATATTATACATACACAATGATAATGAATTAAAAATGGAAAGAGGAGTGAGTGTGGTGGAATTGTTGGTGTCTTTAAAAACTTGGTTATGTAAGCATGGTCTTGTTTTAATCCAGGTGTAGGATATGGGGCTGCTTTAGACTGTCCACAGCAGCAGGCTATTTGCCTCATGGGGGCTCTGAGAGGGGTGTGATCTTTGCCAGCTGCAGATAGTTTAATTCTGAGGACTCTGGAGAGGGAATAAAAGCCATAGCCAGGAGAGAAACGGGGTCTCCAAGAAAGAAGACTGCTACTCCTGTTTGCTGTTGATGCAGTTTGATGAGAAGAAGTTGGAGATATCCTGAAACAAAGATTGGACTTGCCCCAAGGAACTATGTCTCTAAACAGCAGGAAGTAGTAAAGAGACATACACTCCCCCACCACACACACACCTTCTTTCTCTCCTACCTGATGTTGAGGGTTGGAAGGGAAGAAGAGGTATAAGAAACAAACAAACAAAAAGATTTAAAAAATATGCACTACAAGTCAGAATCATACACTATGCTTTAAAGTCTTCAAAGAAAGCAATAAGGTGAGTGTTTCAGGATTCTCGTCTCTTGTCTGGACCCCACAGTCTCACCAGGGATGAAAATGAAGACAGAAAGCTAAGAGGTAAGAAAACAAGGGAGGCACAGAGGGGTTCACAGAGGACCAGACTCCTGGAGACACCTGCAGAGAGAGACTTTTCTATTTTGGTCCTTGCACAGGTGGCCCATCTATTCTACTGCAGACCATTCAGGATAGGGTACACTGCAGGGTTACACAACAGCCCTGCCTGCTGACAATGTGTTCAGCTCTTTGAAGCTGCATTGGAAACTTCTGTGCCTGTTCTTTATTGAAAGGAAAATGAGCTAGCTGTAATTTTCTGCCTCACAAGGGTTCTGGGACTTGAAAGCCATCACCACAACTCAGCTTCCCAATTTCCAAAATGATCCCCGTCCATTTGTAGAACCAGAATGGGCCTTTTTATTTCTCCTATATTTTGTTTTATGATTCCCAACTGTGCTTAAGTGTCTCATTTAAACCCTCCACGTGTTGACTACTTCCTCTGTAAGTCATTCAGTGTTGGAAACATCTGGACATTTCAGCACAGAGTAATAGGATTACCCAATCCAGAGACTTCTTTGAATCTTTATTTGCACACCGTCTCATACTTACTAAGAGGAAAAAACATGTTTTTATTATTTTATCCAGTTTTTGAAAAAATGCTATGAAACCTTTAAAAACTATTCTAACCTACCTGAGAGAATAATAAAGTATGACCGTCCTGACGCATCGTAAGTCCTAATCCAAGAGGAATGACTGAGGTCAGTGTGTGTTAACTCTGATGCTTACAAGTGGTGATAGATATTATCTCCGGTTAAAGAAATAAAAAAGGTTCAAATTCGGTACATAAGTTTCAAAGTCATTTAAGCATCCAAGGAAAGAAAACTAACACTTCCTAATAGGATTATACTGCATTTGGGTGTATTATTTTGAAAATATATTATTAATATGTTTATGTGCATGTGTGTGTTTTGCCTGTATGTATGTCTATGCACCATGTGCATGTTTTGTGCCTGAGGAGGCCAGGAGGGAGCTTTGGATTTTCTGGAACTGGAGTTACTGGACATAGTGAACCATGTGGGTGCTGGGCATCCAACCCAGGTCCTATGGAAGTGCCAGTGCTCTTGATTGCCGAGCCATCTCTCCAGCTCCTCTAACGTGTTCTTATCATTTATCATCTTAATCTAGCAGACTTACCTACAAAAGAAACTGCATAAGTCTAGTATTAATCAGTAATAAAAATGTTCTCTTTTGATAATTAACAGCTCCCAACAGTATGCTATAGACCCATGCAGTTTCTCAGGGCTTCTGTACTTTAAAAACAAACAAACAAACAAACAAAACAAACCTCCTGAGGAGCATGGGGTATAAGTACTCAGTTCTCCATTTCTTTGAAATTAATTTCTACTTTAAAATGGGTTTTCATGCTGATTTTTTTAATATCTGTGGGCTGAGGCAACAAGTTCATTATAAAAATCAACTGTAGCAGTAATGTGGTTTTAATGAACTCTGATTCTCCCTCATCTCAGGAACTCGCACAGGGTTCCTCTGGGGGCATTTAATGCAACCAGATGTTCTGATTTAATTGGGGACTTGCTTACAGTTTCAGAGGGTTAGTCTGTTATCATCATGGCAGGGAGCATGCATGCAGGCAGGCAGGCAGGCATGATTCTATGGAGGCAGAGTGAAAGAGATACTGGGCCTGTCATGAGCATTTGAAAAGTTAAAGCCCACCCCCAGTGACACATTTCCTCCAGCAAGGCCACACCTCCTAACCCTTCCTAAACAATCCACTGACTGGAAACTAAACATTCAATTATTTGAGTCTGGGAGTGGGGGTGTCATTCATTAAAACCACCAAAGAGAGAGCCCACTGGATAAAGTCCTATTTCAGAAGGAGGGGTCATTAAATGGTGGCATGAGAGCGGCTAAGAAGCTTAGGCTGGAAGTTGCGAATGTGTTGCTTTGTTGTTGCCGTATGGTCACTATAAAGCCAGCGGCTTAAAACACACATACTTACTTTTTCCCTGAGATATCACAAGTATGAAATCAACAGCAGGTGGAGCTACTTCCTTCTGCAGGTCCTGGGTGGAAACTTCAAGGTCGCCTGCATTTCTTGGCTCAAAGAAATCCGTGTGAGCTTGGAGTACAGGCTGAGCACTCCTTCACCCTTCTTCCCAAGTGTGTGGAAATCCCCCTCCTTCATGCAGCTCTCCTTTCCCATTCATTAGAAATGACCACAAGCCTGGCCCAGGCAGAACTAGCCCTGAGTTCACCTCACAAGCATTTCTTTCCCTGCCTCTTGTCTCCTTAACCCCTCACTCCATCAAGCACCTCACCCTGGATCTTTTGAATACAATTTTCCCTTTCTTAGGAAATTGCACTTTCAGGGCACCCACATACACACAGAAACTTGACCCAACTGAAAAATATAAGCAAGTTCTGATTGGCCATATACATGACAGAAGAATGTCTGGGCCTAATTTGTGGGCATGTTTGTTGAATTCAGTATTAGGAGAGACTAAGGGAAGAAAAAAAAAAAATAAGTGATTAAGAAGACACAGCCTCCATCCTTATTTAATTGGATGTTCTAGCAAACTGAGAAACTAGCCCCCAGAGCTGTCCAAGTTCTCACCCCAGCACTGTGAATGAATGCCTCACAGGACTTTGCACTGAGATTAAACTAAGGAGCTCGATGAGGAGAGATTGTCCTGGATTTCTGAGTACATCCTACTGTAATCACAAACACCCTTACCACAATAAAAAGGAGATTCTGACAGGGTGATGTGTTGACACTTGTTCACTGCTGAGTCTGAGGAGGCCAAGTGCCACAAATGCAGCAACACAAATGAAAAGGCCAGGAAGTGATTCACGTTAAATCTGCTTAGCAGGGTATTAGTCCCTCCTGGGGCTATGGCAGCTGGCCTTATCCAGGAGGGAGGAATCTCTGTTCTATGAGCATGTTCTTGGGGCAGGACACTCTCAGTGACTGTTTTTCCTGGAAAGCAGAGAACATGCTTGAGTGACCAGAGCTGGAGTGGTATTTGTAACTGACCCCCTCTCTGTGTAAGGCATCATGGTTTCAGCTGGAAGCACCACTTTCCAATGCAGCCTCCCTTTCCCATCTGATCAAAAGCATTCTCTCTCTCAGCTCTGTGTATGTGTGACACTCATCAGCCCGTGATGCTACTGGCTACCTGGTATTTGACTGTTTTGTGTGCTGGCTCAGAAGTGACCTCTTGGAGGGGAAAAATCCATCTTCTTTCACTTGATCAATAATTACTGAGCACCTGCCACATAGTGGGTGCTTGGGAGAAGAGCTAGAAGTGGGAGTACAAAAACACTTAGTGTTGGAATGGACTCTTGTATGTCAAAGATACCAGATATCTGTTCTCTGATTAAAAGCTGGGCATACATAAGTACATAAGACAAGTATATAGTCGATTCCAAGTAAAGGTTCACAGAACCAATTCTCCTTCATTGTTTCCTGGCTACATTTTGGGTAAAATCTTCCAACAATCAAGAATCCTATGAGCACAAAACAGGAAGCATGTGGCTCATGGAAAACTGAGTTGCTACAAGATTCACTTCCATGAAGTGATATTTCCAACATCAGACATTGAGTCATAACTAAGAACCAAAAAGATTAAGTTTTGATCTGTGGTACATGGAAGTGGTTTGGTTAAATGTGTGTGTTTCATAGAAATGGGGGGATATGGAAGCAAGCTGAATAAGAACAGGAAATTGCAAACATATACTCCCTCCAAAAAAGAATCACCTCATCAGAGTCTTCATCATCTCTCTCAGGTGCAACAATGAAATTAGCTAAAACTTGGAATGGAGAAAATACTATGAGAAACTTTGTGGCCTATCAGCTCTCATTCTTAATGTGAAGTATTAGTCAAAATATCTGATAAATGTCATACATTGAGCATCACAAAGACAAGAATACAGTTATAAATCCAGCCCTACCTTAGAAAATGCAAACATTCCATTAAAATGCTACCAGAAGTAAACATATATCCACCTTAAGGCTAAAAATTATTTGATTGTGTCTCCACTATCTTACACAAGCTGGCTACTACCAAAAAAAAAAAAAAATAATTGCTAAATATAAGGAAAGACAAGATAGCACATTCCAAGAAACAAAACAAAAACAGGCAGACAAAGATATGGCACTATAGCTGAAATTACCAGAAAAGAAATTTAAAATTAATACAACGAAATGACAGGTATGTTAGAGGCTGTATTTCTTAAAAAGAAGGCAGATAGCATTTTAAAAAGGCAACGTTCTTAAATTAGCATCAGAGTAAAATAAGTAACTTCATCAAGAAAGGATAAAAGAAGTCATCTGGGTGACAGACTTCCCATAAACTTCAAAAACAGTGACATGGATTAATGACTACAAAGTGCTAAGGAATTCCCACTGTGACACATTGTACCCACAAAATGTGCCCACAAGACACTAATCAATTACAAAAGCAAGAAATAATTATTAAATATAGTTTTTAAGAAATGTGCTGTGTTTGTCACTGGTAAAAAGATCAAGTCCAACCAATTAAATTTAATTAAATAGATACACTAAAGAAATACTGTATTAAATGACAAAGAAGTGAACCCTAAATTCATTTTATGAAATTATAATAGCTCATTTAACTCAGTAAAGACTACTGTGATAAATCAAATTCTAATGAATAGATATTGGTGTCTACTGTTTTTCAGGATTTGATGATAGAGGTATCACAATGAAAAAAAGTTTCATGTTCAGAATAGTGACCCACTTAGGCACAATTTCCAAACTACCAGCATTATGGCTGCAGATATTGATGGGAATTTCAAAGTTTAGAAACCATTTCATAAGCTGTAAGAACAAGTACCTAAGGCAAGAAAGCCAAGAAAATGTGTTAGAGGCATCAAATTCTTCTCTTTCATGGCAGGGCTTTAACTGTTTAAAATTATGGACACATTGCCTCACAAAATACAATGCCTCTGAAATTTCAATCATTTTATAATAGTTTTTTATAAGAAATTAGAAATCTTTTCTTACAAATGATCTTAAGTCTTGTCACCTTAAATGCATTTCAGGCTCTTTTACTACTTCTGTTGATTTCAAGTGAAAGAAAACTAGCATTGCTCTATCTTTTAGGCCAATCGTAATGTAATCCAATATTTATAAAATTTGTTTTTATTTCTTGTCTGGGTTATATCTGGAATAATATATGGAATATCTCGAATAGTATGCCCAAATAATGAAGTTTATTCTAAAAATACCTTAGTTATCAAGGTTGGTTTGTATACATACTTTAGAAAAGGGGGGGGGCAGGGGGCTACATACTTACATAAAACCAAGTGGAGCACTCGACAGCAGTCCCTAACAGCTAAACTGCAACAGGTCTTGGGACCAGTGGACTATGTGATGGACATGGACATGGACATGGGCCTTTGAGAGATGGATATTGTAGTACCAACTCCCTTTTGAGAAGAGCTCACACCACTCCTTGATGCCTGGAACACTGAGAATTCCACCAGGAGGCCGTGGGCTACGTGGTTGGCAGTGACAGAGCAGCAATGCATTGATGAGACCTGGATAGAGACACGGATTGGTCAAGGCAGAGTCAAAGGGTACATGGCAGATAGCAACAAGTAAGCCCTCCCTTCTTCACGTGTGAACCAGTAATTCGTTGTATACAAGGGGCTCATTCTGTGGGTCCCTACCTGTCACCTATGGGACTGGGCAAAGGACCACTGTCCCCCATGAGACTGCCCCCTGTGGGAAGAAAATAAGTCTGTGACCGTCTGTCATGTAGCAGACTATCCACTTTTACTGAGCCATGAGTGAGGGCAGGGACTTGCCCGAGGTGGTCTCCATGTCTTCCCTGTGCTTCCGTCCTGAATCACTGCAAGGAATAGCATTGGTCCCTTTGTGCAAACACACGTCCAAGCCATGAATTCATCCCGTTTCCAGGTGTGCATGGAATTACCTGAAGACTTAGCAAAGGGCATGCCAAGCGGATTCATCCTGCAACACATGCAAAATGTACATACCTGGCTATCTGGGACCAAAGCTGAAGGAACAAGTTCAGCCGAGCTAGCGAGGAACACACTGCACAAGCTGAGGCTATGCTGCTCCTGTGAATATGGGATGGATATGGGCAGGCACCAAGCGAAGCGATGGACATGCTCACTCTAGTACTATACCGTGTAGTACAGCATTGGAGAGACATTGTAGTGGGAAAGACACGCCCTGAACCTTGTCCTGATATTCTACCTATAAATACCATCCCATGGCAGCTGTGGACTGGATCACCCTGTACTAAATGCTACAGTCCCATGGTAGAATGAACCCATCTAATAGATCCCCACCTCCCAGCCCAGGATTCGTGTGAATTTGTGGGTGATATATCTGGCATACTTGCCAGGTAGAGGGACAGGACCAGGACGTTGCATCTGTACATCTCACCACACTGCAGCAGTCACTCCACAACTGGGCTGCTGGACACACACAGTGGCACCAAGTGACGCACACACCATGGTGGTTTTATCCCCCAGCAGTGTTTTTTGCCTGAGGTTAGTCCATAGATGTGAAAGTAGAGGTAAATGCCCTAGCAGAACACATGGTATGTGTCCTGATTCAGCCCTGTCAGGCTGTGCCCCTTCTCATTGGTGAAACTGTGGAGACAAAAAAAGAGTGATATTACAGAAGGGATGGCCCAAAATCTGATGACTGTGGCCTAGGGTGGACTTGTACCACATTAAGTGTTTTGTATACATCACAGACTACTAAGGAAATAGAACGGCTACCTTACAAGAAGTAAATGATAAGAAACAAGTATCCGAGGAGCATCCCTAGAGCAATGGGGAGCCTATACCTCCACTAGCCTAAAGTGCTCATCCCAGTCTTAGTAGATACAGTATGTTAGTCACATGTTGCTGTTCACTGAACTGTTGCTATGGACTGTGGACCCAAGAAGCATCCTAATGAGCCCTTTCCAGTTAAGCGCCTGCTGTTTAAACAAGGGTGGAATGAAGAGAATAGAGGCTGTAAGAGCCTCATGGCACCAGTGTGGATATCCATATAAGTAAGCTAAGATGGCAGCTACTGGATATCCTGGGAACTATTATATAACTATAACATATTATAACTATAACATATTATATAAATATAACTATTATGTTACTCACTATAAACCTAGTCCAACTAAGACACCACTTTTGGAGGAGTTTGTATAAATGTCCTTAAGATCTTTTGTTGGGCGCATGAAGATCCTTGCACCCACAGATTACCAGAGAAACCAGGAATGTTAAGCACACAGGATTGTCCTTACAAAGGGAAGAACATATAACATCTTTTTATCCAGAAATCTGGAAAATGGAGGTGATTAATAGTCTGGTGATCTGCATTACCTGTTGGACCAGGCCATATCAAACTTTTTCTACCAGGACTGGAGGTGGCTAATAGCCTACATGACCTTTATATTATCTGTATAGCCAGGGGCTCCCCCAAGTTCCCACAACCAGGAGGTAGATAATAGCGCAAATGACTTCTATGCTAGCTGTGTAACAGACCACATTAGATCCTTCCCTGGGCCTTTAAGCTAATCTGGATAGCCTATCTCTATAACCCATCTTCTTGGAAGAAATCTCTTGTACATTGAACTGAGTGTTGATGTAATTATGCCTCCTTGTGGACTCCCTGATCCTTTGTCTTTGTGAGCAATATCTATGCCACATCTATCTGAGGCTCCACATACCTTAATTCTCCTGCTGCAGACCCTCTATCCTTAGCCACAGATCTCAAACCCATCTCCAGGCAACAAGATTGAAAATCCCACCCTGAGTGACCTATTGCTACCAGTCAGAGTTCACTTCATAAAACTACCATAACCTCTCAAAACAGTACCAGCAAGTAGAGACCAGGTGTTCAAACACGAACTCGGGTGGGCAGTTTATACTACAAATGTAACAGCCATCCAAATTCTTCTCATGATATGCAATTATCAACCATGTCCCTTTTACCTTCTCTCCCACACCAAACTCACCCATGTACATGCAGAATTACTTCATAATATTAGGAGTTAAAAGCAATAGAATTAAGAGAGTTAATAATATTAAGAGGATTAAGAGTGATTCCTCTAGCACATGGCCCATTATAATCAGTATTGATCTTGATCCCAATTTTTGTACAAGGCACCCTTTCCCCATTAACTCGTCATCTGCAATGAATTCTATCTCCACCAAGGTCTCCACACTCCACAGGGTCTTACCTGTCCTGGGAAGGCAGCAGCACCCATCAACAGATCACAGATAGATCAAATTATCTGGTTGGTTTTTGAAGATATATAGACATTGTAATACAAAGCTATTGAGAAAATTGTTTTGAATGATTGTGAAATGGTAATTGATAATTTAAAACTGACTAGCCCCCAGGTTGTAGAAAATGATGGCACATTTGCCAGGTGTCATTCCTGTCTTATCCTAAGGTGACCAGTTCAGACCCTGTGTTTTATGATTAATCATGTATTTCCAAGTACAATTTAACTGTGTTTGTTTATATTACAAAGGTTTGTCAGTCAGGAGCTCAAATTTAAAGCAGTTTTTAAAATTCCCTTTTATCTATCTTTGTTTCCTTCACAACACTTTCTGGTATTGGTTTCAAGGAACATTAAGGAGAGAGCTGAGAGAAAAACGGTCCACGGTTAAAAATGGCCTACATATTATTTTTGCAATCTGACCTCTTTTGTGCATAATTTCTCTTTTATTCTCTTGTATAATGCACAGAAAAAGTAAAAGGTAAAAATAATTTTAAAAAATTCCATACATTGATAAACAAATCTCTGCTTTTCGCTGTCTTTAGTTCTTCTACCATGGATTATAACCATTTTCTATGAATGTTAACATTCTAATATTAGTATATAATATGTTACACACGCTAATATATCTTCCCTTTTCCCTAATATGGTGGTAATGTCTTTTTTCCTTTACTTTGCATCTTGAGAATCAAGTCCTAGAAGTATGTATCTGCATCATTGTGTTTAGAAGAACATTCTCAAAGCAGCTTTCATATAATCGCCTAAGCAGTGGTGCCCACCCTTCTAGCTGCTTGCCTTGGGACATATATTAAATATAAGAAGGCTAATGACATCTGGTGAGGAAAATTCTGTGCTTAGTTTTGTGATGTTTATTTCCACAAATAAAAAGACATGCACATTAGTCCTAAAAATGTGGCAGCCTGTTCAGAGTCTTTTAATCATTAAGCAGATGCCAAGTTTGTTTCCATTTATAAAGAAAGTGAACACATCTAAGTACTACATTTTAATTTTTTATATTCTTAATATAAATTTAAGGAGAACAACATAAAACTAGTGGTATCTTTGACATTTTGATTGAGAAACTCAAGCATCATTGTTTAATGTTTTTGAAGTAGTTACAGCTCTCAGTGAATTCTCAAGGTGCTCATCAGCTATTTTGGTTCTAATTTTACTCTTGCTATCCTTTGTTTTTCAAAATAGGTATATGTAAGTATTACCATATGTAAGTGTTGCCACAAGCAACATGAACAATGTATGGTTGTGAACTGAGAGAACTTTGTCTCCAGGAAGATACAACCTATAAAAGTCCATTTTTTTTTTTAAATTTGTGTATCAGACTACAATGTATTCCACTTAAAAGCAGGCAGGAAATATAATTATCTAGACTGAAAGTGCAGTTACCATTCTACTAAAACATCATTTTCCTAGAAATCTTGAAAGCTGTTTCAAATTCTTGTGTCAAATTGAATCTGAGGCAAATTGATAGATTTGTCATGTCATCTCTATCTCACTTTTTAACAGCGTATTATGGGCTACAAAACAAAAATGCTCAAGATTGCTCTTTTGATAGCTTGGAACAGGACAATGGACATTTTGACGGCTGTACAGTTGTGTTTGGCTATCCAATCTCCATTGTAAACAGAGGGGGAAAGCTGAACCTGTGATGAGGCAAGGCAGTATTCTTTTATTTACTGAATACTGAAAAGAAGTGGACAAACAGGGTAGCATCTGGGACATTGGTGACTGTTGACATAAGGGAAGAGTGGTAAGAGAAAGACACCTTTTTAGTACTTTCAAAAGTATAATGATTGAGTAGTTTCTGAATGTCTATTTCTTTCGCTAGATTTCTGTGTATGTGGGGGGGGCTCTACTCTTCCTTCATTTCCTTCATGTGTCATTATAAATTGCTTTCTCATTCTTTTTGAATTTTTCTAACAATCATAATTTTAATTAGAAATGGAGAATGATGACCGGTTACACTTTGCATCTGAAAAGAAGGAAGGAAGGAAAGAGAAAGAAGAGCAACAAAAAGGAAAAGAAGTTGGTGAGGACTTCCTGTGTTAGGTTGCCAAGAGCGTCTTACCATCAAGGTAACGGAATGGGAATGAGTATGATTTTGGAGCCATCACATTTTCTGGAGGGACAAATGGAATGGAAGTAAATGACTACTACATTTGCAAATAAATATAAGGAAACAGCATCAGACTTCTGCCAGCACGCAAGGGGGGGGGTAGTCTCTACCACCTTCCTCTGCAATTCTAGGAGTAGTCAGGGTAGCCTGGCACCTAGACTTCCTCTCCACATAAACAAAACATCACCAGCATCCCAGCTCCAACCAATGACAGGAGCCCACCCTGGAAATCCCTTCCTACTCCCCATAAGTCATAGCAGCCCTTGTTCAGCCCGAATAAACTGACACAAGCTGTTTAGCTTGTGTCAGTTTAACTGAATAGCGTCTGGGAGCTGTTGTAACTCTGGGAAGGCTCTGAGCTAAAAGGCAGTAAAAACTTGAAGAGCTGCTTCAGAGAGGGCTTTCTCTCTCCTGGTATTCACCAACAGACTGGAACCCTCAGACCCACACACCCAGCAAGGCTTCATTCCTTCATCTGGTGCCTGCAGGCTCACGTGCCTAGCCACTCAGAAGGGAAGAAAGGGACCAAAAGTGCTATAACACCTCTGAGAAGTACGTCTTCCCCCAGCACTCAGCTCATGCACAGGGTCCCTCTGACTTGCTCATTCCAGCTCTGTTTTATCCTTCCCAACCCGATGTGCACAGGTGCCTGGATGTCCTGATGGAGGAAGCAGAGCACAGAACCACACTCAGCATTGCTGTTTTGAATGCAATACCTGTAATTACTTATTCACATAAGGCATCAAACAAATCAAGCTACAACAATCATGAGAGTAAGCAGTCACCTGTGAGAAAGCAGTGTGCTGATAAGTGTTAGTAATCCTTCTTACGCACAGCCCATGTCTTTTTCAGAAGATGAACTTCCAAGACAGCTGTTCACCACTTTATTCTTCTCTGGCCAGCACGAGCTTGCTACTCTTAAAATTTAAGATTAGAAAGGTAGAATATACTAAATGAGACAGCACACATACATACACACATACAGCAAATGAGAGAGAGGAATTAAAGAAGGACAAGAAGACGGAGGGGAAGATGTGGAGGGGGAGAGAAGGGTAGGAAAAAGTCATAAATCATATTTTCTCTTCAGAGTTCATTTATCTACAAGATACTGTTAGTCTGTGCAGCACACACACATGAAGAAAACCCAGTACACTATGAAACATGTTTTCCAATAAAGTTAAAGAAATAACAGAATTTTTAGGACTTTTAAAAACAAATAAAAACTAAGTATATCCTCAAATAATAAGTTAAAAGCATGATACAGTATATATGATACTGTGAAGAAAGAACACAGAGGACATTCCACACTGACTTAACCCAGGAGAGTTAAGTGCTGGTCCAAGCTAGCTTGGCTGAAATGAAAATCCCAGCCCCTGGGAATTTGCCCTTGCAGCTGAGTGGGAGTGTAGGGGGGTGCTACTTGAGAAGATTGGCCTCCAATGCTTGAACCCTCTGCAGACCCCTAGGACTCTGTCTCTGTTCCATGGTTTCATCATTGATGAGGACCCGTGTCCCAGCCAGAGAACAGGAAGCTCAGGGTTGTGCAAGTTCATATAATAAAAGACTCCTTCACCAGTTAGCATGCAGGATACAGAGCTAGATCTGTCATGGCATTGCATTGCCTCTGTGAGAAGATAAATCAAATCCTCATTTAAAGACCCTAGAAATTCCAGCCCTAGAGTTACTTCACAAATTCCCATGACAACCAACTGGGAGTTTCTTAGTAGTATTTTCCTTTCAAGCATTATTCTTAGCTCTTCAAAGTTATGATATTCTCACACTTTTTACAGCACTCACATAACTTTGCATACTTTAATCTAGCCTGCACTTTGGGTGAGATTTCCAAAGGAGACTGTATATGCACACAGTGTGGATCTGACGGGAAGTCAATGAAATTAGAATACAGGGATGGTGTTTAGGGTTCTTGTCCTTATGTGTTTTTTTTTTTTTTTTTTTAACTCAACAACTCTATCAGGATCATGCAACAAAGGTCAGACAGTGTTCTAGACACTAGGAAGTAAAGGGAACAGGACATACAGAACCTCTTTGTCCTAGGTACAAACTGATAAAAACAAACAGATTAATAAAATAAATGAAAGAGACTATAATAAGAGCTCAGAGGGGGGAAATACCAAATGAGATTGAGATAGAAAGTCAGTCTTTCTCTTTCTCTGTCTCTCTGTCTTTTCTCTCTCTCTCTCTCTCTCTCTCTCTCTCTCTCTCTCTCACAGCTCTGAAGATGAGAGGGGTGCTCTTCAGAGCTATGAATCTGTGGGCAGCAGAGCATGCAGATGGTAGAACAGAGCCTGCAGACAGCAGGGAGTGGGGATTGGAGTGGAGTGGAGGTGTGGTAGGGTGGCCGCTTCTGTAGTTCCATAGAGGAGGAAAGAGAACAGACAAGGAGCTCTTACAGCCATCCAGGCAAGGGCTGTTAGCGATCAGATTAGAGCAACGGCAGCAGAGCAGAGAAGCAGTTGAGGTTGAGATGCGTGCTGGCAATGGGGCTGGCTTACCTTAGGAGAAAACTGCTCACGTTTTTATCCTATGTGTTTGAGGAAATAGTAATGCCACTTACTGAGTCAAGGAATAGGTGTTGAGAGACAAAACTGAGTGTTACTATGAGAGCCTTTAAGACAGACTGCGGGGTAACTGTGTCTGAGGCCCACAGGGGCAAAGGGGGGGAGGGTTCTATTCTAACAAAACCACTGGGGCATCATCATCCTAAATTGCACTGTTGTTGAGCTGTTGTGAATGCACACAATCCCAGGAGACCTGGCTCTAGGCCTGGGCCTCCTCTAAGTGATGGAGAAAGGCTCTTCCTGGCTTCACACCCACTCCTGATGGGGCTGCCCAATCTGGTCTCTCACAGTCAAAAATTCAGTCCTTGGAAGGAGGCTTTCCATCCAGCATTCTTCTCCAGAGCAGCCAGGCCCCGGCTTCTGTGTGAGGCCACTGAAGGTCACTCCTTCCCCGACTGCTGTTATCAGCTTACACGGGACATTACAAGAAGCCACATGCTGAACTCTCCCTGCTCGTTTGCTGCTCGAAGTTGCTGTGTGCTTGTTTTTCAGAGGAAAGCAAGGCTCAGAAAGCCTAGGCAGCGGTGTGCTTAATTTTCAGCCCCTGAAATCTGAAACCGGCAGTGTGTGATACAGAATAACACAGGTGGCAGCCAATCTAAAGGAACTATCACGTTTGCCTGTCTGAGGGTACTTGGGGGCAAGATGAAGGAAAAAAAAGAGAAATCAGGAAACCGTATGCCTGTGATATTCAAAACACTGGGGACTGTGCAAGAGCCCTTCCTGTCTCTTCCCAGCACCACTGGAAAGACTGCACATAAAGTGTCCCATTAAAACTTCAACACCATAGCAGCTCAAAGCAAAAGTCTCTCTTCAAATTCCTGTTTGTTGCTTCTTTTTAGAGGAAAGGGGTCAATTTTTTAGAACAGGGTTTCTCTCTGTAGCCTTGGCTGTCCTGGACTCACTTTGTAGACCAGGCTGGCCTTGAACTCACAGCTATCCACCTGCCTCTGCCTCCCCAAGTGCTGGGATTAAAGGCATGTGCCACTGGCCTTGGCTCCCAGGGATCTTCTAATAGAGCAGTAGCTGTGAGGTGCTCACTGGACGCCTTCCACTCCCAGCTCCTACCTCAAACTCTCTGCACATATCCTGCCCTGGCACTGGGCTTCACAAGGGGAAGTCCACAGAAGCTCTATCCTGCCCGGCTTGTGAGGATGGCAGTAGGAGCTCAGAGCTTCGGACAACCTGTGGTTTAAAGTTCTCCAGGAAATATCATTGGGGGATGGGTTGGGAGGAAGGCAGGAAGACCATAAGAGCCAGAGTAGCATAGTAACATCAGAAAGTACACCCATGAAGTCTGACCAACATGTCCTCTCAAATGTGAGCTGAACAAGGATGACACCAGTGACCATGCCAAACTATGCAGAAAATCCTTTGAGGCCTCACCTCTACTCAAAGAACTATAGGCAACTGAGGAAAGTTTGGAGCAGAAGTTCTTCCCCAGAGAAAAGCACACCAATTGGATATTCACTCCCAAGTGGTCAGACCTGAAAACATACACAATTAACATTTTACAGACTGAATAGGCTATATCTAGGAATACACACACACAACCCAAGTCACACACACACACACACACACACACAAGTCACACACAGAATGTCTCTAGCCCTTTGGGGATAGCGGGGGCTAGGGTTTTCAGTTATTGGAGAGGCCCTTTTCTCCCCAAACCTCCCCTAGTTGTCCTCCTGACAAATCAGAGATCCTGAGCTAGCTAAGCATCTCACTGCAACAGCTGAGCTGAGTGAGACCTGTGATGTTCTTTATGCCTCTGGGTCTGAGATCATTTTATTATCTATCATTTATGTGCCTCTGAAACTTCAACTCAGTAGTTCAATGGCTCTCTCTGCCCTTCCTCTGGGACAATAACTCTTGCTGGAGGATTCCCATGCTGCAGAGGCAAGTTGGAGCTGTGCCACTGTTCTTCCCCTTCAGCCTTGAGTCTCCATCAGTGCTAATCTTGTGACACCCTGCCCACCAGTAGAGAGTCCTTAGGTTCTACCTATCTTCTTACAGCTGGGTGCCTACTTGAGATCTCTGTGCTACAGTAAGGCCCTGCAGAACACCAGAGGCTCTACCAGGCTCAAACCCATGGTGAGGGGAGGAGAATGGAGGCTGCAGAAAGAGATGGAGGAGATAGTGCTGCCTGGGCGATGATGTTGGCTCGGCCTTCCCTCCCCATACAGAGCTATGAGAGCATTGGCCATTTACCCCTCATCCATGGCTCCTCTTAGACTCACAGCAATGTCAAGCTCTCCCACTTCCCTCAGGTCTCTGCCTCCTGACCCCACTCTCGCCCCACTCTGAAGTCATGAAAGGAGGCACTAGAACCAGATCTTGTCCTCATGATGTGTACAGAAAAGGGAGTGTGTTATTACTGGTGTTGGATGTTGTGTTGATTGTACATTGCTGTGACAAATCACTCCAAGTCTAATGGCTTAAGCTGCATTGTTGTGGTACCATCTCTGGGGATTAGGAATCCAAAGGGGACGTAGCTCAGGTGTTTCATAAAGCTACAGTGAGGATACTGACCTGAGCTGTTGGCATCTCAAGCCTTAGCCAGGGAAGACCCATTTCCAGACTCTCTAGGTTGTTGACATCCTTAGGTCCTCCCTGGCTCTTGGCCAGAGTTCTTCCTCAGTTACTGCTGTGCGAGCCTGTCCTTGGAGATATGTACAATATGGAGGCTCACTCCTGTAAGA
This sequence comes from Meriones unguiculatus, assembly GCF_030254825.1. Taxonomy (NCBI): domain Eukaryota; kingdom Metazoa; phylum Chordata; class Mammalia; order Rodentia; family Muridae; genus Meriones; species Meriones unguiculatus. The sequence goes on along the minus strand of NC_083350.1, from coordinate 169,917,699 downwards.
GTGAAAAGGGGAGGGTCAGCAAGATGGCAGCAGTCTTCTGTGACCCAGTCTCATGTGACACATATCTGTTCAACTCTCTCAGCTCAGAGCAAGTCACTGAGCGCAGGCCACATGCAGAGGAGGAGATAACACACAGATGATTCTGGGAGCTTGGGACCTAAGGGACATGTGGGGTCACTGGTGACTCTAAAAGCAATTAAGACTCAAATAACTAAACCCAGCAAGCTAAGAACAGCAGTCATCACTTCCTTAAGACATAGAGAGGGGGATGATAAACCACAGGAGTGTGAGAAGGAAGACCAGAGATAGTATAAAAAGTTTCATTGTTCCTTGGTTTCTTATTGTTGTTTTCCCAAAGGTCTATCTTTGTTTCTATAGAAAACGAAAATAAATCATCAATTCTGTATGATGAAGAATATCCCTACCCCAAGCAAAAACAAAACAAAAAACTAGATAAGTGCCAGGAAAGGGCAAAAATTGTCCCTCCTTGGTTCTAGAAAAACAAAGGCACTCCAATGTGTGATGTACCTAACTTGACTGAGTATGTTTTATATTCAGTTTTCCAGCCCATAAAATTTATGACCTTAAGCACACTATAAGGTGTACGCAACATCTAAATGAAAGATGTCCATTCAGTAATCATCTCTGCCTAGACAATGAGAGAGGTCAAATGCATCCCCCAATGGCTGCCTTGGAACCATGCATTTGAAATGACATGGATAGATATTCAGTCAGGCTTAAACTTTATAAACTCACATTTCAGTCTCAAGATTAATAATGTATCACACAAATGGATTCTGTAGAGCAACTTGCTTAAGATTTTTTCCTTTCCTTTTATTTATTTATTTATTTTTAGTAAGTACAGTTTATTCACTTTGTATCCCAACTGTGACCCCCTCCCTCGTCACCTCCCAGTCTCACCCTCTCTCCCTCTTCACCCATGCACTTACTACTCCTGCCCCTAGGTGGCAGAGAAGAGAGAAGGTATGTAAGCTCAGTACAGTCCCTGAAAAGACAGCATGAAATGACCATTAGTCTGGCAACAGGGGCCTGGACAGGGAGATAGTCTGAGATGACCACCCGTGCAGCACCCGGGGGGGGGGGGTGAAGGGCTGGATGGGATTCCAGGAGTAGGAGCAAGCGGGAGACTAGAAGAACCTTGCCCAGAAGCACAGGCCACAGGCCACAGGCCCCAGGCCCCAGGCATGAGTGAGCCCGAGACAGATGACCCTCGCAAGGGGCCACTCAGGCAGGCTGGGCAAGGAGCAGTCTGATGACCACGAGACTGCTGCCATGGGTCCTGGAAAGGGAGCTAGCCTGAGGTGACCGTTAGTCCAGTGCCTCATAGGCCTGAGCAGATAGACCACATCCGAGAAGACCCTTGCCCAGTGCCATAATGCATAAGCAGGGCGTGGCACTCTCGAGACCACTCCTGAGACAACCCCAGACACACAGAGACTCCCAGGAGCCACTCAAAGGACCAAGTAAGCTGTGGAAATGGAAAAGAAAGAAAAACAGAAGGATGGGGGCACAATGAAGAGAGGCTGGACGGGAGACTTGAGGTAATGAGGAACAGCCTGCTATGAGTAGCCAGTGATGACACCTGGGACTGTGGTGGGGTCCTGTTCTGTGCTGCCACTGGGGACTCCCCTACCCCATCCTTCCCCTTGCCACCTACAGCAGGCAGGAGAGCTAGCCCCAAGGTCATCAGAGCTGGAGAACTGGCCCTGCCCCTCTTCTGCTGCAGCACTTGGGAAAGCTGGCCCTATACCTCACCTGGGTAGCAAAGGAGAGCTGGCCCTACATGTGGGGGCTGTGAGTGACCTGGCCATGAGGGTCTCAGTGGAGCTGTCCCTGCTTCTTGTCTTCTGTACAGTGTTGTAAGTAGGTGAGAATGGCTTCCGCCACCCTTGCCCCTTGCCACCTATGGCAGGCAGGAGTGTTGGCCCTGGGTCATGAGAGTAGGAGAGCTGGTCCCACCCATTACCAGCAGCTACACTCTAGAGAGAGGCACTGCATCTAACCTTCGCACCTCAGGAGAGCTGACCCTGGTGGCAGAGGTATGGACAAGCTGGCCTTGAGGGCATAAGCAGAGGAGATCTGTCTGCCATGGGTGACATGGGTGAGGGAGAGGTGCCTGCCTATTGTCCGTTGCCACCTATGGCAGGCAGGAGTGCTGGCCACATCTGTCCTGCCTCTCAGCTGGGCAGCACAAGAGAGCTGGCCCTGGATGTGGGGTTGCAGGTGAGCTGGCCCTACTTCTTGTCTGCCGGGTGGTGGCACAGATGAAGGAGAGATGCCTTTCTGCCCTCATTCGCCCCTCACTATCTATGGCATGTGAGAAAGCTGGCCTTGGCAATGTCCCTAACTGGTTGCAACATTCAGGAGAGTGGACTGTGCACCTCACCTGGACAGCAGGGAAGAGCTGGCGCTGGTTTCAGTAGTTACTAGCGAGCCGACCCCTAGGGCATGAGAGCGGGAGAGCTAGCAGGCTGATCAGTTCAGATACCTCTCAGGCCCGATCCAGGGCTTTGAATTGGCCCACCACAACATCTACCCCATCTATGAACTGCTGGAGTACATAAGGAGCTGGTCCTACAGACCCCAAAACGAGAGGATCTCCATGACAGAGCAGCAACAGGATGTCTGAGAGGAGTGTCAGCGGGGTTCCAGTATTGATAGGGTAGCAGAAGCCAGAGCACTCACACCAGACCAACAACTCATTGCCATGAACATTTGGAAGCAAAGACGTGTGGACAAAAGGATATACTGTGGGACATACTGCGACACAGTACAGCTTCAACAACGAGATGGTTTTTCTCTGTTGGAAGGGAGGTTGCAAGGGTGGAGGGTGAGTAGGAGGGGAGGGAGAGAAGAGTGGGATTGGAATGCAGGAGGTGAAATTCACACACACACACACACACACACACAAAAAAAAAAAAAACCTATAGAATTATTTTTTTAGGTGTACTACGGTTTGTCCAAGCATTTTTAAAGAAAAAAAAATGGAAATACCTAAATATTTTATAAGGAACGTAAATAGTTCACCAAGAATCCATTAATTTAATTTACATGGTTATATTTACTAATGTGGAAATGGGAACCACACCTTGGGATTCTAACTGTCTTGGATAATTGAAACAGTGGCCATTGCAGGCCCTGAGGACACAGTCCCAGATCAGGAATGAGAGGCATCCAGGCTGCCTGGCCAGCTTCCTCTTCTCATTCACTGCTACACATGCTTTCTCGCAGAACAATTATCCTGCATGTTGACCTGTCTAGAAAGTCATTGTTAATTGAAACACTGAACAATACTGGTACAAAAGTAACACAAAGTCAAAGCATATTTAAACCTCAAAAGATCATTATTTTCATGGCTGTTATGGTCAATGTTAGTAGCCTCCTTAACCACAACTTATTTGGTATTCAATAAGAGGTCCATATTTTTCAATATTCACATTCAAACCTGTTTAAGGGACTTGCTTTTTAAGCCCCTGACTCTGACATTATGTTTTTCCCCTCCACATCAGTATTTACGGTCAAACTCTTAGAATGTTGGATAGAGAAACTATGGCTCCAGCCAGTGCTCACTTAGTAGGACATGAGAATCTGTCTTAGAACATCACTTATGAAAGAGAGGGCCAAAACCCCTCACATTCCAAAAGAAACACATTAGGCAAGACAGTGATTAAAAAATAACTGATTCTATTTTCATTCTGAAAATACTATAAACTTCAAGAATTCATTGCAAGGATAGTTTATACTATTCCTTAGGTTGTGACAAGATCAGGGGTTACCCGATAGAATCACACAGAAGGGATAGATGGCATAATTGTTGGCTACTGATTAAATCCAACCTTCCTGATTTTCTCATACTAAATTTCTTGTAACCCCAAGAAGCTCCTAGTTTTCAAACTTAGAGGTTCTTTTTTTTTTTTTTTTCAATGCAGTTTATTCAGGAACCTTGAACAATCCTTGGACCCTGGGGAAAGCCAGCCCACAGCTTAAATAGCCTCTGGGTAGCCAACCCAGGCGTGCCACGTGGGCAATGCAGATAGGTCCACATACATGGAAGCAAGCCAGATCCTCAGCCTTAGCCAAATGTGGAATTGTTCGTGACAGAGAGCACTCACCATCGGGAAGGTGGAAGGCAGAAACCAGCTCCATCTTTAAGGCACAGCATTCCACAGCTCTCTACAGTTCCCCCTTTTTGTTTTAGACGCATCAGGCAAGAGTAGAGGTCTGATCTCTGATATTAGAAATAAATTGGGACTTTGTACCGATGTTCATTTAGGTGTCATCCACCCAAAGAGCATCAGACCCGTCCGATACCTTTTTCTCAGAGGCGGGACCTAGGGCATCAACCCGCATGCAATCAGACATGCTCTTCTGTGGGTCCAAAGCGGCTGACCCTGAGTGCAGTGCTTAGCCTCGCATCCTGAGCGTAACATTTTAGCTTTTTATGGTATCCAACCATGCTTGGGGAGAATGTCCTGCTTCAATGGCTGTAAAGGCCTGAATGATCATGGCTGCATCACACTGTTGTGAGACTCTAATCTTGCATATATACCACAGGCAAACCAAGGAGACCAACACCAGAAGGCCTGCTAACGCTCCCATGCCCGCCCATTCCTTCAGATGATTCATGGTTGCAGCAATCCATGATGATAATCCTGTGGCTAGTCCTGCGTCCACTCTGGTAGAATTTACTGTGACAATGGCCACTCTCAGCTGCTCCATCGTAGTATCGAATTCTCCAGTCCAATTACCTAAAATATAGCTCGACAATTGTTTAGACAGATTTGCAGCACAGGAAAAATTCTCATGTTATATGCTAGTGACTCAAAGTCCAGCATATTTTCATTGACAGCCAAGTTGAGCGATTTGCCATAGGGTATCAATTTGCTCCTGCACGAGGTCAATCCTCTGATCAAGCTTCCTTTTAGTTGAGCATTAATTCCTTTATGTACAACTAAGGCATGAGCTACATTGGCTAAATGATTATTCAGGGTCTGAGCAGTCTGCACAGTATGACTCATGGCTAATGCCCCAGTGGTAGCTCCAACAGCCGCCAATGAGATGGTAGTAACAATGGTGGCTGTAGTTCCAAGATCCCTTTTCTGTCTGAAGAGAGTCATAGTGTGAGGGGCATCAACGGGCACAGGCACCCAGTGAGGCATACGAGTAACCAGGGCATACCTAAATTTACTAGCATTCCAGCATTGGGCAAAAAAGCAAGTATCATTACCCCAATTACTTGGCTCTATCTGGCTAATAATGAATAAAAATGGGGGATATAGACAAACAGGTGTGGGCTTATAGGAAATATTATGAGAAGCCTTAACCCCCTCGTTGGAACATCCTGCATCAGTTCTAGAACTAGCAGTGGTGGTGTCCGAGGTCTGAGTAGGTTCAGGAGACCATTGCCCCCAGGGGCGAGACGCAGCTGGAAATACATTCGAGAAGGTAGCCACGATTTTTAATCACCAAAGGGAGAATGCTAGCTATTTCTTACAAAAAACTAAGAAGTCCCATGTTTTACTTTTTCCACCGTGGTATACTATTTAACAAACCTCGTGATTCTGAATTGCATACAGCACAAGTCTTAGTGTTTTCTAGGTATTCAAATCCATCTGTTGAAAAGCCACCAAGAGGGGTGTGGGTGTAGAGTGCCCAGCATTCACAGGGCTGTGGGTTTGATCCCCAGCACAACATAAAACTGGATGTGCTAGCACACTCCTATATATGTAAGCACTAGGAAGACGCATGCATGAGAAGCAGAAGTTCAAGTCCACCCTGAGCTACATTTAAATTCCTTTAAACATGTAAATAAATAAATAAATAAATGTAACTAAGTAGTATTTGATGCTTGCTATAGCATAAAAATTTAATAATAATTTAATAAGTTATAAAAGGAACAGAAGGGATTGTTGGATAGAAATATAATTTAAATTTTTCAAGTAGCTATATTAGAAAAAACAAAAATAAACAAGGTGAAATCGATTTTAATGATATATTATATTTCACCTGGCAGCTTAAGGAATGACAAGAACTTCCCATTCTAAGCCTTCAATGTCAAGTAAAGCAGCTGTCAGCCCATGTGGCTGCTTGCTACTCACTCGTGAAGAGGCTGACACAGGTGAGGAGGAGAATATTTAATGTTATTATATTTTAGTCAAGTTAAGAAGCATGCTCAATTACATTAGGCAAGTCTGAGACAATTTGTAAATGTGAGTGGAATATTTCGATTGTAAATTTTATAAAATCTGAGTATAGATTATGTATTTCTGGTAAGATTTCTAGTTGAATTTTCTTTAAGTATAAATTATTAGACTTATAGATTTTGAAGTTTCATTATGAAAAGAGATGACAAAATAGCTCAGTAATTTTTGTTACACATTGATGTGAGCTGTGAATCATGCAATATATGATTACATATTGAAATATGCATACAGTAGGTTAAATATAAATATTATTAAATACTAATAAAACTTATTTCACCTCCTTTATTTTTGATTTTTCATAAAGATGTTAAAAACAACAAATGACTATGCTAAATTAGGGTCAGAATGTCTGTGTCTGTATTCTTTCACCCTTACACCCAAACAATTCACCTCATAAAAATCATGTTACAGTTTCATTTACAAAAATTAATTCTTTTAGATAATTTCATTTTTTTTACTTAAATTTTACTTAACTTTTAAACTTTTCTTAATCATCAATCCTTGTTACAAATTATATCCTATGGAAAATGCAATTTGGAGAGCCACAGAATCATATTTTATGAGTACACCTAAGCACAGGTCTCCCCCTCAAGGTGTCTGAAATCAAAGCCTTTCTTATGTACAGTTCTTTGCCATGGACCTTTCTTTTAAGAAGTGTAAGCTTGAACCTAAAGATGATATCATGTCTTACCTCAGCTTAATAAACATCCTGAAGTTCTTTTGTGGCAAGGCTCAAGCTTTTTCTAAATGGAGGTCCCTGAGGAGAAACTTCTTATTTCACTGGCAGCAATACCAATCTGGCAGCAATTTGTTGCTGACATTACCTTTGGGGCCTCTCATTGTTAGTGAGTTTCTCCTGACAACCACTTACAGCTCAGCCTTATTCTCTGCATATGCTTTTCATTTCTCTATTCCTGTGGCAGAAACTCACCTAATATTTAATGAGTACCTCAACCACAGATGATTAAAAAAAAAAAAATAGACAGAGATTCCCGTGCACCACAGGAATTGGTGATGGAACCTGATGGAACAATACAAAATTCATTTTTTACATTTTTTATTTCTATTGTTTATATTGTGTGTGTGTGTGTGAGTGTGTGTACATGTCACAGCATGTGTGTGAAGGCCACAATTGCCAGAGTTGATCCTTCTGCTTTGTACATTTGGGGGATCAAATTCAAATTTCCAGGTTTGGCAGCAAACAGCTTTACACACTGAGTTATCTCACCAGCCAGTTACAGCATGTTATCAAAAAGACATCACCCTACTCTCTAATTCTCCCAGGTGCCCAAAGACACTCTCTTGTCTTTGATGAAACCAGGAGAGCCACTCAAGACCCACATGAAATGAGCCAACATCAGGAAGCCTAATCTCTTTAATAGGAATATTTTAGGAACTAAAAGGCACGGGGGTGCCCATTTCTTTGCTGGATACAACTTGCATCCTCTTTCTCTAGTCACTAGCCCTTTCCAAATGGACCTTCTTCTCCCTTCTAACTTACCAAACTTTTGTAAAGCTTATAACCTTGCTACAGGAACTTGTGCAGCCTCGCCTAAACCCTCCCCACCTCACAACACTCTGCTCATAGCCTCACAAGGTTCCATTTGTTTGAAACAAATGTTAATTAAATACTGGCCAGAATAATGGACTCTGGCCAGTCCATTCCAGGTTTCCCAGAAAATGGCCATGAACTACATTGGCCAGGAGCTTATAAAGGCAAACTCCTAAGGCTCTGTACTTCCCACCTTCATCCAACTAGAAGCAAGCATACATCCTGACATACTTCCTGCCTATGTACCTCCCACCAATGTGTGATCAAGTGTATCTGGTGCAGTTGGGTCAACCAAGCTTGTTTAGGGAAGTGAAAGCATGTGGCTTGTTAGATACACAACAGCTGCCACCATCTCAGGCAGTATCTGTCCTTGGGCAAGGGTCTTATAGGTTAGAAGTATTTTTGTTTTATGGAGCACTTAGGCACAATAACTAAAACTTACAACTTTTGCTCTCACATTCTCCCCTTGAGTTATATTCTGAGCCATAACTCAACTCCTTCTTTTTCTACCACCAACTTTCTAGGCTTCATTTTGAAAATTTATATTTCTATGATTTAACATGTAAAATGCTCATTAAATATAGAGGGCATCACAAAATCAAGCTAGATCACTAAGATCTATACGATGCAGGAATTTCTGTTTGTTTGTAGATTTGGTAATCATTTCCCTCTTTTTTTTCTGACATCTCAGTCTCATTTTACCGGATTCTAGAATTAAATCTCCTAGCCACATAGGATATGGAACTCCACTTGTCACATACGGATGCTGATTGAAAGCATGTACCACCGAGAACCCTGCCTCAGCCACCCAGGCTGCTGACACCTAATGGGCGCTCTAACTGTGCCTTCAAAGGCCATTCCATTTTTCTGTCAGACCAGCTGCTTAAAGACGGTGGGGAATGTGGTAAGACCAGTAGATTCCATGATCATGTGCCCAATCAGCATCCAATATGTGGAATGGTTTATTTCATAGCCAGGATCCTCAGATTTAGAAATCAGGAGTAGAAAATTTAACAGGTCCACTCACAATCATCACTAGTGACCAATTAGGAACATTTTTGCTTCCTGTCCCATGGCATTAAGTTCTGCAGGTCCAAAAGTTTGTTTCAGAAGAAGGAATACTCTTGCCAAAAGCTGTAACAAATGTCCCATTGAACTAGAAGCTCAGACTTCTCTCTGGCCGCTTTAGGTTTCTGATACCCTTAAGCCAACAAGCTAAAGAATGACAGTGTTAGGAGGGGTTATTGGTCTAGATTTCCAAAGGGAAATTGCATTTCTTTTTCACAATGGAGGTAATAAAGATTATGTTTCAAGTCATTAAAATCAATGGGAAACTACAACAACCTAGTCCAGGAGGATCAAAAAGGGCACAGACTCCCCAGAAATGAAAGTATGGGGCCCTCCTCTAGGAAAAAGAGCCAAGACCTGCTTGAGGTGCTCAGTGAGGGTGGGAGAAACACAGAATGGGAAGAAGAGGGAAGTAACTATAAACACCAGCTTAAGATCAATGACCAGTTGCAGAAATGAGGACTATAATTGGCACGAGTGTTTCTGTCATATTTTTAAAAAATGTGTACATACAGACATTTGTGTTTTCTTTCCTCAGTTTCTTTATTGTGCTATGTAAGATCAACTATGAGAATATCAGTGGTTATTATACTTAAGTTTGAGATATTAAAGAATGTCTCTCAACGGGCTTTGCCATCTAGTCCAAATTTGTAATGCATTTGCAGTTGTAGGAACGATAGTTATGTCATAGCATGTGTAATTATGGTCTGGTTATTGCTTTCATTTGGAAATTAAACATGGCATAAGGTGCTGTGATTGTGTACCAAACTGACAAGAGGTAGACTTGTGGCTATGCTTGGTTGTCAACTTGACTACATCTGGAATTAACTAAAAGATGGGGGAGAGCGGGGTTCACTTGTGAGGGCTATTTTTCTTAATTAAATCATTAGAAGTGGGATGACCCACTTCTATTCCTTAGCTTTGTGGTGGGAAGATAAACTGTTAATGCAAATCTTTTGAGGGAGAAATGCATATTTAATCTGGATCACATCTTCTGTTGGCAGTGTTTATAAAGGACACAGAAGAAGGAAGCTTCTCTCTTTTTGCCTGCTTGCCCTTGCTGGCAAGTCCACTCCTTCTCTGGTGTCAGAGACTACTTCTCCAGGATTCTGACCTATACTGAGGACCAGCTGAAAGAGCCAGCCTTGAGAACTGAGCAACTGCTAGATTCTTGGACCTTCCATTCATATGCAGCCATTTTGGATTAGCTGGACCTATAAGCTATTCTAATAAATCACCTTTCTGTGTCTATAAAGATTCATTCCATAAATTCTGTTCCTCTAGAGAAACCTGAGTAATAAATATCACCTCTGAAACTTAAAGCGAACCTTCCATTAAATGCTTTCTCTTATAAGTTTTCTTGATTATGGTATCTCTTCGTAACAATAGAACATTAACTAAGACAAGAGACATAGAAGGGTAAGATGGAGGGGGATTATGTCATTATGTTTTAATTTAAAACTTTGAAATAAAAAGTATAATGAAATGAAACTTTAATAATCAATCATTTATCATCCTCAAATTTTATCTTCTCCTTTTCTTATGTAAGTCTGACTAAATGATTATGAAATTAGACCTATTTTGTTCTGCAGTTAAACATGTACATTAGAAGAGGATAATAAAGAGCTGAATGGAACCCTATAAGGAAAATGACTGACATCTGTACTCAATGCTCATCTTGCATTTTCTTTGCCTCTGGCTGACACAAAGTGCTATGACACCATTAAGATTATAGGTCATTTGAAAAATACCTCTAAGGTGAGCTATCTTCCAGAATATGTCTAGTCTTCTGAAACTCTCACAATTTATGAGTGTCAGTAATTCATTTAATTCTTAATATAGAGGATTTATGATCATAGGCATTATTAACTTATTTGGCAAAATAACTTGGGAAAGTGGGATTTGAGGAAAGGTCACATTTCCCTAGCTTTCCCACCTTCCTCCTTCCCTCAGCTCTTAGGCCAAAGGATATTCTACAAACAAATTGCTCTTGAAGCAATGCACAAAGGAAAAACAGGTGCCAAGGAGTAAAATAAATCCAGGGAGACAGAATTGGGGAAAGTGAGGAGTTCAGTGAAATGAGTAGAAAAGAAAAAGGGGTTTGGGGGTGTAAAAATATGTTTGTCCAGAGATGGGGCATTGACATAACTTGTAGAGTCTGAATATAGCTTAAGACATGCCAGAAAGATTTTTTTTTAAGTGGGTTTTTTTTCCCAGAATTTCATATGTAACACAATCAACTCCTCCTTTTCAACTGCTCAAATGCATCATAACTTCTGATACAGTTATTATTACACACAGGTTCCCATGTGCACACAAAAGACACAGACACACATGCACACACCCTTCTGAGTCCATTTAGTGCATTTAGTGTTGCTTATAAGTAAATGTGTTTAGAGCTGACTATTTGGGATTGAGTAATCTATCAGTGGCCTCATCCCTGGGAAAACACTGATCCTCCCTCTGTCAACAGCCATTGATTGTAGGTCTTCAGCTGAGGGTGAGGTCTTCAATGTTCCACACTGCCACCCATGTTGGCGTGTCAACACATGGTGTCACTATGCATACATGTTTAGGTGAAATATTGCTGAGATTTCATGGGTGCGGCTTTCCTGTCACATATAACAGACATTATCTTGCAACAGGCACCCTCTGCTTCTCTGATAAGCCCTGAGCCTTATGCGGAGGATTTTATTATAGATGTGCTACTTGGAGTTGAGCAATCCCCAGACACTTCTCTGAATTTTGACCAGTTGTGGATCTCTATAATGGCCTTTATCTGCTGCAGAAGAAACTTTTGATGAAAGGTTAGAGCTGTGGGTATAAAGATATATATTTAAATACTCTTAAGCAGGTATATTGATTTAGGAATATGGTAGTAGCTGAATTTCTTCTGTAGAGTCTATGACCTTTCCAGCCATTGGTTTGGAATGTCATGCATGAGCTTCACATATCAGGCAGACCATAAGCTGTTGTTAATGCCATGTTAAAAGGGCCTTTATTGCACCATTGGGAATAACTTGCCTGGACTGTCATTGCTATAGTTTGTAGGATTACTGCTGGGCATAATTATTGATTGCTTTTCTTTCTTGAAGACACCTTCCTGGGCTATGAGAACTAGCCCTTAGGAAGGAGGCTTCCAGATCAATTCCAGCCTCACCCCCCTCAAGTCCTGTGGCTGGCATGTGTTGTGACTTTGGCAATAGGGTCTTATCTTCTAGTCCAGGGTGGCAGTTAAAGGCAGTGGCAATGGCCTATGTTGACTGCCTTAGTGTCCTGGTTTACTTCTCTGTTGATCTAAGCAATGAGCAGAAAGCAACTTTGAGGGAAATGGTTTATTTCTTTGTAGAGTTCCAGATAATAGTCCACACTGAAAGAAGTCAGGGCAGAAGCACAAGGCGCAAACCTGGAGGCAGTCAAGAACGGGAGCAGAGACCATGGAGAAATATTGTTTGCTGGTTTGCTCATTCGGGTTGCTCATCTTGCTTTCTTACCTGCTCATGGCTGGTTTTGTCTACATCCATCATGAGTCAAGAAAAGGCCCCACAGACATTTCCACTGGTCAATCTGACACAGGCAATGATGCCTACTTTAAGTTCCCTGTTCTTAAGTATTTGTAGTTTGTATGAAGTTGACAAAAACTAAGCATATACCTGACCAAAAACTGGAAGGGGAATTTTTCTTGTTGGGCAGATTTCTTGTATCCTCCATTTACTGTGGCATAAGAGCCACAGAACCAGGAATTCCCTTTCTTTGTTTAGATTAAGTCTAGTCTTCAGAAAACTTCCCTTGTGTGGAAACTTCCTTGGAAACAGATAGTGTTATTCTGGTAGCTGCAGATCATGGGCACCTGAAGAAGTAGAACCACCTGGAAAGCTGAAATGCACAGAAAGGGGTGTGAAACACAAGAAATATTGTCCTTTACCCTGTGGGAAAGACAAAAAGGCAGAGTCTCAAATTGTTTGCCTTGCCTTTTTTCTTAAGCGGCCTCCCCAAGGATTCCTTCTTAGTAAGATCTAAGTAAATCTTCCTTAATGTCTGTCATCTTTATAAGACTCTTCTTCTGCCAAGGCCAAGCCACCAAGTCATTGGCCTTCAGGGCTATGCAAGGCTTGAGCCTTGAGGAAAGAATCAGTTTTTGAGCTACATGCACCTGAGGAAGCTCAGAGGTGAGGACAGTAGCAAAGAGGCTCCCCTGGTGATGCTATCTGCTTCGATATCACTCACTGGCCCACAAAGCCCTCTTCAGATCTCTAAATGCTTGGTTAGAGCAACTGGCCTCCAGTGCCTTTAGAACTGAGGAGCTACCATTCCCTAAAGAAGTGTCTATCTGAGAAGACTACAGCTTTGCTCCCCAACAGAAGGACCTAGGCTCATGGGCAAAAGAAAATGTCTAAGTTAAAAATACAGATGTTGTTGACTGCTTTAAAAGTACTTTTAAAATGAGCACATTTCAAAATGAGATAATGAAATCAGACATGGCAACAACTACATAATATGGGGGAAATGAAGTTAAGAATAAATTATGATAAAAGAAATTTTATCTTAGAAAGAAACCTTTACTAAATAATATTTTAGATAAGAACAGAAATAATATATATATGTTATTGAAGTGTTTCAGAATGTTAGCGACTTTCAGATTACATATTTCTTTCACTATTACTAGCTAATTAAGCCTACCTAGAAATTAAAATCAACCCTTTCCGTTTTACATATTTGTTTTATTTTGCAGACTGGGCTCTAACATTTTTAATATAATTATTTTCCCTATAAAAAGAGAGAGAGAAGGGGAGAGGGAGAGAAAGCCTTCTTACTACCCAAAAGCTTTAGAACAAGAGATGGTTCAAATAATTCTATCATTATCTTAAATACCAATGTCCAATTATATCCAATTTGTTGTACACAAAGCTTTGTGCTGTCACCTCATCTCTGAAAAGAAAGTCCCAAGATATTTTAGAGACACTCACAGTTCCATAACTACACACCCTGTGAGTCAGTTCTAACTGAACAATATTTATACCACAGCAAATGGGACTTAGTCATGCTGCAGCCTCTCACGGAAGAGATATCTTTGTAGATTCTCCTTGTGGCTGTCTCATGTGTCTCAAAAGTCCCCTTTATATTGCCATTGGCTGAATGCAAGCAGATATCATCCTGGCCAAATGGAGCCACAGAGAATGGGAGGGGGATGTTCTGCCTTCTGGAAGTCTTCTTCCTTCCAGAGCTTTCTGCTCACACCAACTTCAGAACTCCTCATCAGGCCACAACCTTTTGCTTCCTGTACTGTCCTGCCCTCATCCCAGCAAGGAGTCAACTAAAGAAATGAGCAGAGATGCCTCCTCAACCCCTGCTACTCCAGCCCCTGCTTAGTGCTCTTTGGACCACAAGGCTGCTCCCCAGATCCCATGTACAGAAAAGGGGTTATTCAGGGTAATAATCCTGAAAATGTGACCCTGAGGCTGCAGCTTTCAATCATCTGGGAACCTGTGAAAAAGGCAAAGTCCCAGGCCCTAACCTAGATCTACTGATTCAGAAGTATTGAGGCTGGAGCCCAGGATTCTATGTAGTGATCTATCCGGGTGATTCTGATATCTGCCACACTTTGATTCCTAATATTTCTAATAGGCATTCAGATGCATTTGGTCTGATGTCCACATGTCCACAACAGTCAATTTCTATCTTCAGAGGAAATGATTATTCTTTACCACACAGTGAAAAATCACAGTCATGGTCCAAAATGGCCCACTGTTCTTTCAGTAAATTCTCATTAGAACATGGCCATATCCTGTAACTTACATACGAACTATGGTGTTCTGTGCCACCTGATAGCATTTGATAGTTTCAACAAAGACCACATGTCCTAGAAATCTGAAAGCATATATCAAACAAGACTATTGATCTCTGTTATCTCCCCTACATAGATATAATCTACTCGGGACAAACTATATGACTCCTTGCGAATGGAGTTTAGGGAAGAAGAATGATTATAATTGTAGGGTGATGAGGAACCTGCAGAATTTCTCTACATAGAAATGAAATTGTCTTTTTCTTAGAGAGAGAAGCATGCACGCATCTGATTCTCCAAGCCCATAAACACAGCCCCAGCTGGGATCAGAAGTGTGATGGAGGCTGCCGAAGCAGTGTGTCCCTGGCCAGCTCAGGTCTGCGGTCTAGACAGGCAGTGAAGTTTGCAGTGGCCCAGGAATAGACAGACGCGCATCTTAGGTTGTCAGCTGGGCGTGGCAAGGTTAGTTTGTGGCAGTTTGTGCGTCATTAATGAGATAGGAAAAAAAAAACTCCACAGATTGGTTTTTAAGTCAGCAGGCTAACATTCTTTCAGATTGTCATGTTATCGAGAAAAAAAAAAGAAAAACTTTTAAGCTTACGTGTATGGGGGGAATATGTGCACATGATGGAGGAGCCCAAGGAGCCCAGAGGCATAGAGTCTACCTGAAGGTGGAGTAACGGGTGATTATGAGCTGCATAAAATGACTGACGATTAAACTTGGGGCCTCTGAAAGAGGAGTACACACACCCACTGAGCCGTCTCTCCAGCCCTCAAACTAAAGGTCTTTATTTCAAATTCTGTTTTTTTTTTAGACTCTTAAACGGAGGAGGGCTCAAACTGTGACATTTGTAGCAAGAACTCTCATTCAGGCTAACATATTCACCTCCAAGAAGATACCTCATGCACAAACTAATGTCATCTTTCTCTGTAGGCACTCCCTTGCTCCAGTTGAAATAACAGTCATGTGCCACCTAATGTCACAGATATATTCTGATTCATGTATTACTAGGTTATTGTGCCATTGTTCAAATGTCACAGAATCTGCTTACACAAACTAAGTCAGTTATGTCTCGTGGATTTCCTGATGCCTTTGACGTGATTGTTGCTGTATTCCCAAGAAGAGAGGAGTGCTACAGCCATTTCTGACAGACAATTTTCATGAGGAAATGAATCAAGCCTCTTTAAAATATTTTAATGTCCTTCTTAGAATATGTGTCCCACTGTAAAGCAATCTCAAAACAATCTAATTCAGTAGTTGCTTATTTCAAGAAGATTGCTTATAGCCTCATAGTTATCATTTGTTTTCTCATTTCTAATTCAGAAAACTTTTTATTGTATAGATTCAGGAAATCCAACACTGAATGGGCATCATTCCTTGTTCTTCATCTCAAAAGAAAAGCTTTCAACAGTCACCTAATAAGACATTTATTGCAGGATTTTTGGGACATTATCATCAGAAAAGCAAATTTCTGTTCAATTTTTAATTTACATTTTTAACATGTATGCATGTCTACCTAAGCAAATAATTTTCTATACTTATGAAAATAATTACAGAATATTTTTCTTGTATTAAGTATTAAACCATCTTTACTTAAATTTGACTAAGTCATGAAATATCTTTTTCCTATTTTGTTGAATGTAATTTGGCATCTCTGTGATACTGGCCTGTCACTCTTCTTCCTACAATGAGCTTGTTGGTTCTTCTATCAAGGTTATTGGGCTTTATAATATTAAGCAAGGATGTTCTCTATTTTCTGGTGTCAGCTTCACCTCAAGTATTTAGTAGAACTCACTGCTGAAGCCATCAGGCCCGGAGTTTCCCTGTCTTTCTGCCAATGGTGAGGAAATAACAGATCATATTGAACTGATTTCACAACTCAAGTGAATCAGCAGCTTTTCCAATGTACAGCATACTTCCAATTTGCCCTACTTCTGGTATTCATTTATTCAGAATACCACATGAGTGTGGGGAGTTTATCCAGAGCCCCCCCCCCCAGCGCACACACACATATTTGGGACTCAGATTTTATCCCCTTAGCCTAGGACGACATCAAACATGCTATTCAATGTGTTGATCTTCTCTTGTGTGTGTGTGTGTGTGTGTGTGTGTGCATGTGTGCATGAGTGTATGTATGTGTATGTCTTGGTCTTCTTAAGACTGGGTAGAACCATATTCTTCCCCACCCTGGAACAAAGCAATCTCCAAGTCCAACCTCAGTACTCTGGGTTCCAGCTTCTGAAAGAAGCTGGTTCATGAAACTGTGGTACTTCTGAATTCTTCAAGCTTTTGCGCTTTGATTCCATCCACTTTTTAGACTGTTGGCTCACACATCTGACCTTAAACCACCAATACCAAACAGTGATTATTTCTTAATTTGTTTCTCAAATTTAAAAAGCAGACTTGAGAGTCCCCATACCCAGGCATATCCTTTCAAAGAATACATTTTAGTGGCTCACATTCTCCCTTCAACAATGCTACTTGTGCTGAAAACTGTCCTGCTCCTCGTTGGTACTATCTTTGGTGCAAGAGCAACTTAGACCCTCCATTCAAATAAACTCAGAGGGCATTCTTAAGGGTCAATTGCCCAAAAACTTTGCACAAGGTTTAAAGAAAGATAACAGAATTGCTCAAAATCTACTTCAGAGAGACATCTAGGCAGAAAAACCACAGGATACAAGAGGCTCCCTGCGATGGCAGCTAGGTTTTAGATAGAGAAACTGAGAGTGTGAGCACTGTCTAGAATCATGGTTAGTACATTACACTTGAGTCTTGGCTCTCATGAAGGACTAGAAGTTTAGCAACAAAGATGAGGAAGTGGATAAAGAGAGGTCACCCCAGCAAAGGAGAGAGTAAATGGGCAACTTGGCAAGCTAGTGAGGAGGGCAACCACTTAAAGGCTAATGGCATCCAGACTCTATTTGTTGAGCTGTTCAGCCTTCCACGCTTAAGCAGCCTCCTCTGGGGAGCAGTGATGGCGATATTTTCTAGCTCTTGAGACAGCTTAAAAGAAATGTTGCCTGTAAAGAGTGTCACCCAGTATTTACTACATAAAACCCTCAATAAGTATTCTTTAATGTAGAATTGTTGTAACTATTCAAAATTGGAAGGACCTGAAAAAGAGATAGAGAAATAACCCATTCCCCCACCCCCCAAAAAAAGAGGCTTCAGATCAGGCTCCTCCAGGCAGGATTATAGGATTTGTATCCATACTCTCAGGGAGACTGCTTGGAGTGTCTTAATATTCAGAGGTGCTTACAGAGGCATAGGCACATAGACACGTACACAGAGAGAGAGAGAGAGAAAGAGAGAGAGGGAGAGAGAGACCTTAAAATTCAAACTTAATTGTATCACGAGAGGTAAGCTGAGATAGACTGTTGAAGAGGGATGAGAATAAAGGGATTCATCAAACATTTATGTTCAGCAGATCATTTAGAAAAGGCAAATGTCTGATCTCTCTCACCTGCACTATTGTTCTTTGCTTGTCCTCGTGTGCTACTTTTTAATATCACTCCAAGATAGACATATGGTGTGCTCCAATGTTTGTATCAATTCTGAAAGTTTATGGAGCATTAGTTGAAAAGTTTTAAATTAATGAAATAAAGGAGAAACAAAAGGTAAAAGGAAAATGCACTTCACATAGGTTTTAACATGAGAAGCATTATGTAGGGATTAGAAGAAGCCCAAGTGAGTCCTGAGATGAATGTGTATTTTGACATGAGTATGCCAAGCCCTTGGACTCATGGGACAATTGTCAGAGCAATTACTCAGACTCAGAAGAAATGGGATGCTTTTCTCAGGAGGACTAGTGTGAGTGTTTATGGATAATTGATCTGTGCGTGCAAAGACTAGCAACAGCAGCTTCCTCCTCGCACATGTTTATCGCCGGAGACTGCTCACTCACAGAGACCTCTTACCAAGGCTAGATGCCTCAACCCTGCACTGTAGCTAGTAAACATACTGAGGGCCAGGGTCACAGAGGTAGTGGTGCAGAACTCAACCTGGCCTCGGCTCCACTGTACATGTGTCTTTGTGTCTGTCTTTTCTTCATTCTCTCACCACCCCTAACCAGGGTTCCAGGATCCAAGCCACGGCAGGACAAGGCACACAGCCACGCTTTTCATACACAAAACCAGACTGAATGAACATGTGTCACATATGCAGTTAAGGGGGAAAGCACAACAGTTCTCCTGATCACAGTACAGTACAGAATAGAAGTACAGAAGAAAATGTAGTGGGAAGGAGAAAGCACATGTTTGAGCTCTTTCAAACACACGGTTTAAATGAACGAAACAGTGAAGAAAATAATAACAAAGTACAGTTTAAATTGCTATGGCTATCTCACCAGACTTACTTCTGTGCCAAAACTTACCTATATTGGATTTCTGAAGAGTAGCACTGGGTTGGAGGTTGTCATGTGTTAGCATTGTTTTATTCAATATATGCATGGAAAGAACATAACAATGACTTTGAAATAGACGTCAAATGATAGGTATCGTTTTTCAAGTTTTGCTCTTCAGCGTCATTTCAATGCTGACACTCTGGCCAGCCACAAAACTCGACCCTACAAAGTTGACAGAGTGGAGCAGGTGTGGGAATGAGCATCAGGGCCCTCTGAAACCATAAATATTATTCAATGCTTTGTGGCCACATATGGCACACATACTAGAAGTCACATTTGAACACAGAGCAGACACCAGTCTCTTCTAAAAATAAGCTCCAGCATCCTGCTGTGAACAGCAAATATTTACAACCCCAAAAGCCAAATAATTTTTTTTTTTTTACCAGAATGCCCACCCAGACAGTAGAAATTTCTTCTGAGCTGGTGTCAGTCATCAATTTCTGGTCAAGTTTTCTTTTCTACTGAAGGAATATCATTATTAGATCCCACTATTAATTTGTGTATTTTTATCTCTGCTGGAGTGCTCCAGCAGAGTCGAACAGTTCCTGAGTTGGGAATGAGGACTGGATAAAAATAAAAAATAACACACTGCACATGAGATCAGTTTGGAAGGAGTGCCAGTAGAAACTCACACACGGTTTATCCCACAATTCTTTTTATAGTCAGTGCAAAGTGCATCGATAGAATGAAGGGGTTCATCGAGAAGTCAAATTTGTTTACCTTAGCCACTTGTCTGTGTGATCCTGCCCATCCCTGTCTCCAGGTGAAGGCCAAGCTGAAAATGAGCAGCTTTCCAAAAAAACTCACACTTGGACACTGAAATATGTATAGTTTAACTCTGAATAAGCCTTTATGTGTGGTGCTCTGAAGTACTACATATCATTATTTAAAAAAAAATTCATGTTATACAACTGAACATTTGATTGCATATCACCTCCTTTATTTAGATTTTTTTTTTATTCCTAACAATTAAGTGATCAGTTTGGGGTTTAAACTGTGTATCAGGGCACACAAAACCCATGTCCATAGCAAAGGATATATGCGGGATGTATGAAATGTACAGTAGTTTAAGAACTGTGGAAATGTAAACCAGAAGTCTATAAAAACCATCTTCAGACAAGTTACAACACAGGAAAGTTCTTGAAAATCTGTTGTTAAAGGTACTACATCAATGCTATGTCTATAGAATTTAGAAAGTAGAAGTCAGTCCCCTTGAATTCTTAAAACATGTAAGTCTTTCCTTGTACTGCTTCATTACTTAAATTACTTTCATTGCCACTTCTCACTTACAACTATAAAAATAATATATCCTTTGGATCACTGAAAAATAAATAAAAATAATGATAAATTATTCCCATTATCTACTTTACTGGCTTGACAATAGTCTACAAGATCATTTTTCTGCATACTTTTTAAGGTAAAGGTTAACCAAGCTTGCTAGTACAAGCCTTTAGTCCCAGCATGCAGGAGGTAAAAGTAGGGATATCTCTGTGAGGTCAAGGCCAGTTTGGTTTACAAAGTGAGTTGCAGGGTAATCAGGACTATATAGTGAGATCCTGTCTCAAAAGCAAAATCAAAACAAAACAAAAACCCTACATTCAAGGCCAGGGGAGAGCCAGGGCTACACAAAGAAACCATGCCTTTAAAAAAAAAAAAAACAAAAAAAAAGGAAAGAAGAACAAAGAAAGAAAGAAAGAAAGAAAGAAAGAAAGAAGGAAGGAAGGAAGGAAGGAAGGAAGGAAGGAAGGAAGGAAGGAAGGAAGGAAGGAAAGGAAGGAAGGAAGGAAGGAAGGAAGGAAGGAAGAAAGAAAGAAAGAAAGAAAGAAAGAAAGAAAGAAAGAAAGAAAGAAAGAAAGGAAGGAAGAAAGAAAGAAAGGAAGGAAGGAAAAGAGTTTTATCAGCAATTTTATCCTAGAGACATTTATAACTAACACCGACTTTTGAATTTCCAGGTAATTTCAGCCCCTATAGTTGAGTTTTAGGTTGTTTCCAAATTATCACTATCGTACTGTTTGCTTTAAGCATCCTTTAATTTACTGGCTTAAAAGAACACAGACTTACTCTGTTATAGTTATGAAAATCTAAGTATAACTCAGGTCCACTAGCTTAAGGCCAAAGTGCTAGCTGAGCTGCTTGCTAGAAGCTCTGAGGAGTCACTTCCCTGGCTTCACTTAGTGGCTGGAGAACCTCAGTCCTGCTTGTTCAGGTTCTCTCTTCTATAGGAGCCCTCTCTGTTTCTCTGAGGACACCTGTGAAGATACCACAGGGCCCACCAAAATAATCAAGGCACTCTTCCTCTGGTGTCTGTCATCGCCACTGGCTTTTAATTTTTTTTCTGCCCCTTTGTCTACATACCTTCCTGAGCTCTAAGGGGCGGGATCTGATGGGAACATTCCACTTAGGACTGACTGTTCCGATGTCGCTCATTCTCTGCACATTGCCAGTTCACTATGAACTCACTATGTGAGTTCCCATGTATGTGCATGAGGAAGCGTCTCTGAGTGAGACACTGATCTGTGGATAGAGCAGAGTATCACTACAAAACATTTTATAGATACATTCCTTCAGCAGAACAAGTGATCTTCCCCTAGGTCCCTGGCCTATCTAGTCTCAGGTTTTTGAACACTATCAGACATGGGTTCCATCTCATGGGATAGGCCTGAAATTCCACCTGAGAGTGGTTGGTTACTCTCACGAGGTTTGCACAATTGTTGCACCAGAATATCTTGCAGGGAGGTCACCAGTGTAGATGGAAGCATTGGGTACTGAGTTAGTGTTCACCTTTCTCCTCTGATAGCATGAAAGTACACATTAAAGTACCTGTAGGGGTGAAAGCTCTAGGTAGGCACCTGCATGACATTTTGGAATCAATGATATTTGTATCACCTACCTAACTCCAGCCTTGGTGTGGCCCACTGAGTTACCCTATAGAGAGTGTTTTAGGTATTGACATTTGAAACAAAGAAGTAGAAATAGCCTATGTTGGTATAATGTTCTTGTGGAATGTATACAATTTACCCTTGTTCATGCAGATGCTGATTTCTCTACCCATCTATCTGATTTCAATCCAGACATTGCATTGTGATGTTTATTCTAAGCATCACCTGTCTCAAGTTTGTGTAAACATGACACTATTTAGTCTCTGTATTGGCAATAAAACAATCATAAAATGCTGAGCAATAGAGAGAATAGGGTGAGACATCCTGGTCTGGAGGGGAGGAGAAAGAAGCAAGTGGGAGGAATCGGAGAAGAGAGATAGGGAGGAGAAGACTTGGAACCACGAGGAGAGATGAACTGGACCTAAGATATGACAAGAAGCAAATTTAATGTGGAAAATCTGAATGGTGGGGAACTATGCAAGCTTGGAGGTTTAAGATGGAGTAACTATTGCCCAGCATTGCACTCTAGGTTATTTAAATAAACCCTAGTCTCTGTGTGGTGATGTAGGTATATGGCTGGTTTAGGAATAACTGCTGTTTAACTAAAAGATAAATAAATAATAAATATTAATAATTAACAACAGGGCTATAAGAGGACAGTGAGAGGGGTCTACAGGAAGGAGAAAAGCTGGATCCACTGCAATATTAGACAGTCTCCATTCAACCTGCCACAACCTATTGTCCTGCTCTAGTTTGGTTCTCTATTGTGGTAAATACCATGACCACAAACAACTTGGGAGGAAAGGGTTTATTCGGCTTGCAGGTCACAGATCATCACTGAGATAAGTCAAGGCATGAATCCGAAGGTAGGAAATAAGGCAGAGACCACAGAGGAATGCTGAGTCTTGGCTTGCTTTCCCTGTCTTGCTCAACTACCTATCTTTTTGAACCCAGATGCATTTCAATAATGACGGTATAATGATAGTATCTTCCATGATGGGCTAAGCTCTCCTATATCAATTAGCAACCAAGATAGGGACACCGGGATAATCTGATAGAAGCAATTCGTTAATTGAAATTTCCTCTTCCCTGGTGATTTTACTTTGTGTCAAGGTGGCAAAAATTACCTGAGACACACCCCGTCGTTTCAGTGTAAGGTATTTCTATTAATGAAGCTTCCCCTGGCTTTTAAAGGGAAAGCTTTCTTTCCCTGTAAGCCCTCATTGTGATGCTTCAAGTATGACATCCTCCCTGTGTGATGTTCTCTCACCTCAAGGCCTGATTATGGCTCCCAAAGTTTGTAAGCCCCTCTCTCCTAATGAAGCTTCTGTCTAAAGGGTAATTTTCAGTTAGCCACTTTCCAAAACAAACCATCAACATACTCTTTTCTTTAGCAATGTCCATCCAGGCAAACAGATATCTTCCATTGTCAAATAGAATAAAAAACTGCTTAAAAAAATGGAGTCTTCTGGGGGAAAGCAACGTCTGAAGGAACATTGTTTTACACAATATGGAGTGACTTAGAGCAGGAGACAACCTGATCTCAACACCTTGCGAAATAAAAGAAGCATATAAGCAGGTACAACATTCATTTCCCTACTGATATGGACAGTTCCGCATAGGAGACAAGATGAAGATTAGTGTGTCCCTGCATACACTGTCATGGCACAGGCATTGACTAACTGGGATTCAAAATGGTGAAAAAGTTGAAGAAATGATGTTGGGAAATGCAAAAGACAGGTAATGTCTGACAAGCTGGGGTTGGTCAAAGGCTGTGATCCAGTTTGAGCTCCCCATGAATAACCAACAGAGTTTCTCATAAGTATACTTTGAGCATGAGCTTTACCTAAATTCATACAACCTCTGAATACTCCATCTGTGTTGATGAGAATGTGATGGGCTCAGGTGTTTTTTTTGTTTTGTTTTGTTTTTTTTTTTTTTTTTTTTTTTTTTTTTTGCTTAGAAGCAAAGACAAGTCTGGACAGAATCTGTCGCTATTCCTGCAGGGGAGCCTGACTATTGCCAGAGCCCTTAGAGATCTACAAGAATGAAACACAGCGAGGGACAGTGGGGGAGCATGGAGTCCAATCCCAGACCCAGGAGGCTGTGTGTGCTTACAGGCAATTAAGCACCATGGATACTTGCACCAACATTCATATGGCATTTTTTTGTCAGAGTCAGAGATTCTTAAACTGAAATTCAAAATACTATCAAAACACTTGATAGGCAATAAAATGATTTTCTCACTGCTAGCTCTGGCTATATTAATAGTAGTGTGCCATTGAGTTTGAGTCTTGAAAAGACTCACCCACAACCAGAGATTTCATGACTCATTAGGACCCTCAGAGTCAAAACAATAATAGTAATAATATAAAAACAATAGCCCTGCTGTGTGATGAGGTGCCTGGGATCCCAAGAGAGAAAGAGAGAGACAACTGGTGAAGAGACAAGAGCTAGAATTCACCTTCCTAGATTTCACTCATGTCTTTTCATTCATCTAAAGTATATCATGGGCTTTTGTACCTGCATCTAAACCTGCATTTGCCATGGGAGCTCATGTCTGTTCAGTTGTGAAATGAAGAAAATCAAAAGCCAAAACAATCACCTGAGATGGTGTGCTGAAAAATGAGGCACTGAACATCCATTACTGTGCATTTCTCAAAACTCCCAAGCAAGAGACCAGAGGTAACTTGTGTCACCTTTGCTTTGTCTTTATTGTCTTCTATGGAGCTCGAAGGATGCAATCACTGTGGCCCTGATAGGAATATCCCAGTATTCTGAAGTTCCCAAACTGGATACCAGATGTTGCTGCACAAATCCAAAGCCTCTGCAACCTGACTAAAGAAAGAGGAGACTATTTGAAATTATAAAATACTAGTTTTAAAATAACAATATAACTTAAAATAATGTTGATAATTTATGGTCTCTAGAACAGCGTTTCCTGAGAGATTTAAGACAAATCCCTGTGGGTGATAAACATATCTTTGCCAAGAAGTATCCTTGGCAACCAAAGGGTAATTGCTCACAAACAGCTGCCTTCTGGTAAGAAAGGGAGGAAGCATTCCCAGGCATTCTGAGGAGGCTGTGGACTAAGCCTGTAAGCTCAGGAGGAATTCTCTCTCTGTGAGCAGTGAGGAGTGCTCATTAACCCAGTGTGGCATTTTATTAGATGAAGCCGAACTATGAAGGACATCAGGGAGAGAGCTCTCTGAGAATCGACCTATTCACTAAGTCTTGTTGGCAACATCTTGAAAGTATAAGGGTAGACGATGTGAACCTCCACACTTTGGAAAATGAAAACTACACACACTTTGCACACCAATAGCACCTGGTCAAGGCAGGAGTGTCACTGCAGAGTGACTTATGAAGGTGGAGCCAGCCTTGGAGAAATGAGGTTAAGCTCATAGATCACCAGTGAGTTAGAAATAACCTTTCTTTTTGGAAACACTAGGGTCAGTGGGAGATGGACTATGTTTAACTAACTAGTAAGAAATCATACAGTGAAGATGAGGTGAAGGTAATGAGCATCATAGCGAGGTGTGGCCTGGGTGACTTGTGACCCTAATGGTATCATGTGAAAAACATCCATGTGGAGGGTTATAGTGGGAAGAGCTCGTGTGGAAGAATTGTCTTTAAAAATGAGAAGGAATTTCTTTCAGTAGTATATTTTTATTCATTAGAAAAATCAAAACCATTCTCACATACTCTATGAAATAATGTAGAAAAATATGAAAAAAAAAATGTTGCCCTCCAGTGCATTCTGTGAGCATTGATAGGACATGAAAATAAATATGAAAATGCAAAGATGACTAGCTGTAAAACAATAAGATGGATGCTCCCAACAAACCTTCTTTTGACTTCTTATTCACAATGACTCCTTTTTAGCTTATTAAAAAAAGTAGATAGGTGAAGAACTATAAAGTGCTAGTAAATTTTAGAAATTTGAAATTAATTCTAAGTGTCGCTTTGTTATCTGTGAGTTTCACTTAAACTGTATTTTTTTTTTCAGTGAATGCTTTCAGGAATGTGGTCTACAGAACCCCTGTTTCCCATCACGTGTCTACTGTACAGCTGATACCAAATTCCTTATGTAGTGCGTTTAGTTTATTATAAATTTTAATGCTATAAGTAAAGCTTATACATGTGGCTTTTGTTTGTTTTTGTTTTTAGATCTCTACTCATTCCTTAAAAAGTTCTTTGGAGCAAAACCATGTGATCAAATGTTCCACACATTTTCCATGATCCAGAAACTTGTGCTACGTTTTATTCTGACTATGTTCTATGAACTTTGTTCTAACAGTAGAAGGGGGAATGTTTGAGAATGAGCAGAGAGGATGACTGGAATACTGGGAATCATGATAAAATGACCTGAAAACAAGAGATTTGTCTTGAGTGAGGGCCTAGCAAGCAAGGGAGCAGAAATGGCTGGAGGTGTGGCTACACAGTGGATTGCCTGCCTGGCATGCTCGAAGTCCTGGGGTTGTACAGGATTTTTCTAAGGCAGCTTAGCCATTGGTGGGGTTAACGTGGCACAGAAACTGGTGACTTTTTTTTAACATACTAGCAAAAATGGCAGAACACAGATTTAACATGAAATCTTCTAATTCCACGTCTTTCAATTTTCCATTCTGTCGTTTCTGCACCTGGAAGAGAAAGTATGGTCTTCTGTCGCCACTTTTGATACTTTGTGATGAAGCAGGATGCCTTTCCTCATCCTTGGAAGACCATGGAATTGGCTGCCATGAGACTTGAAGAAGCTGACAATGCTAAACCAGAGGGAACAGGTTCTACACATTAAAATAACGTTGGAACTGACACCTATGACTGTCGTTATTTATTGTTGCAAAGCATACAGGATCTTCAGCTGTCTCCTCTCAGAGGATTGCTCAGCTCCTACTCCAGATCCATAACTTGCGAGTGATTGTGAGATCTCTGTCTGCAACATGAAATTATGTAGTGGGAGCAGCAAGCAGGTCACTGGTTTGAGGCACATACACACACTAACACTCCATCAAGGTGCTTTCTTCAAACGGATGAGATTTCAACACTTCCATTACCCTCGAACTCGCCATATTACAATGGATAACAGAAAGAAGTGCTTGGTTCTGGGGTTAACTGTGCTTTTATGGGTTGGATTACATACTCAAAATGAGGAAATATATGCTGATGCACCGCATAATGAGACATGCAGGTTGATGCGCAAGTTTAATTTGAGTGGATATGTAGAAGCCGAAAACCATTCCTTTGTTATTGGAGGATTATTTCCTATTCACTCTAGGACCATCCCAACAAATGACTCTGATGAGGCATCAGTATCAGCCATGTGTGAGGGGTAAGCTGTTGTTAAATTTTTTTTCCACAATATTTTGGGTGGCTGGAGAAGAGGGGTCTGCATGGGGCCTGTATTCCAGTTGGAGTGTTCTGATTCTGGCTTTATCTGACTTTATCTCAGTTTATAAGGAGAGAGATTTTGTCTGTTTGCTCCACAGAGGGTTATCTGTGGACCACCACCGACAGCAGCAGTAGCAGCAGTAGCAGCAGCAGCATCTAAAAGCTTGTTAGACATATAGAATCAGGGGTCAAATACTACATCTGCTGAATAGAATCTACACCTTCAGAAGACCTTTCTGAACACCTCGGTGAACACTGAGGTTTGAAAAGCACAGATGCTGGGCTGCGTGACTGCAGCTTTACTGTTAATTGTTACAACCTCAAGTTCAAGTGTGCAGTGTAGGAACTCTGCTTTGTTTCTGAGGCAATTTTCATTACATAATGCTGACATGCAGGAAAACTTCTGTCCCTACTGCTGTCTCCTCTAAAATATCATAGCAAGAAACATAATTCTTAATACTCAGATAGAGTAATCTATCATGAGAAAAACAAAATTAGGATAGAACAGATATCTGGGAATATATGTATCACTCACACACAAACACACACACACACTCGGAGGAGAGAAAAAGAAAGAGAAGTTTAGATATGAAAAGAATGCCAGAAATTAAAAGAAAACTAAACAATCACTTACAACAATTGCATTCCTATCACAAAATCAGCCTTTTTTTTTTTTTACTTTTTTATATCTCTTTTTAGATCTTTTTAAAAATAAATTTAAGGCTTTAAATAGTACAAGGGCAGCACAGGCACTATTTATATTGGACCAGGCTCTTCTGTGATGCTGTGTGGTCGTTACAGCTGTAGATGCATATTTAAATATTTTTGCAGTTTCTTACATCATTACATTTATATCAGTCACAACTCCTTTCTTTTATACTATTTCATGCTCCGTAATCGAGTTGTTAATGGAAGAGTAATCTTCAGTACTGTTGTTGACAAAGTGAAATGTTTGTGATGAGTCCCTAATTACTACTTTCTCTGTCCCTCTAATTGGTTTCCACTGTCAGAGGGAAGCAAAGAGCACAAGAAGTGAGGTATTACTTAGTTATCATAGCAGCACTTAATCACAGCTACTTCTTTATCACAATGCACCACATTAATCTTTCTTAAGTCAAATTACCTAATTTAGTCTCCAGTCTTTGCCAGAACTTCTAAAGATTATTTTACCCAAAAGTTTAGATGAAAAAGACAACACACACACACACACACACACGTGCGCGCGCGTGCTTTTTGGCTTACAGAGATAGGTATCACACTTATCCCTGGCTGTCCAGTAAATTACAATGTAGACTAGCCCAGCCTTGAACTTGTTAAATTTTCTTCTGATTCTTCCTTATGAGTGTTTTCATTACAAGTAGGTGTTACCTAGGTTTTCTTATTTTTCAATATAAATTCTTTGCCACTTAGATATGATTTTGCATGTCTTATGATGTAAACAATATGAGAAGTAAAAATATCCACTTAGAAAACTAATTTCTTCATTAGGGGTATTTAGTGATCTGCTTAATCATAATTATGATCAGAGTTATACTGTTTTAAAAAATATTTCCTTAAAATTTGTTGTATATAATCAGTTTTCACCATTAAGAATCCAGTTCCTCTGTTTGCTCCCAGGCCCATTGTTCTCTAAACATTTACCCTTTCTCCATATGACATGGATTCTCCCAGTGTGCAAGTCCCTGGACCAGACTCACTTATGTGGTGTTCAGAAGTGAGGGTGGACCTAATCTACTGTTAATTTCATCTTGTCATCATTAACTTTAACAGCAAATGGCTTGGAAATTTCATTCTGAAATCAACAACTTTAGCAAGATGCTAGTTTCAGGTGGCCATAGCTTAAGTTTTAGAAAAGAGGAAGATCTTACAGTAGTTTGATAATATTACAATGAAATGCTACAAAGAGGAGAGTGATTTATTTCTTGCTTTGGTTAAAGCACACAAAGGTTAAACTTACAAAAAAAAAAACTTGAGAAAAATGATACATAGTATGTGATAGTACTGTGGTAATCATAATAGAAATCAATGAAAGGAGAAAATTCACCCCAAACCTCACCTATTTGCATTGAGATGTTTTCCTTGTTAACCTTTAAAGGGCCCAGCTCTGCAGTTTTAATCATAGTAAGTTGCCTACTGCCCATTTCACTGACTCTTCTGGTCACACTGCTGTGTCATTTCTCTAGTTGAGGTTTGTTAATAATAGAAAATGTTCCCACCCACATGCCAATCCACCACTGGACATAGATTAGTCCAGTTTGACTGTATTGTCAACCAGTTTGGGGCAAATAACTCTTTTCCTTTGGGAAGGACAATTCATTTGTCTAATTTAAACATAGAGTCACTCAAATCAGGTGTTTTTCTTCTATCTCTTGAAATGAAATTCTTTTATTTATTTATTTATTTATTTATTTATTTATTCACTTCACATCCCAATCATAGGCCCTCCCTCTTCTCCTCTCATTCTCATCCTTCCTTCCACTTCTCTGTATCCTCTCTCCCCTGCTCCTCAGACAAAGGGAACTTCCCCCCTACCAGCTCACACTAGCACATCAAGTCCCATCAGGACTTCGTACATCTTCACCAGGCCGGTGGCCCCCTCTCCCCTTTCTAGAGGACCAACATGTTGGCCACACTACCAATAGTCTATGTTTGTGTAGGGGTCTAGGTCTAGTCTATGCGTGGTCCTTGGTTGTTGCTTCAATCTCCACTGGGGTCTCTGGGACCTGTTTAATTTGGCTCTGTTAATCTTCATGTGGCACTCCTTTCCCCCTTTGGGTACTTCTATTCTTCTCCCATTCTTCCACAAGAATGGCTCTCAGCCCAATGTTTGGCTGTGAGTCTCAGTATCTGTTTCTGTGCCCTGTTGGGTGGAGCCTATCGGAGCACATATATGTTGGGCCCCTATCTGCAAGCATAGCAGAGTATTGTTAATAATGTCAGGGGTTGTCTGTCTCCCATGGGGGTGGGTCTTAGGTTGGGCCAGGCATTGATTGGACATTCCCACAATCTCTGCTCTGTATTTATCCCTGCACAGCTTGTAGTCAGGGTAGAATTTGGGTCGAAGGTTTTGTGGATGGGTTGGTGTTACCCTCCCTCCTCTAGGAGTGCTATCTAGTTAGAGGTGGTCTCTTCAGTCTCTGCCATCCTTGATGCTAAGAGTCTTAGATAGACTCATCCTCATAGTCTCCCAGAAGCCTAATCTGTCATAGGTCTCCAGCTTGTCATAGAGATACCCTCTCCCAGGTTTTCTCTTCTCTTTGCAAGTCCTCTGCTCTCCCACCCCCTCTCCCCAGTCTGATCAACACCCTCATTTCTCTCTGTGCTCCTTCTGTAACCCTGTTTCCTCTCTTCAACCACATCTGCTATCCTATTTCCACTCTAAATAAAATTCTCTTACTTTTATTTTTATTTTTTATTAATTATAGTTTATTCACTTTGTATCCCAACTATAGCCCCCTTCGTCATCCCCTCCTAATCCAGCCCTCCCTCCCTCTTCTCAACTCATGCCACTCCCTCAGTCCACTGTTAGGGAAGGTCCTCCTTCCCTTCCATCTGACCCTAGCCTATCAGGTCTCATCAGGACTAGCTGCATTGTCTTCCTCTGTGGCCTGGTAAGGCTGATCCCCACTCCGGTGGCGGGGGGGGGGGGGAGCAAAGAGCCAGCCACTGCATTCATGCCAGAGACAGTCCCTGTTCCCCTTACTAGGGAACCCACTTGGACACTGAGCTGCCATGGGCTACGTCTGTGCGGAGATTCTAGGTTATCTAGACCATGCAAGGTTGCATGGTCCTTGGTTGGAGTATCAGTCTCAGAAAAGATCCTTGTGCCCAGATTTTTTTTCCTCTCCTTGTGGAGCTCCTGCCTCCTCCATGTCTTTCTAGCTCCCTCTTCTTTCATAAGATTCCCTGCATTCTGCCCAAAGTTTTGCTATGAGTCTCAGCCTCTGCTTTGAGAGTCTTTCAGAGTCCCTCTGTGGAAGGCTCTTGTCCTGTTTCCTGTTTTCCCCATTTTTCAAAGTCTATCCTGTTTGGCTTTCTGAATGAGGATTGATCATCTTACACGGGGGCCTTCTCCTTGATTAGCTTCCTTTAGGTATACAGAATTTAGTATGATGATCCTATATTATATGTCTAATATCTACTTATAAGTGAGTATACAACATGTGTGTCTTTCTGCTTCTGGGATACCTCACTCAGAATGATGTTATCTAGTTCTCACTATTTGCATGCAAATTTGGGATTTCCTTGTTTTTAATTGCTAAGTAGTATTCTATTGTGTAAATGTACCACAATTTCTGTATTAAAAAAAAATGGAGTACAGAGAATTTTGAATGGCAGAGAAATGCTCAACATCCTTAGCTATCAGGGAAATGCAAATCAAAACGACTCTGAGATTTCACCTTACACCCATCAAAATGGCTAAGATGAATAACTCAAGTGACAACACATGCTGGAGAGGATGCGGAGAAAGGGGAACACTCCTCCATTGATGGTGGGAATATAAACTTGTACAACACTTTGGAAATGAATCTGGCGTTTTCTCAGACAATTAAGAATAGTGCTACCTCAAGATTCAGCTATACCACTCCTAGGCATATACCCAAAAGATGTTCAAGTATACAACAAGGACATTTGCTCAACCATGTTCATAGCAGCTTTATTTGTAATAGCCAGAATATGGAAACAACACAGATGTCTCTCAGTTGAGTAATGGATACAGAAATTATGGTACATTTACACAGTAGAAACTATCTTACTTTTAAAAGATACTACTTTACTTATTTTTTTATGAAGTAATAATGTCACCATTCTCATCTTGAAAACTAAGTAACAGGATGGTAAAATCTTTTGTGTTCTGGTCTCTTCTGTCTTTTAATTTTCTTTGTGTTACCGCCTCCACTCTGTCTTCCAAAAATACTAAACTTTTCCAATGATTTTCTAGGTGTATTAACTTTCTCTAATTGTAGTTACTTCTCTCCAGATGTCTGTCTGCAGCCCTCTCCCCATCTCTCTAACATCCTTCAAGCCCTGGTGTAGCTGTGAGTTTATCTAGGGTGCATGCTCTTTGAGTTTCATTGCTCATACATCTATTCCCATCACTTTTTAAAAATCACTTTGCATGATTACGTTTTTTTTCTTACATAGATTAACATTTCCTGGGTAAAGAAATTGAAAACAGGCTCTTGATTACTGCATATTTATAGTATACAACGCCAGAGGAACATGGCAGCTGCACAGTCAATTTAAAGCAAAACTAAACCAAACACAAATTAAATAGGCTGATCTGAGGAGAGGACTCACTAGGTAAAATCCTTGCTTGCAAGAATGAGGTCCTGAGTTAGAGGCCCAAGACCCACACAAAAATGTTTGTTATGGTGGCATTTTGCAATCTCAGTGCTCAATAGAAAAAGACAGGAAGTTCACTAAAGTTTGATGGACAGCTGGGCTAGCCAAGCAAAGATCCAAGTTCAGTAAGACAACCTGTCTCAGACAGTAAATTGGAGAGTGAATGAAGACGACACCTGACATTGACATCTCTTCCCCACATACATCAGAAGGAGCATGCATACAGACAGAAAGGAAAAATCCAAATGGTGACTAGAGATATTTACTTTTAGGTCTTGAATTTAAAATAATTTGCTAAGCTGAAGATATAAAGTTAAGTAGTACAGCTAGCTACAGAGTATAACAAGAAAACAGGTACTTAAATGTTTTGTACTGTTTTCTTGAAGTATGATTAGAATTCAGGTGAAAAAGAGGAAGAGAAGAGGAGTTTTTAAGTGTTATTTCATGTAGAAGGCCTTGCAAACAATATGATGATGGGCTATTATAAAAGAAGTATTTCACTTTTAACAGATGTAGAATAAACAATAGTAGTCTCACATTTATGTTTTTACATGAGAATAGCAAGAAGATAACTTCAACTAAACATCTCTCAATAGTAAGATGCATGCTGTAATTGGAAGATAGTATATGGAAATTTACATGCTGATTTTAATAGCTGCTGTCATAAGTATTTGATGTGTTCAAATTATTTTTATCATTATTACTAATATTCAGGAAAAGAGCCAAGAAGGAGAGAAGAATCATGTCCCTACGGACCTCCAATGAAATGGTCAGCATATTCTAAGGGATTGTTAGGTGTGTTTGCTGAAGAAAATTGTGACTAGAAGAACAATTTTTGAAAGGAAATAACCAGAAATTTGAAAATACTGTAGCATATAAGAGATATATACGACAAAAAGTGTAAAGGTCACTAAAAAGATTGAATGTGACTCATATTTGAATTTTTTATGATTGTGAATGTGATTCATAAAAACAAACAAACAAACAAAAAAAAGATACATGCAGACACTGGTACCGGCTGCGGCTTCAGCAAAAAGCTGTAACCACTGCTTAACTGAAGGCACTTCTTAAGCAGCCTCTATCCCCAAACCCCCAGTGGCCAGTGCCTCACAAAAGCTTTTCCTTTCCAGGTTTAACTTCCGTGGTTTCCGCTGGATGAAAACCATGATCCACACCATCAAGGAGATCAACGAGAGGAAGGACATTCTGCCCAACCACACTATGGGCTATCAGATCTTTGACACCTGTTTCTCCATCGCCAAATCAATGGAGACCAGCTTGACGTTTCTTACAGGACAGGAGGAATACAAGCCCCAATTTAGAAACAGCACTGGAAAATATCTAGTAGGAATTATTGGAGCAGGGGGATCATCCTTGTCAGTTGCTTCTTCAAGAATTATGGGGTTGTATTACCTCTGTCAGGTATCTTGGAATCGTGTTCTATGTACTTAGAAATACAAATGCTGTGCCAGGTCGGGTGGCACCATGTCTTTAACCCCACAATGTGGGACGAAGAGGCAGGTGGATCTCTGTAAGTTGGAGTCTAAGAAGGGAGTTTCAAGACAGTGAGAGCTGATACACACAGAAAGCCTGTCTCAAAAAAAAAAAAATAGAGAGCGAGGATAGGAACAGCGTGCAGAAATTATTGCAAATAACAGTGAGGTCCAAAGAGGCTGAGCTAAGATACAGAGACAACATAGAATGGGGCAGGGGTACTCCCAAATTACTCTGGTCAACCAAACCCCTACAGCCTGTTTAGAGGTGACTTGAGATTGTTCTGCCTCCTGGAGCATCCTGCTTGTACTGACTGAGTTGTGACACAGTGACATGGATATTAATATCTTGCTAGTCACTGAGCTTCGTGCACTGTGTAGAGCACAAGAGAGGTCATCCATGAATTCCTGGTGGTTGATTGGTGGCTGGAATAAGGCACAGGATTTTGTTTGGGTCTCTGTTACTGCTTGTCAGCCATGAACAAAATCATCTCACTGACATATTAAAATGAGCCAGGGAATTTCACATTAGCTAATTTAACAGGTTATTTTAAACTCAGAGAAGGTGGCATGTCAATACAAGAATAAGTAATTGCAAAACATGAATTATTATGAAAAAATTCTAGAGATATTTCAATGGAGGTGTCCTTAAGGTGTCAGAATGTATTAATATGAATGATAAGCAAGCTCATTGGTGATATTGAAGTAACAGGAGTATTTCACTCACCATTCCTTCCCTCCTTCCATCCATCAGTTCTTTCTCCCTTCTTTTCTTCCTTCTTTTTTCTTTTCCTTTCCTTTTCTTTCTTGCTTGCTTTTCTTTTCTTTTTTCTTTTGATACTAGGGATAAAATCC
The DNA here is from genome assembly GCF_030254825.1 of Meriones unguiculatus. Classification (NCBI taxonomy): domain Eukaryota; kingdom Metazoa; phylum Chordata; class Mammalia; order Rodentia; family Muridae; genus Meriones; species Meriones unguiculatus. The sequence continues at coordinate 169,882,703 of NC_083350.1, read as the reverse complement.
AGGGACTGTTTCATGGTAGACAAATGCTGCATTAATGATTCACAATCTCAGCCTAACATAATATTTAACTTAGAGAGTTTCAGAATGAGAGTGTGGGAAGGATAGGAAAGTACTGTGGAACAGAATACAAGAAAAAGTGGAACTTGGCATATATTTTAGGAGTGGGCTCCATGTAGCTCATCCAAACTGCAGCCGCTATGAGCTCTATTTTCCACTAAACTCTAATAAACTCAAGCAAAGCTTAGAAATTTCTAGATATATTTCTCAAGCCTTTAGTAAATCTGGGGAGAAAGTATAAAATAAATCTTGGTTTGATCCTTTAATATCAGAAAACCTAAAAATCTATGTTATTGTTGTGTTATTTTTCTTGTGGAGAAAACAAAGACTCAGGAAGGCCAAGTAACAAGATCTTATATTATAAATAATTTACATAACCTCAGAAATTTCAAGTCATTCTTTCTTAATGATTTTCATCCCTGCATAATACCGCCTACAAATCTGCTGTTTGTGTGGTTAGAAAGGAAAAATACAAACATTAGCCAGTGGAGTAAAAACAGTAAAGAAGGACAGAAGGAAAAGTGAGCACAGGAATGATGCAGTGTTCATGATGGAATCAAATGGAGCTTAGGAGTTACAGAAGATCAAAAGAGGTGATGCCTTCATACATGAGGCTGGATAGGGGAGAAGGTAACATGTTTTGGGGTACACTCAGCAACATGGAGGGTATACTACAGCAAAGATAAATTAATGATTGTCAGGAATATGTGCTCACTTGACCTCAAAGCTTAAGTCTTCCTAAATGCTGAAGACAAACATAGACTCCTATCCAACTGAGGGAAGCATGCTGGTCATTTATCTGGCTGTGTACATTAAAAAGAGAGTTTCTGGTAACCTCGTTGGAAAATAGTGTTTAGACTTCTGGTTGGAGTAGTACATTCTATCATCTCTCTTAAGCCAAGTTTTAGGACCTGTATACTCCTGAGTCCTGACAGGAGGAAACTGAAAGAGAAAAGGAAGAACAGAAGGGAAGTAAGGGAGCAGAGGTGAGCGCAGGAGAGCACACAGGAAACAAACTCATGTTACTGAGAAGACTGAGACTCAGTCCATCATGTCTGCACTTGAGATGCTAAAGCTGAGTCCAGACATCCCGACTCAGGGAATCACCACTGTCCAGGAGGATAAAGGAGAGTGGAAATGACCTTCCTGACAGTGTTTACGGTCTCACCAATGAAAATGAGTGCTTTGAGTGTCTTCATCTGAACAGTTGACAACCCTAACAGCTTTGTTTTGATAGAACAACCATAGTGTTGCTGGAATAGTCCCCACCCCCACCCACCTAGTAGAAGCACCAGTAGGAAGCCATTGTCTACAGAAGGATGTGAGGGCAAAGGGAGAACTGTTTAGCTCACTCCGTCTCAGTATTCTGAAGCTGCCACTTAAGGTTTGGCTCTGACTTCCTAATGACTATAAATATTTTCAATTTTAGGTGGGCTATTTTTCTTCCTGCTCAATTCTTAGTGACAAATTCCAGTTTCCATCTTTTTTGCGCACAATACCCAGTGACAAGATCCAGTCCGAGGCCATGGTGAATCTTATCCAACACTTTGGTTGGGTCTGGGTAGGTGCTATTGCAGCTGATGATGATTATGGAAAATATGGAGTAAAATCCTTTAGGGAAAAAATGGAGAGTTCCAACCTCTGTGTTGCTTTCACTGAAACCATTCCCAAAGTCTACGACAACGTGAAAATGTACCGTGTTGTTAAGACAATCAAGAGTTCCACTGCCAAAGTCATTGTGCTTTATACTTCTGACATTGACCTCAGCCCTTTTGTGCTGGAAATGGTTCATCATAACATAACTGACAGGACATGGATAGCCAGTGAAGCCTGGATTACCTCTACTCTCATCGCAAAGCCAGAGTACTTTCCATATTTTGGTGGAACTATTGGATTTGCAGTACCAAGAAGTGATATACCAGGGTTAAAAGAATTTCTTTATGATGTGCACCCTAGCAAGGAATTGAATAATGTCCTTACCATTGAATTCTGGCAAACTGCTTTTAACTGTACCTGGCCCAATAGCAGCGTGCCTTATAATGTGGACCACAGAGTGAATATGACTGGTAAAGAAGACAGATTGTATGACATGTCTGATCAGCTCTGTACTGGAGAGGAGAAGCTGGAAGATCTGAAAAATACCTATCTGGATGTGTCTCAGCTAAGAATCACGAACAATGTCAGACAAGCTGTGTACGCTATGGCTTACGCCCTGGATCGTCTGAGCAGATGTGACATACCGGTAGCAGAAAGGAAAGAGAGAGAATGTTCACATATACCTGACTTCGAGGCCAGGGAGGTAAGTTACTTCACCATATAATATAGCATGAGATAAAATCAAGTTTTTGCTGCCAAGTTCATACCATTAAAACTGCTGATTTGCTTCCATATGATTTTATACACCAAATTATTAGGTTTGTTGTCAATAATTAAAAAAAAAAAACACCTGAGCTACAAACTAATTAATGCCTTTTAAAAAAAATAGGTGCTTTTCTTCTCAGAAATGAAATTTAAAGGTATCTAGGAGTAGAACATGTTAGTGACTCTGGTTTCTTCATTTTATTTGTTCCCTGTATGCAATATAGATCTTGTAATCTAAGATAACTACTTGGGTTCCAAAACATCATGTTAATGTTATAGAAAGACAGGTATGTCCCTCAAGTTTAGGATGACTCCTGAATATTACATACAATTTTCCTTACACTCCAGCATTTTTATCTTAACCATTGGTCTTATCTATCTTGAAGGAAAGACTAGAAGATTACATCTCCGTACAGTATAGGAGCCACACAAAAGCGTGGACATCAGGTCTAAATACTATAGGGTTATCTGGCAGGATTATATCGACAGTCCGTGTGCTTCATCTCCTGTCAAACAATTCATGTTGGTACCTGGTAGCCTGAGCAGACATGCCAAGCGAGGCCTCACCCAAGATTCCCTGCTTATATCTGTCCTTGCCTCCCTCTCACTGGAAATAGAACTTGAGCATCCCAGCTCCGGCCCTGTAGGCCCTGCAGGATGTCCACTTAGCTTCTCCGATGTGTTGCTTCTTCCTTGCCTGATCATTACCACTTTAGTCCCCTGTAACTCTGTCAATTTAACAGGCCACAGTGTCTGGGACCCTTGTATTTCCACTCACCTTTTATTTCCAAACTAGTCCACTCTGCTTTGAGTGCTGACTGTTCTTAGTCCCCCAGTTGGCACCCATCAATCTGTGATACCACCCCCTCACCATCCAATCTGTGACCATTGTTTTTTAGCATTTTTCTTATTCTGTATACTTTGTTTTAAAGCTTTATTTTATTTTATTTTATTTTATTTTATTTTATTTTACTTAATGTTTGCCTGTTATGCATTTATGTCATTTATCTGGCATGACTATACCTACAGGGAAGAGAAGAGAGGCTCAGCTCCCTTAAAACTAGAGTTATAGATGGTTAGGAAACACCATGTGGGTCTTGGAATCAAAGCTGGGTCTTCTGCAAGAGCGACAAGTGCTCTTAGCCACCAATCCATTCCTCCAGCCCCTTATCCTTAATACTTTTAATCAATGGTGGTCAGGTGTTTTTAGACTGACTGTCAATTTAGGTTTGTCTAATTTTTTATCATGATTAGGCTGAAAATATACATTATTTGGAAAAATAACAGAGATGGTTTTGTGTCTGCTTTTAGATTTATTTTATTTTCTGCAGATAAATGTTTTGTCTGCATGAATGCATGTGTACCACATGCATGCCTGGTACCAATGAAGGTCAGAAAAGGGCACTGGATCCCGTGGAACTGGAATTAAAGGCAATTTTGAGCTGCGATGTTGATCCCGGGAATCAAATCTTGTTATCTACAAGATCAAGGAGTGCTACAAATATCTGAGCAATTTCTACAGCCCCAATTTTGTCCTTTTTAAGTGCTGCATACCAGAGGTCAAGTGATATAATTATATCTCATTATTGCTGTTAAGTGTAGCCATCACTTTTCTTACCACAAAATACTGTGTTTCTACGGAATTAATAATTATCTTGTGGTCGTCACTCATGCCTTCTACCCTAACTGAGACACCATTGCTGTGGGTTCAATGCTAACTCCAGCTACATTGTGAGTTCCAGGCCCACTAGAGATACACAGTAAAGCCCTCTCCCAAATATCAAAATAACAATAGTAGTTATCTTGCTGGGCAATATTTTCCAGCTATAAAAGTGTCTTGCTTTTCATCATACTTTTCCCCCACCAACTTTTCTATCCATTTAAAATTATTTTTGCCCTAAATACCTATTCCCTATCTGCTTGAAAACTGATCTTTTGCCATTTTCTCATTCTATCTATATGTTATCTGGACTTCTACTTTTTCCTCTACAAATTCTGAATATCAAGATAGACTTGAGGAAAAATTCTTTATGTGCATTAATTCATAATATATTTATTTTGCTTGTAGATACTCACAAACTTGACTGTTGGAAGTCACTTTGAATAGGCTCTCTTCTCTGCCCCTGCTTTAAAGTCAGCTATTTGGTTAGAGTGTGCTGTGTCCGGTTACTGACATGGAGGTTAGAAACAAAGCAGGAACCAAATGCTAAGGATGCCGAGTAGAGTTTTATTAACACTCTGACCCAACCTGGAATCACCTGGGAAGGGGGAACATCAATTGAAGAACTCCCTTGATCAGATTGCCTTACGTCTCTATGAGCTTGTTTTGATTGGCATTTGATGTGGGAGGGCTCAGTCCACTTTGAATGGCACCATCACCGGGCAGGTGGAACTAGACATTATAAGAAAGACATCTCATCATCTGCCAGAGATCAAGGCAATCAGCATCATTCCTTTGTGCTTCTGCCTTTATGTTCTTAACCTGATTTCCATCAACTACAGATTGTGAGCTGGAAATATCAACCAAAAATTCTTTCTTCCCCCAAATTGATTTTGTTTATGTCATTTGTCACAGCAACAGAACAAAAGTAAAACAAGAGATATGTTCACTGGTACTCAGAAAGCTGTGACAAATACACAATGATAGACTCAATTATATTTTAGGTGTCAAGGATATTTTTTTTACTAGAAGTCCTTTGAGCACTTTGTCATGATAAATACTCTTGAGTACTGAAAAATGATCCTATAGCTTATCTGAACATTGAAATGCTAAATTTAAATTTGCTCAAAGAAACAATTATTGCAGGAGAAACAGGCATTACAGATGGTCTCGAGACCCCATAGTGCCATGATGAAAGTTAGTAGCTGTCCATACCAAGGGTTGTTTTCCATATAGCACCATATGTCAAAAAGTTAAAAGAAAATCTACATTAGAGAATAATATATAAACAGAAAAGCCTAGTAAGAGTACAGTATGTTTAACAGAAACCAAAATCACACACAGTCTTTACCTATCTTTAAAGCTTATCCTACCGATAATCATGGTTAGAAAACCTTTCAAATTATGTTATTTACTTGTACATTTCAAAATTCTTCTGCCTTATTTTCTCCTTATTTTTCTTTTCCTGCTCCTTTTTCTTCTCCTTTTTCTGATTGAAGATTATTCTTTGTACCTTGTATCAGTCTCTGGGATTAGATTCATGCCCAATACCCACCTGGCATTTCTAAATTCTTGAGAAATATATGATGATAGAGAACTGTGTCCTACCATCCAAAAATGACAAGCAAGTGAAGCTGTGGGAAGGCTGATCTAGGGTAGGGTCTGAGTGTGGAAGTCTTTGGCTATTTACTTTGACTCCTTTGTTAAGGAGGAGGAAAAAGGAACATTTCATGGATTTGGCAACGAAAGCAAAATTTTCATGATTTCTGACATATATTTCATTGGAATTGAAAAGAATGGTCAGAAAAAGAGACAAAAGAGAAATAAGAGGCCAGATGACAAAAATTAGCCCCAGGCATGAAGGATGACTAAACCACTTTCTTAGTCTATTCACTTAGCACATTCTTTCAGGTATATAGCCTTAATTCCTATGACAAAGATTAGGAAGAATAATATCTTCTCTTCACAAACCAGGCAAATAATGCTTGCTATATGTGTGCCTTGCTTATGGTCATAATATTTAAAAGAACCAAAAGACTTCAGGTCTCCAGACACCATCATATAGGCTTTTCCCACCATTTTCTGCAGCCTTATTGGTCTGCGGAAGGCTGACAACCACAGTAGGTCCTTTGGTTGAGAAATCCAAGTGCAGCATGTAGTGCAGATGAAGGTCAAGGTTCTGTGTTGTGTGATGGACTACCTTTATGCTAAAGAAAGCATGCTCTTACCAACCTAAAGTTAATAAGGTGAGGAGTGAGTTAGAGAAAGGTTATTTTCTCATAGGATTCTTGTCAACATCTATCTTTGATCTTATAGGCTTAACATGAACTCTTGTCATGTCCTTTTCTGTACTATAGAGGCTTAGAATGCAAAGGCATATTCTTAAGGCAATTTCCTGATAATCTTTTATAGCCCAGCTAAAGTGGACTCTTTCTGAGAAACGAAGGATTTCCAATGTCCTAGGTCAATCAGCCATTACCTCCCCTGTGCCCTTTCAACATTCTTTCTACAAGAGCAACTGTTATGTGACAAAACATTTAATGGGAAGACACAGCACAGACATCCACTTGCCCCAGAGAGGGAGCCCACACAGACCAAAGTTCAGATGCCACCAAAGTCCAACTTAGTGAACCAATGAATTTTGTTGGGGTTACTTAAAGGAATATGAATGAGGGGTTACTTACAGGAGCAGAAATGACTCACAGAAAGATGCATCACCAAGACCCACCTCAGCCTGGATGACAGCTACAAAAACTGGGCACCTGAAGCACCCTGCACAGCTCAGAGGAGCATCCTATCCAAGTTGGTCTAAACAACTTCCAGTCAACTCAGCTGGCTTCTTTCTTCCCAGCAGATGGACTGGTCTCAAGAGTCTCCCTTGAAGCTTGACTTGTCTGGGTCTTCTTTGCACTTTAACATATTTGGTTTGGAAGGATTCTCAGCCTTCCTTGCTTACTCTGTCAGTCAGTCACCTAGGGAATCTGGTCAGAAGCTAATTTGAGTTGTTTACCTTTCTACTTAAAGAGCATCAACTGTGACACAGCAGCAACATAAACTCTACTGAATTTAACTTTTTTTAATTTTTTATTAATTACACTTTATTCATTTTGTATCCCCTCATAAGCCCCTCCCTCCTCCCCTCCCAATCCCACCTTCCCTCCCCTTTCTGCATGCATGCCACTCCCCAAGTCCACTGATAGGGGAGGTTCTCCTCTCCTTTCTGATCTTAGTCTATCAGTTCTCATCAAAACTGGCTGCATTGTCCTCTACTGTGGCCTGGTAAGGCTGCTCCCCCCTCAGGGGGAGGTGATCAAAGAGCAGGCCAATCAGATTATGTCAGAGGCAGTCCCTCTTCCCATTACTATGTAACCCACTTGGACAATGAACTGCCATGGGCTACATCTGTGCAGGAGTTCTAGTTTATCTCCATCAATAGTCCTTGGTTGGAGTATGAGGCTCTGGGAAGTTCCCTGTGTTCAAATTTTCTTGTTCTGTTGCTCTCCTTGTGGAGATCCTGTCCTCTCCAGCTCTTACTATTTCCCACTTCTTACATAAAATTCCATTCACTCTGCCCAACAGTTGGCCATCAGGTCAGCATCTGTTTTGATAGTCTGCAGGACAGAGGCTTTCAGAGGCCCTTTGTGGTAGGTTCCTAGTTTGTTTCCTGTTTTCTTCTGGCTTTCAGAAGCCCTCTGTAGCAGGTTCCTAGGTTGTTTCCTGTTTTCTTCTTCTGATGTCCATCCTCTTAGCCTTTCAGGATGGGGATTGAGCGTTTAGTTAGGGTCCTCTCTCTTGCTTAGTTTCTTTAGATGCACAGATTTTAGTGGGTTTGTTCTATGTTGTATGTCTATATGAGTGAGTATATACCATGTGTGTCTTTTTGCTTCTGGGACAACTCACTCAGGATGATCTTTCCAAGGTCCCATCATTTACCTGCAAATTTCATGATTTCCTTATTTTTCATTGCTGAGTAATATTCCATTGTATAGATGTACCACAATTTCTGCATCCATTCTTCAGTTGAGGGGCATCTGGGTTGTTTCCAGCTTCTGGCTATTACAAATAAAGCTGCTACAATCATGGTTGAGCAAATGTCCTTTTTGTGTACTTGAGCCTCTTTTGGATATATGCCTAGGAGTGATATGGCTGGATCTTGGGGAAGCACTATTCCTAGTTGTCTGAGAAAGCACCAGATTGATTTCCAGAGTGGTTGTACAAGTTTACATTCCCACCAGCAGTGGAGAAGGGTTCCCCTTTCTCTACAACCTCTCCAGCATGTGTTGTCACTTGAGTTTTTGATCTTGGCCATTCTCATGGGTGTAAGGTGAAATCTCAGGGTTGTTTTGATTTGCATTTCCCTAATGGCTAATGAGGTTGAGCATTTCTTTAAGTGCTTCTCTGCCATTCGATATTCCTCTACAGAGAATTCTCTGTTTAGCTCTGTTCCCCATTTTTTAAGTAGATTACTTGGTTTGCTGCTTTTCAGCTTCTTTAGTTCTTTATATATACTGGATATGAGTCCTCTGTCAGATAAAAGGTTGGTGAAGATTCTTTCCCAATCTGTAGGCAGTCACTTTGTTTTGGTGATGGTGTCCTTTGCTTTGCAGAAGCTTTTCAGTTTCATGAGGTCCCATTTATTGATTGTTACTCTTAGAGCCTGTGCTGTTGGTGCTGTTGGTGTTCTGTTCAGGAAGTTTTCTCCTGTACCAATGAGTTCTAGGGTATTCCCCACTTTTTTTCTAGCCGAATTAATGTGTCTGGTTTTTTTAAATTTTTTATTTAATTTTTATTAATTACACTTTATTCCTTTTGTATCCTCCCATAGGCCTCTCCCTCCTCCCCTCCCGGTCCCACCCTCCCCCCCTTTCTGCATGCATGCCTCTCCCCAAGTCCACTGATAGGGGAGGTCCTCCTCTCCTTCTTTCTGATTTTTTTTTTTTTTTTTTTGTTCTTCTCAATGCAGTTTATTCAGGAACCTTGAACAATCTTCTGACCCTGGGGAAAGCCAGCCCACAGCTTAAAATAGCCTCTGGGTAGCCAACCCCAGCATGCCTTGTGGGCAATGCAGATAGGTCCACATACACGGAAGCAAGCCAGATCCTCAGCCTTAGCCAAATATTGAGTTGTTTGTGACAGAGAGCACTCACCATCGGGAAGGTGGAAGGCGGAAACCAGCTCCATCTTTAAGGCACGGCATTACGCAGCTCTCTACAGTTCCCCCTTTTTGTTTTAGACGCATCAGGCAAGAGTAGAGGTCTGATCTCTGATATTAGAAATAAATTGGGACTTTGTACTGATGTTCATTTAGGTGTCATCCACCCAAAGAGCATCAGACCCATCCAATACCTTTTTCTCAGAGGCGGGACCTGGGGCATCAACCCGCATGCAATCAGACATGCTCTTCTCTGGGTCCAAAGCGGCTGACCCTGAGTGCAGTGCTTAGCCTCGCATCCTGAGCGTAACATTTTAGCTTTTTATGGTAGCCAACCATGCTTGGGGAGACTGTGCTATGTTAAGGTCTTTGATCCACTTGGACTTCAGTTTTATGCAGGGTGATAAGTATGGATCTATTTTTATTTTTTTACATGTAGACATCCAGTTGGACCAGCACCATTTGTTGAAGATGCTATCTTTTTTCCATTGTATGGTGTTGGCACCTTTGTCAAAGATCAGGTGTCCATAAGTGTGTGGGTTTATTTCTGGGTCCTCTTTCGGTTCCATTGATCCACCATTCTGTTTCTATGCCAGTACCATGCAGTTTTTAAAACTGTTGCTCTATAGTACAACTTAAGATCAGGGATGGAGATATCTCCAGAAGATCTTTTATTATAGAGGATTGTTTTAGCAATTTTGGGTTTCTTGTTATTCCATACAAAGTTGAGAATTTTTCTTTCTAGGTCTGTAAAGAATTGGGTTGGTAATTTGATGGGAATTGCATTGAATCTGTAGATTGCTTTTGGTAAGATGGCCATTTTTACTATGTTAATCCTGCCAAGCCATGAGCATGAGAGATCTTTCCATCTTCTCATATCTTCTTCTAATTCTTTCTTCAGAGATTTGAAATTTTTTTCATACAAGTCTTTGACTTCCTTGGTTAGGGTTACTCTGAGGTACCTGATGTCATTTGTGGCTATTATGAAAGGTGTTGTTTCCCTAATTTCTTTCTCAGCCCTTTTGTCTTTTGTATACAGGAGGGCTACTGATTTTTTTTTTTTTTGAGTTAATTTTGTATCTGGCCACTTTGCTGAAGGTGTTTATCAGCTGTAGGAGTTCCCTGGTAGAGTTTTTGGGGTCACTCATGTATACTATCATATCATCTGCAAATAGTGATAATTTGACTTCTTCCTTTCCAATTTGTATCCCCTTGATCTCCTTCAACTGTCTTATTGCTCTAGCAAGGACTTCCAGCACTATGTTGAAGAGATATGGAGAGAGCGGGCAGCCTTGTCTTGTCCCTGAATTTAACTTTTAGTGCCTGATTGTCTAGTCTCTCCACTAGACCATATGATTTTCAAAAGAAGGAAATAGTTGTGGACCTTTGTATCCTTAAACAGGGAAAGTGGGGCAAAGGGAATGAAAAATATTCTAATTATTCTCCTGATTCTTGATATGGAGATATTATACTGCTAAGCCTTAGCTTATGCTAGTCTAATAAAAACATACAATTTTAATATGCATCAAATGTAAATTAAGATTGTCCAGTGGCCAAATTTACCAAAAATAAGTAAATTAAATTAAATTACCCAAAATAGGTAAAACTAAATTAAGCAAATTATTTAACCCAGTATGTCTAAAATACTGTTTACTATGTTATTATAATTTAATGTGTTGTCATGATAGTAAAATAATAATGTAAAATTATTAATGAAATAGTTTCCATTCCCTTTATATTTTTATAACCCAGTATGCATATTACACACACAGAACATCTCAATTTAACCTGTCACTTTTTGTGTTTGAATTGCTAGAGGATATCAGAGTTGGCACTAAAAACGGGGATAGCAAAACAAAAAAACAAAAAAAAGAAAAGAATCCTTACATATCAGCTCAAATCTACTTCCTTTGTAAATTTCTTTTTTTACTTAAATTTATTTACTTTACATCCCAAGAGTGCCACCTCCCTCCTCTCTCCCATCCCCCTCTCCCTCTCCTTTTTCTTTCTCTCTCCCTTTCCCCCCAGAAATTAGGAGCCCTCTCCCCCTCTGCCCCATATCAACCATTCCCAGCACATCAGGACTGAGCATATCCTCACCCCCTGAGGCCAGGCAGGCAGTCCTGCCAGGAGGAAGTGATCCAAAAGCAGGCAATAGAGTCCTTGTAGAAATAGCCCCCATCTCCACTCGTCAGGGGGTGAGTGAACACCAAGCTGCCCATTGGCCACATACGTGCAGGGGGCCTAGGTTCAGACCATGCATGCTTCTTAGTTTATGCCTCAGTCTCTGTAAAGCTCCATGGGTCTGAGGTAGTTGTCTCTGTTGGTCTTCTTGTGAGGTTCTTGTCCCCTCCAGGTCCTAACACCTTTCCCCACCACTTCCATGGTAGTTTGGTAGAATACAAGGTGTTATTTCAATTGTCTTGTATCTGTTGAGGCTTGCTTTGTGTTTGAGTTTGTAGTCAATTTTAGAGAAGTTCCATGAGGTGTTGAGAAGAAGGTATATTTTTTTGTGTTTGATGGAATGTTCTGTAGTTATCTGTTAGACCCAATTGACTCATAAGGTCAGTGAGTTTCATTATTTCTCTGTTTAGTTTCTGTCTCGACCATTTGTCCATTGCTAAGAGCAGTGTGTTGAAATCTCCTACTATTAATGTGTAGGGTTTGATGTGTGATTTAAGCTTTAGTAATGTTTCTTTTACAAATGTGGGTGCCCTTGCATTTGGGACTTACATATTCAGAATTAAGATGGTGTCTTGATCAATTTTTCCTTTGATGAATATAAGGTGCCCTTCTTCATCTCTTTTGATTAATTTTGGTTGAAAGTCTATTTTATTAGATATTAGAATATCTACTCCAGCTTGCTTCTTCTGTCCATTTGTTTGGATAACCTTTTTCCGGTCCCTTTTTTTTAATTCTTTATTAATTACACTTTATTCACTTTGTAACCCCCCTGTGGTTCCCTCCCTCCTCCTGTCCCAATCCCTCCCTTCCTCCACCCTCTGCATGCATACCCTTCCCCAAGTCCACTGATAGGGGAGGTCTTCTTTTCCTTCCTTCCTTCTGATCCTAGTCAATTAGGTCATCAGGAGTGGCTGCATTGTCTTCTTCTGTGGCCTGGTAATGCTGCTCCTTCCTCCGGGGGGGGGGGGGTAATTAAACTAATCAAGAGGGAGAGGATTCTTGCTAAAATGCTCAATCCCTAACCAGAAAGGCAAAGAGGATGGACATCAGAAGAAGGAGAAGAGAGGGAACAAGTCAGGAGCCTGACACAGAGGACCTCTGAAAGGCTCTGTCCTGCAGACTATCAATGCAGATGCTGAGACTGATGGCCAACCTTTGGGCAGAGTGCAGGGAATTTTAGGAAAGAAGTGGGAAACAGTAATATCTGGAGAGGACAGGAACTCCACAAGGAGAGCAACAGAACCAAAAATCTGAGCACAGGGGTCTTTCCTGAGACCGATACTCCAACCAAGGACCATGCATGGAGATAACCTAAGACCCCTGCACAGATGTAGCCCATGGCAGTTCAGTATCCAAGTGGGTTCCATTGTAATAGGAACAGGCACTATCTCTGACATGAACTGATTGGCCTGCTCTTTAATTTCCTGCCCTTTATTCTGAAATATGTCTATCATTGTTGCCAAGGTGTGTTTCTTTTTTTTTTCACTTCTATATTATAGGATAGTTTATTCGCAAATATTCAGCACATTGAGAATAAATTGACAAATAACATGTTGCCGCTTTATGTAATAACATTCAATGACAGGGAATAAAATGACAGTACACACTAGCCTGGGTAGCAAACATCTGTGATGCCAGTACTCAGTAAGCAGATGAAGAGGACCTTAAGTATGGGACCAGAAAATGCCGCAGAGAAAGACACTGTATCAATCATTTAAAATCTAAAAATGATACTTCATATTGAATGAATCCTTCAAAAATACGTAAAAGTCAGAAAAGAGTAAATATCTACAATTCTCTTTTTATTAAGTTTTAAAATAAGCAAAAATAAAATATAGTGTTGGAAAAGAGACGGTGGGTAACTTCAAGTTTGTGGAAATTGCCAAGAAATATAGACAGCTTCTAAAACCAGTTTTATCTGCTTTGGAAAACTATTCCCAATAGAAAGCATATGCAATTGTCTTAACCTATCTATTTAAATAGCTCAGATCTATATGATTAATAGAGTCATGTAGTATATACTTTTATGTATGATACTATATGTATTTAAATGAATGAATTTTAAAAATCAGTAATGAAGCAGGACAAAAATATGCAAGCTCTTAATCATATATGTTTTAAGACAGATATTAATGTTTAAATCTGGACAATGGAACTCCATTACTAAGGACACAGTAATGAAACTTACGATAATGTGCACATGGAAATCAGGTAGAATATGCTTCTTTAGTTAAAAAACAGCTTAGGAAAAGATAGTTATGTTAAACCATGCAATTAATTTTAAGTGATCTGCTCTATTTCCTACCTCCTATATCCTTTTTATGTATCTTTCTAGGTACAGCTTTTATAATAGCACACATCGATTTTTACAACATTTTCACAGGATGAAATTGTTATTGTGCTATGTAAAAGGTAATTTGAGTAGCCTTAGAACATGTTGATTTCAATTATCTGAATTTTTAGAAATTATCACAGTAACCATATTTTTTAAAGATTTCTTGAGAGGAACATTTAAAAAAATTATATCATGCCTTTTAAAATATCTGAAAAAAAATTGGCTATGAGTCTCCGCATCTGCTTTTATAGCTTGCTAGTTAGAGACTTTCAGAGGCCCTCTATGGTAGGCTCCTGTTCCCTGTTTTCTCTCTCTTCCAATGTCTATCCCATTTGCCTTTCTGAGTAAGGACTGAGCATCTTACACAGGGTCTTCTTTTTTTGCTTAGCTTCTTCAGATGTACAGACTTTTAGTATGTTTATCCTTTATTATATGTCTAATATCCACTTATAAGTGAGTATATACCATGTGTGTCTTTCTGCTTTTGGGATACCTCACTCAGTATGATCTTTTCTACTTCCCACCATTTGCCTGCAGATTTCATGATTTCCTTGGTTTTAATTGCTAGTATTTTAACTGTAGTATTCCATTGTGTAAATGTACCACAATTTCTGTATCCATTCCTCAGTTGAGGGACAGGTGTGTTTCTTATATGTAACAGAATGATGAGTCCTGTTTACACATCCATTCTGTTAGCCTGTGTCTTTTTATTAGGGAGTTGAGGCCATTGATGTTGAGAGAGATTAATGACCAGTGATTGTTAATTCCTGTTATTTTGATATTGCTATCAAATCAATATTTGAGAGAGACAGTGGGGAGGGGGACACACATGCACACATGTGTGTGTGCCTTCTTTCTTTTGCTATTGTGGGGTTACCTATTTCCTGTGTTTTCCTGGGTGTTATTAACCTCCTAGGTTTGGAATTTTCCCTCCAGTATCTTCTGTAGGGCTGGGTTTGTGGATAGGTATTGTTTAAATTTGTTTTTGTCGTGAAATATCTTGTTTTATCCACCTATGGTGGTTAAAAGTTTTGCTGGGTATAGTATTCTGCGCCGATATCTGTGTTCTCTTAGTGTTTGTATAAGATATCTGCCCAAGCTCTTCTTGCTTTTAGATATTGGTGAGAAGTCAGGTGTAATTCTGATAGTTCTGCCCTGATATGTGACTAGGCCTTTTTCCCTTGCAGCTTTTAATATTCTTTCTTTTTTTTCTGTACATTTAATGTTTTGATTATTATGTAACAGGAGGATTTTCTTTTCTGGTCTAATCTATTTGGTGTTCTGTAAGCTTCTTTCATACTTATAGGCATTTATTTCTTTAGGTTGGAGGAGATTTCTTCTATAATTTGTTAAAATATTTTCTGGGTCTCGGAGATTAAAGTCTTCTTCTATTTCTATTATTCTTAGGCTTGGTCTTTTCATATTGTTCCAGATTTCTTGGATGTTTTGTGTCAGGAACTTTTTAGATTTAACATTTTGTTTGACTGATATATCAATTTCTTCTATCATATCTTTATTCTACACCTGAGATTCTCTCTTCCATCTCTTGTATTCTCTTGGTGATACTTTTGTCTGTAGTTCCTGTTTTCTTCTCTAGGTTTTCCATTTCCAGGATTATAGTTTCTTTTTTGCTTTTATTGCCATTTTTAGATCTTAGACAGTTTTATTCATTTCCTTCCCCTTTGGTTGTATTTTCCCGTGTTTCTTTAAGGGATTTATTCAATTCTTTCACCTGTTTGCTTGTTTTCTGCATTTCTTTGAGGGATTTATTTTCTTCTTTTAAGGCCTCTAACATTTTCATAAACTCAGACTTAACAAGATTTTCTTGTGTTGCGGGTGTGGTAGTATCCTCAGGGCTTGCTGTGGTAGGATAGCTGGGTTTTGATAGCCTACGACCCCGGGTTTTGTTGGTGGTGTTCTTGCACTGACCTCTAGCCATTTGGTTGACTCTGGTATTAGCAGACCTGGTGGTCTCTGATCATGGTAGGTCTCTGGGGTTGTACATGGAACTCGTCATAGGCTGCATTCCTCTAGTTTTCTTGCTGCTCTCTGAGCTCTGCTGGTCTGTGGGGACACAAATCAGGGTGGGCCCTGGGAAACAGCAAAGGCCTGGGAACTGGGGTGTGGGGCACACCAGGGAAGTAGGGCACAGAAGGCCCTGGGCAGACCTCACCACTGTTGCTGTTGGGATGTGGCAGGCCAATGGAGAGGGAAGGGTCTCACCCGCTGCTCCACACTGGTCTCAGGAGCCACAGGTTGAGGCGGGTCCCGGGAAATGGAACAGGCCTGGGAATTGGGATGTGGGGCACACAGGGGAACTGAAGCACAGAACCAAATCTATTTTCTTTATAAATCTTTATTTTCTAAGTAATTAAATGCTTACAAATTCTTTCTTTTTCACTTTTCTCCCTCTTCCTTGTTAGCTATTGTTTTACTTTAAGCAAATGAAATTTACTACCCATGATGGAAGACAAATGGAACTTGATGCCAATGGAGATATGGAAAGCGGATATTATGACATCCTCAATTGGCAAATGGATAATGCTGGAGAAATTGCTTTTATCAAGGTTGGAGAATACAAATTCAAAAGTACAAAATATGAACTTGTTCTTCAAAAGAACTCAACATTATTTTGGAACACTGAAGCTTCAAGGGTTAGTTGCAATACATATATATATTATTATACATATATTATATATATATATATATATATAGAGAGAGAGAGAGAGAGAGAATATTGTATTTTCTCAGGCATTAAATACATGCAAAACACCTAAAGTTTTTGCCATATTCCAAATCAATTTCCTTAATGTAGCATGTTTTCTCATATTGTTGTCTGTCTATTTAGAATTTAAAGAATCCATGTTATGCTAAAACACATGAGATTTTAATACAGTAGTGTATTGATATTTTGAAAATGTTTTAAGAGAACATAGTAATTTTATTTTTATCACCTGTATTAAAATTGGAATTATGTTTTTATGATTTTTACTTTGTAATATGCATTTATTTCACCTATTGGGTCTCAAAAGGTGACAAAGAGTGTCAGAGACAGCCCCTGCTCCCACAGTTAGGTGTCCCACAGGAAGACCAAACTACACAGTTATAATATAGAGAGAGAGGGCCTAGGTCACTCTCATGCATGCTCCCTGGTTTTTGGTTCAGTCTCTGTGAGCCTCTGTGAGCCCAAGTTAGTTGATTCTACGGGTTTTCTTGTATTGTCCTTGACCCCTGTGGCTCCTACAATCCTTCATCTCCCCCTCTTACCCAGGATGCCCTGAGCATCACATAATGTTTGGTGGTGGGTCTCTCCATCTATTTCCATCAGTTGCTAGATGAAGCTTTCCAATGATAAATCAGCTAGGCACCAATCCTAGTATAGCAGTCATTTCACTGACTTTTCTTTTCTTTTTTTTTTTTTTTTGCCAGCTGTGCTTGGTTCTACCCTAGGTTTCTGGGCTGTCCAGCCTCTGGATCCTAGCCCTTCAGGCAGTGTCAGGTGTGAACTTCCTCTCCTAGTGTGAGTCTCAAGTTGGACCAGTCATTGGTTGGCTACTCCCACAAATTCCATGTAACTTTTACCCCAGAACATCTTGTAGGCTGGACAAATTGTAGAAAGAAGGTGATGTGGCTGGGTTGGTGTCCTAATCCCACCACAAGACATCTTACATGGTTACAGGAGATGGCCAGTTAAGGCTCCGCATACCCTGTTGCTTAGGATCTTGGCTAGGGTGACCGTCTTAAATTCTGGGATGTTTCCATTGCATTGGATTTCTAGCTCATTCCCGAGATGGCCCCAAATTCCAGTTGTCTGCCCCCTTATTCTCGCTCTCCATCTTCCTTCCCACACACACACACACCTGATTTCGTTCCCATTCCCTCACCATTCTCCACTTACGACATCTATTCTGTTTCCCCTTCCCAGGAAGATTCATTCATACATAACTCCCTAACTTTTCCTTGTTACTTACCTTCTCTGGGTCTATGAACTGTAGCATGGCTATCATTTACTTTTCAGCTAACATCCACTTGTATTTGGCTACATAACATATTTGTCTTTCTGGGTCTGGTTTACCACACTTAGGATGATTTCTTTCTAGTTCCAGCCATAGACAAACAATTTGCCTGCAAGTTTCATGATACAATACAATACAACACTGTGTATTGAATACCACATTTTCTTTAGCCATTCTTCAGCTGAGGGACATCTAGGTTGTTTCCAGTTTCTGGCTCTTAAGAATAAAAATGATATGAACATAGTTGAGCAAGTGTCTTTGGGGTATGGTGGAGAATCTTTTGGGTATATGCCCAGTAGTGGTATAGCTGGATCTTCAAGTAGGTTAATTCCCAACTTTCTGAGTAACTGCCACATTGATTTCCAAAGCGGCTGTACACATTTTCATTCTCACCAGCAAAGAAGGAGTATTTCCTTTGTTCCACATCCTTGCCACAATCAGCTGTCACTTATGTTTTTGATCTTATCCATTTTCATTTGCAATGCTCTCGTGGCTAAGAATGTTCAACATGTTTTTAAGTGTTTCTTGGCATTTGAGATTTCACTGTTGAAAATTATCTCTTTAGATTTGTAGCCTATTCTTTAATTGGATTATTTGGTTTGTTGATGACTAGTTTCTTGAATTCTTTACGTATTTTGAAAGTTAGCCCTCTGTCAGGTGTGAGATTGGTGAAGATCTTTTTCCATTCTGTAGGCTTTAGTTTTGTCTGAATGGCAGTGACTTAGCCTTTCAGTTTCACGAAGTTGCATTTATTAATTATGCTCTTAGAGTCTCCACTATTGGTGTTCTGTTCAGGAAGTTGTCTCCTGTGCCAGTGCCTTCAAGATTCTTCCCTACTTTATCTTCTATCAGGTTCAGTGTATCTGGAATCATGTTGAAGTCTTGGTTCCATTTGGAGTTGAGTTTTTTCTAGGATGATATTTGCATTCCTTTACATGCCGACATACTGTAAGACCAGCACCATTTGTTGATGATGCTTTCTTTTTTTTATTGGATAATTTGGGCCTCTTTGTCAAAAAAACAGGTCCTTAGGAGTGTAGATTTACTTCTGGGTCTTTGATTCAATTTCATTTATCCACCTGTCTGTTCTATGTCAATATCATGTGGTTTTTATTACCATAGCTCTGGGGCAGGTCTTGAAATCAGGAATGGTGATAACTCAGAAATTTCTTTTATTGTACAGGATTGTTTTAGCTACCCTGGGTTTCGTGTTTTTTCATATAAAGTTGAGTATTGTCCTTTCATGGTCTGTAAAGAATTGTGTTAGAATTTTAATGGGGATAGCATTGAATCTGTAGATTGCTTCTGGTAGGATGCCCAAATTTACTATTTTGAACATGAAAGATCTTTCCATCGTCTGTTATCTTCTCTGATTTCTCTCTTCAAAGACTTGCAGTTTTTGTAATAAAAGCCTTTCATTTGCTTGGTTAGAGTTTTACCAAGATATTTTATGTTTTTGAGGCTATTGTGAAAAATGTTGTTTTCTTATTTTTTTTGTTTGTTTTGTTTTTCTCTCAGCTAATTTATGTATGTAGCTATTTGTATGTAGGAGGGCTGTTGATTTTTTTTTTTGTCTTACACTTATACCAAGTCACTTTGCAGAAGGTGTTTATTAGCCATAGGAGTTCCCTGATAGAATTTTTGGAGTTATGTAATATATATATATATATATATATATATATATATATATATATTCTAGAAATAACAATAGTTTGACTTCTTTTTTTCCAATTCATATCCCCATGTTTTTCTTCAGTTGAATAGATATGGAAAGAATGGACAGCCTTTTCTTATTTCTGGTTTTATTGGAATTGCTTTGAGTTTCTCTCCATTTCAGTTGATGTTGGCTATCAGCTTCCTGTATCTTGCCTTTATTATGTTTAGGTATGTCCCTTGTGTTCTTGATCTCTTCAGGACTTTTATCATGAAGGATGTTGTGTTTTGTCAAAGGCTTTTTTAGCATCTAATTAGGTGATCACATGGCTTTCTTTCTTTCAGTTTGTTTATATGGTGGATTGCATTGACAGATTTTCTTTTTTTTTGTCATTTCTTTTTTTTTTTTCTCAATGCAGTTTATTCAGGAACCTTGAACAATCATCTAACCCTGGGGAAAGCCAGCCCACAGCTTAAATAGCCTCTGGGTAGCCAACCCCAGCATGCCACGTGGGCAATGCAGATAGGTCCACATACATGGAAGCAAGCCAGATCCTCAGCCTTAGCCAAATATTGAGTTGTTTATGACAAAGAGCACTCACCATCGGGAAGGTGGAAGGCTCCATCTTTAGGGCTCGGCATTACGCATCTCTCTACAGTTCCCCCTTTTTGTTTTAGACGCATCAGGCAAGAGTAGAGGTCTGATCTCTGATATTAGAAATAAATTGGGACTTTGTACCGATGTTCATTTAGGTGTCATCCACCCAAAGAGCATCAGACCCGTCCGATACCTTTTTCTCAGAGGCGGGACCTGGGGCATCAACCCGCATGCAATCAGACATGCTCTTCTCTGGGTCCAAAGCGGCTGACCCTGAGTGCAGTGCTTAGCCTCGCATCCTGAGCCTAACATTTTAGCTTTTTATGGTAGCCAACCATGCTTGGGGAGACTGTCCTGCTTCAATGGCTGTAAAGGCTTGAATGATCATGGCTGCATTACATTGTTGTGAGACTCTAATCTTGCATATACACCACTAGCAAACCAAGGAGACCAACACCAGAAGGCCTGCTAATGCTCCCATGCCCGCCCATTCCTTCAGATGATTCATGGCTGCAGCAATCCATGATGATAATCCTGTGGCTAGTCCTGCGTCCACTCTGGTAGAATTTACCGTGACAATGGCCACTCTCAGCTGCTCCATCGTAGTATCGAATTCTCCAGTCCAATTACCTAAAATATAGCTCGACAATTGTTTAGACAGATTTGCAGCACAGGAAAAATTCTCATGTTGTATGCTAGTGACACAAAGTCCAGCAAACTTCCATTGACAGCCAAGTTGAGCGATTTGCCATAGGGTATCAATTTGCTCCTGCATGAGGTCAATCCTCTGATTGAACCCCATCAAGCCTCCTTTTAGTTGAGCATTAATTCCTTTTTGTACATCTAAGGCATGAGCTACATTGGCTAAAAGATTATTCAGGGTCTGAGCAGTCTGCACAGTATGACTCATGGCTAATGCCCCGGTGGTAGCTCCAACAGCCGCCAATGAGATGGCAGTAACAATGGCGGCTGTAGTTCCAAGATCCCTTTTCTGTCTGAAGAGAGTCATAGCATAAGGGGCATCAATGGGCACAGGCACCCAGCGAGGCATGCGAGTAACCAGGGCATACCTAAATTCACTAGCATTCCAGCATTGGGCAAAAAAGCAAGTATCATCACCACAATTACTTGGCTCTATCTGGCTAATAATGAATAAAAATGGGGGATATGAACAAACAGGTGTGGGCTTATAGGAAATATTATGAGAAGCCTTAACCCCCCCCCGTTGGAACATCTTGTATCAGTTCTAGAACTAGCAGTGGTGGTGTCCGAGGTCTGAGTAGGTTCAGGAGTCCATTGCCCCCAGGGGCGAGACGTGCTCCATGTAAATTGACTAACTCCATGTTTTCCTCCACTTTTGAAAGTCATTTAAGGTTCTTAAATTATCCCCCCCCCTTTTTTTTAATTTTTCATCAATTACACTTTATTCATTCTGCATCCCCCCCATAAGCCCCTCCCTCCTCCCCTCCCAATCCCACCCTCCCTCCTCCCTCTGCTTGCATGCCACTCCCCAAGTCCACTAATAGGGGAGGTTCTCCTCTCCTTTCTGATCTTAGTCCATCAGTTCACATCAAAAGTGGCTGCATTGTCCTCTACTATGGCCTGGTAAGGCTGCTCCCCCCCAGGGGGAGGTGATCAAAGAGCAGGCCAATCAGATTATGTCAGAGGCAGTCCCTCTTCACATTACTATGTAACCCAATTGGAGTCTGAACTGCCCTGGGCTACATCTGTGCAGGGGTTCTGGTTATCTCCAAGAATAGTCCTTGGTTGGAGTATGAGGCTCTGGGAAGTTCCCTGTGTTCAAATTTTCTTGTTCTGTTGCTCTCCTTGTGGAGACCCTGTCCTCTCCAGCTCTTACTATTTCCCACTTCTTACATAAAATTTCATTCACTCTGCCCAACAGTTGCCCATCAGGCTCAGCATCTGCTTTGATAGTCTGTAGGGTAGAGGGTTTCAGAGGCCCTCTGTGGTAGGTTCCTAGGTTGTTTCCTGTTTTCTTCTTCTTCTGATGTCCATCCTCTTTGCCTTTCTGGATGGGGATTTGACATTTTAGTTAGGGTCCTCTCTCTTGCTTAGTTTCTTTAGATGCACAGGTTTTAGTGGGTTTGTCCTATGTTGTATGTCTATATGACTGAGTATATACCATGTGTGTCTTTTTGCTTCTGGGACAACTCACTCAGGATGATCCTTTCCAGATCCCACCATTTACCTGCAAATTTCATGATTTCCTTATTTTTCATTGCTGAGTAATATTCCATTGTGTAGATGTACCACAATTTCTGCATCCATTCTTCAGTTGAGGAGCATCTGGGTTGTTTCCAGCTTCTGCCTATTACAAATAAAGCTGCTACAAACATGGTTGAGCAAATGTCCTTTTTGTGTACTTGAGCCTCTTTTGGATATATGCCTAGGAGTGGTATGGCTGGATCTTGGGGAAGCACTATTCCTAGTTGTCTGAGAAAGCACCAGATTGATTTCCAGAGTGGTTGTACAAGTTTACATTCCCACCAGCAGTGGAGAAGGGTTCCCCTTTCTCCACAACCTCTCCAGCATGTGTTGTCACTTGAGTTTTTGATTTTGGCCATTCTCATGGGTGTAAGGTGAAATCTCAGGGTTGTTTTGATTTGCATTTCCCTAATGGCTAATGAGGTTGAACATTTCTTTAAGTGTTTCTCTGCCATTCAGTATTCCTCTACAGAGAATTCTCTGTTTAGCTCTGTTCCCCATTTTTTAATTGGATTACTTGATTTATTGCTTTTTAACTTCTTTGGTTCTTTATATATACTGGATATGAGTACTCTGTCAGATAAAGGGTTAGTGAAGATTCTTTCCCAATCTGTAGGTAGTCGCTTTGTTTTGGTGATGGTCTCCTTTGCTTTGCAGAAGCTTTTCAGTTTCATGAGGTCCCATTTATTGATTGTTGCTCTTAGAGCCTGTGCTGTTGGTGTTCTGTTCAGGAAGTTTTTTCCAGTACCAATGAGTTCTAGGGTATTCCCCACTTTTTTTTTTCTAGTCGGTTTAATATGTCAGGTTTTATGTTGAGGTCTTTGATCCACTTGGACTTCAGTTTTGTGCACGGTGATAAGTATGGATCTATTTTCATTTTTCTATATGTAGACATCCAGTTGGACCAGCACCATTTGTTGAAGATGCTATCTTTTTTCCATTGGCGCCTTTGTCAAAGATCAGATGTCCAAAAGTGTGTGGGTTCATTTCTGAGTCCTCTGTTCGGTTCCATTGATCCACTATTCTGTTATTATGCCAGTTCCATGCAGTTTTTAAAACTGTTGCTCTATAGTACAACTTAAGATCAGGGATGGAGATACCTCCAGAAGATCTTTTATTGTAGAGGATTGTTTCAGCAATTCTGGGTTTCTTGTTATTCCATATGAAGTTGAGAATTTTTCTTTCCAGGTCTGTAAAGAATTGTGTTGGTAATTTGATGGGAATTGCATTGAATCTGTAGATTGCTTTTGGTAAGATGGCCATTTTTACGATGTAATCCTGCCAAGCCATGAACATGGGAAATCTTTCCATCTTCTCATATCTTCTTCTAATTATTTCTTCAGAGACTTGAAATTTTTTTCATACAAGTCTTTGACTTCCTTGGTTAGGGTTACTCTGAGGTACCTGATGTCATTTGTGGCTATTGTGAAGGGTGTTGTTTCCCTAATTTCTTTCTCAGCCCTTTTGTCTTTTGTATACAGGAGGGCCACTGATTTTTTTGAGTTAATTTTGTATCCGGCCACTTTGCTGAAGGTGTTTATCAGCTGTAGGAGTTCCCTGGTAGAGTTTTTGGGGTCACTCACGTATACTACCATTTCATCTGCAAATAGTGATAATCTGACTTCTTTCTTTCCAATTTGTATCCCCTTGATCTCCTTCAACTATCTTATTGCTCTAGCAAGGACTTCCAGAACTATGTTGAAGAGATATGGAGAGAGTGGGCAGCCTTGTCTTGTCCCTGATTTCAGTGGGATTGCTTTAAGTTTCTCTCCGTTCAGTTTGATGTTGGCTATAGGTTTGCTGTATATTGCCTTTACTATGTATAGATATGTGCCTTGTATCCCTGATCTCTCCAATACTTTAAACATGAATGGATGTTGGATTTTGTCAAATGCTTTTTCAGCATCTAGGGAGATTATCATGTGGTTTTTTCTTTCAGTTTGTTAATATGGTGGATCACACTGATGGATTTCTGGATATTGAACCACCCCTGCATACCTGGGATGAAACCTACTTGGTCATGGTGGATGATATCTTTGATGTATTCTTGTATTCGGTTTGCAAGTATTTTGTTGAGTATTTTTGCATCAGTGTTCATAAGGGAGATTGGCCTGAAGTTCTCTTTTTTTGTTGGGTCTTTGTGAGGTTTTGGTACCAAGGTGACTGTGGCTTCATAGAATGAGTTTGGTAATGTTGCTTCTGTTTCAAATTTGTAGAATAGTTTGAAGAGAACTGGAGTTAGCTCTTTTTTGAATGTTTGGTAGAATTCTGCGCTGAAACCGTCAGGTCCTGGGCTTTTTTTGGATGGGAGACTTTCGATGACTGCTTCTATTTCCTTGGGGGATATAGGACTATTTAATTGATTTACCTGGTCCTGATTTAGCTTTGGTAAGTGGAACCGATCAAGAAAATTGTCCATTTCATTTAAATTTTCAAATTTTGTTGCATATAGACTTTTGAAGTAAGTCCTAATTATTGTTTGGATTTCCTCAGTGTCTGTAGTTATGTCCCCCTTTTCATTTCTGATTTTGTTGATTTGGATGGTGTCTCGCTGCCTTTTAGTTAGCTTGGCTAAGGGTTTGTCTATCTTGTTGATTTTCTCAAAGAACCAGCTCTTGGTTTCATTGATTCTTTGAATTGTTTTATTTGTTTCTAATTGATTGATTTCAGCCCTGAGTTTGATTATTTCCAGCCATCTGCTCCTTCTTGGTGTGTCTGCTTCTTCTTTTTCTAGGGTTTTTAAGTGAGCCATTAAGTTGCTTGAATGCACTGTCTCAAATTTCTTCTTGAAGGCACTTAGTGCTATGAACTTTCCTCTTAGCACTGCTTTCATTGTGTCCCACAAGTTTGGGTATGTTGTGTCTTCATTTTCATTGAGTTCTAGGAAGATTTTAATTTCTTTCTTTATTTCTTCCCTGACCCAGCTGTCTTTTAGTAGCAAGTTGTTCAGTTTCCATGTATGTGTAGGCTTTTTGCTATTTTTGTTGTTACTGAGGTCCAGCTTTATTCCATGGTGATCAGACAGGATACAAGGGATTATTTCAATCTTCTTGTATCTGTTGAGGCTTGCTTTGTGACCAACTATGTGGTCTATTTTGGAGAAGGTTCCATGAGGTACTGAGAAGAAGGTAAATTCTTTTGCGTTTGGGTGTAAGGTTCTGTAAATGTCTGTTAGGTCCATTTGATTCATGACCTCTGTTAGAGATATTGTTTCTTTGTTTAATTTCTGTTTTGTTGACCTGTCCTTTGTTGAGAGTGGGGTGTTGAAGTCTCCCACTATTAGTGTGTGGGGATCTATGTGTGGTGTAAGTTTTATCAATGTTTCTTTCACAAATGTGGGTGCCCTTGTATTTGGGGCACAGATATTCAGGATTGTAATGTCTTCTTGGTGGAATTTTCCCTTGATGAGTATGAAGTGTCCTTCCCCATCTCTTTTGATTAATTTTGGTTGAAAGACTATTTTATCAGATATTAGAATGGCTACTCCTGCTTGCTTCTTGTGTCCATTTGCTTGAAAAGCCATCTTCCATCCCTTTACCCTCAGGTAATGTCTATCTTTGTGACTTAGGTGTGTTTCTTGTATACAACAGATTGCTGGGTTTTGTTTACGCATCCATTCTGTTAGTCTGTGTCTTTTTATTGGAGAATTAAGTCCATTGATATTGAGAGAGATTAATGACCAGTGGCTGTTAGATCCTTTGAATTTGATGTTGGCTGTGGTCATACGGTTGTGTGCTTTGTTGCTTTTTGTTTTACTGTAGTGGGGTTACTTATTTCCTGTGTTTTCTTGAATGTAGCTAGCTTTCTTGGGTTGTATTTTCCCTTCCAGTGTCTTCTGTAATGCTGGATTTGTTTGTAGGTATTGTTGAAATTTGTTTTTGTCATTGAATATCTTGTTTTCTCCGTCTATGAGGACTGAGAGTTTTGCAGGGTACAGTAGCCTGGGCTGACATCTGTGTTCTCTTAGGGTCTGCATGATATCTGTCCAGGCC
Source organism: Meriones unguiculatus (assembly GCF_030254825.1). Classification (NCBI taxonomy): domain Eukaryota; kingdom Metazoa; phylum Chordata; class Mammalia; order Rodentia; family Muridae; genus Meriones; species Meriones unguiculatus. The sequence goes on along the minus strand of NC_083350.1, from coordinate 169,856,469 downwards.
CTTCTGGCTTTCATAGTCTCTGTTGAAAAGTCAGGTGTGATTCTAATGGGTTTGCCATTATATGTTACTTGGCCTTTTTCTCTTGCAGCTTTTAGTATTTTTTCTTTGTTCTGTATACTTACGGTTTTGATGATTATGTGGCGGGAGGATTTTCTTTTCTGGTCTAATTTATTGGGTTTTCTATAGGCCTCTTGTATTCTTATTGGTCTCTCCTTTAAGTTGGGGAAAATTTCTTCAATGATTTTGTTGAAAATATTTTCTGGGCCTTGGTGCAGGGAATCTTCTTTTTCCTCTATTCCTATTATTCTTAGGTTTTGTCTTTTTATGTTGTCTTGAATTTCTTGGACGGTCTGTGTCAGGAATTTTTTAGATTTAACATTTTCTTTGACAGATACATCTATTTCTTCTATTGTATCTTCCACACCTGAGATTCTTTCTTCCATTTCTTGTAGCCTATTGGTTATGCTAACCTCTGTAGTTCCTGCTTTCTTCCCTAAGTTCTTTCTCTCCACAATTTCTTCCATTTGTGTTTTTTTTTAATTTTTCCAATTCTATCTTCAGGTCTTGAGCTATTTTGTTGGTTTCCTTCCCCTGTCTGACTGTATTTTCATGTTTTTCCGTCAATTCCTTCAGCTGTTTGTTTGAACAATCCAGTGTTTCTTTTATTTCATTCAGTGATTTAAGCATTTCCTCTCTAAAGGCCACAGACTGTTTGGCTGCAGCTTCCCGTATTTCTTCACCGATGGTCATAATCTCCTTGTCTTTAATTTCCTCCATTTCTTTACGGATAGCCATGATCTGTTTGTTTTTATCTTCCTCTAATTCTTTTCGTATTTTATTTGTTTCCTCTGTTATCTTCTTCATGAGCATAGATGTTAGGTCATCTCCTTGAATTTCATTTATGCTGGGGTGTCTAGGGCTATTTGCCCCTGGATAACTGGGTTCTGGAGATGCCATATTGCTCTGGCTTTTGTTGGTTGAACTTTTACGCTGTCCTCTACCCATTGGGCTATCTTAGTTGTTTGAATTTAGTTTCTGGTTGTTCCTGGACTCTTGTAGTGGAGAGAATCCCTTTGGCAGGAAGGTGGTTTTTCCTGAAGGAAGCCTTCCCAGCTTTTTGGGTATAGCCCCAGAACCCAAGAGGTAATCTGTGGCGGGTGAGTCCTGCTCTGGTGTCTTTGGGCACACAGTTCTGCCTGTAAGGTGTATTTGGTATAAAGCTGGCCTCTGGGGTGGTGGAACGTGAGCCCGCCTGCTAGTCTGCAGGAGCTGAGTTTCCAATCACTCTGTGCTCCCTGTTTGGGCCCAGATCTGTGATGGCTGGGCGTACTCACCTGTTTATGATCTGCAGGCTGCTAGACTTTCCCTAGGTGACCCCAGCAGCACGGTTTCTTCCTTCCCTGTGGGGTCCTCTCTGGACAGGGGTTCCCAGTCCCTGTTGTACTGGGGTGCCCAGCTTGTCTGTAGAGCTGAGCTGAGCGTGCAGCAATCTGCCCGGCAGGAGCTCAGTTGTGTTGGGGGTTGGTACCCGCCGTCCTAGAGGCCTTCTGGGGAAAGACTGGGTGACCCGTGATCAGTCTGGCAACTTTGCTTCCCCGTGGGGTCCCCCGGCGGCTGGGACTCCCAGTCTCACACACCCTTGTGCCCACGGATCAGCCTGGGAAAGTGATTGGGACACGCACGCTTGCAGCTCCAGCCCGGAGACACAAAGCTCGCGCTACCCGGGATTACTTCCGGGTTCTGGCTGGGTAGCCGTGAGTGGACCGACCGATTCCCACACCATGGGAGCCTCCCCTCACCTGGGAAACACGATTGATGTAGTTTCAGGGCCCCGAGTTCAGTCTCCTGGTCTCCGCACAGAGAGTGCTGTCCTGCTTCTCAGAGGTGGTGTTCTCTCGGTGCCGCCATCTTGGCTCCCCCGAAAGATTTTCATATGTTAAACCATTCCTGAATCTGTGAGATGAAGCCTACTTGATAATGGTGAATAATCTTTTTTATGTGATTATGAATTTCATTCTTGAGTATTTTATTGAGTGTTTGTGCATCAATATTCATGAGGGATATTGAGCTCTTCTTTGTTGACTCTGTAGTTTTGGTATCATGGTGACTGTAGCTTCATAAAGTAAATTTGGCAATGCTATTTCTATTTCTAGGTTGTAGAGTAATTTGAGGAGTATTGACATTAGCTCTTCTATGAAAGTCTGGTAGAATTCTGTGCTGAAGCTTTCTGGCCCTGGGCTTTTGGGGACCGGGGTTCTTTGTTTGGTTTTGTTGTTTTGGTTGGAAGACTTTTAATGACTGTTTCTGTTTCCTTAGGGGTTATGTGCTTATTTAAATTGTTTATCTAATCTTGATTTAAATTTGTTAAGGGATATCTATAAAGAAATTTATACATTTATTTTAGATTGTGCAATTTTTTGGAGTACAAATTTTTGAAGTAGGATGCAATGATTCTTTAAATTTGCTCACTGTCTCTTGTTATGCCCCCCTTTTCTTTTCTGATTTTGTTAATTTAGATATTCTCTCTCTTCTCTCTCTCTCTCTCTCTCTCTCTCTCTGTGTGTGTGTGTGTGTGTGTGTGTGTGTGTGTGTGTGTGTGTGTGTGTGAATTTTAGTTAGTTTGGCTAAAGGTTTATCTATTTTGGTGATTGTCTCAAAGAAAAAACTCTTTGTTTCATTGATTCTTTGTATTGTTTCCTTTGTTTCTATTTTATTTATTTCAGCCCTCTGATTATTTTCTGCCATTTACTCCTTTTGGGCATGTTTACTTCTTTTTGTTCTAGGGCTTTCAGACGTGCTGTTAAGTTACTCGCAAGGGATCTTTCTAATTTCTTTTTGAAGGCACTTAGTGCTTATGAACTTTCATAATAGCACTGCTTTCATTGTGTCCCATATGTTTGGGTATGTTGTGCCTTCATTTTCATTGGATTCTAGGAACTCTTTAATTTCTTTATTTCTGCCTTGACCCAGTCATCACTCAGTAGAGAGTTGTTCAATTTCTGTGAGTTTGTAGGCTTTCCCCTCTTTCTATTGTTGAAATCCAGCTTTAATCCATGATGGTCTGGTCAAATACAGGTGATTATTTCAATTTTCTTGTATCTGTTGTGACTTACTTGGTGACCAGTATATGGTCAGATCTGAAGAATGCTCTGTGCGGTGCTGAGAATAGGCATATACTTTTGTGTTTGGGGAATAGATTTCAGAATTAAGATATCTACCTCAAATAGACTTTTCCTTTGATGAATGTAAAGTGTCCTTCCCCGTTTCTTTTGATTAATTTTTGTTGGAGTAAATTTTTGTTAGCTATTAGATTCACTACACCAGCCTGCTCCTTGGATCCATTTGCTTAGAAAATATTTTTCCAACCCCTTACACTGAAATAATATCTTCGATATTGAGGTGTGTTTCTTCTATGCAGCTGAAGGGTGGATCCTGTTTTCACATCCATTCCATCAGCCTGTGTCTTTTTACTGGGGAATTGAGTCCATTGATATTGAGAGATATTAATGACCACTGATTATTCACTCCTATTAGTGTGTTGTTGGTGGTAGTGATAGTGTGTATGTGTGGGGTGGGGTGAGGTGGGGTGGTATGGTGTGTGTGTGTGTGTGTGTGTGTGTGTGCGTGCGTGTGTGTGTGTTTCCCTTCTTTTGATTTTGCTAATGTAAGATTATTTATTTCCTGTGTTTTCATAGATGTAGTTAACCTTTTTTTTGTTGCTGGAGTTTTTAATATTCTTTCTTTGTTCTGTGCAATTTAGTGCTTTGATTGTTATGTGGCAGGGAAACAATCTATTTGGCGTTATATAAGCTTTTTGTACCTTTATAGGCATCTTCTTCATTAGGTTGGTTCTTCATTTTGTTCTATGATTTTGTTGAAAATATTTTCTGGGCCTTTGAATTAGAAATCTTTTCATTCTATTCCTATTATTCTTGGATTTGGTCTTTTCATATTACACCAAATATATCCTGGGTAATTTCTGTCAGGAACTTTTTAGACTTAACACTTCCTTTTGCTGCTTTATCAATTTCTTCTAAAGTATCTTCTATGCCTAAGATTCTCTCTTTCATTTCTTGTATTCTGACATAATGCTTATGTCAGCAGTTCCTGTTTACTTACCTAGATGTTCTATCTCCAGGATTCCTTCACTTTATGTTTTCCTTATTGCTTCTATTTCCATTTTCAGGTCTTAAACATATTTATTCCTTTTCTTCACCTGATTGTGTTTTCCTCGATTTCTTTTTTTAATTAAATTTTTATTTTTTTTGTATTGATTACAGCTTATTCACTTTGTATCCCAGCTGTAGCTCCCTTCCTCATTCCCTCCCAACCCCACCCTCCCTCCCTCATCTCTTCCCATGCCCTTCTCCGAGTCTTCCTTGGTTTCTTTAAGGGATTTATTCATTTCCTCTTTAAGGGTCTGTATCATCGTCATAAGACTGGATTTAAGGTCTTTTTCTTGTGCTTCATCTATGTTGGAATACCTAGGGCTTGCTGCAGTAGAATAAGTAGACTCTGCTTTTTATTTTGTTTTTTTGGTAACCTCCAGTCATCTGAGTTTGAGGATGGTATAGGTTTAGGTACGGGTTTCTGACTTTCTCTTTGTTGGATGGAGGTCTTTGGGATATTTTCCCCTCACTTTCTGTTTCTTCAGTGGTTTTGTGGCTTAAGAGGTGTGTAGTACTGGAGAACATAGATTCTTCAGGTCTAAGATTATGTCTTCACTTGGGATTTGGTGTTCTGTGTGACCTCTGGGATTTATGGTTTTGGGTTCCCGTTCCCTCTGGGGTTCTGGGACCTAGCATGACCTCTGGGATTCTAGATATTGGTGTGGATTCTGGGGTTCCAGGTACCTCAGGTTCCTGGGTTTGCTAGTACAGTCATGGCCTCTGGTAGAGCAAGGAGTCTTCTGCTGGGCTTGTGGACTAAGATATGGAGTCCAGGAGAGAACAAAATTGGCGTTATATTAATATAGTAAAGTTTTTTACATGTAATTTAAACATATTTAAAAATTACCAATGGGGTCAAAAATGTGTTTTATATCTTTAAATGGTTTATGGTTTTGTAGACTTAACTTTTCTAGGATTTGTTTTGATTTTTGCTCTGTTTGTTTGTTTGTTCTTGTTTTTTAACCTAAGATCTTACTGTGTAACTCGAGCTGTCACTATGCCTGGCACAGAAAACCTAATTTTATCTGTCCATTAAGTAAATATCTCCTCAGATTAAAATATAACTGCAGGATTTATTCTGGATTTCAAGGTGCATATCAATGTAGAATATAAAAATACAAAGAGGTTACTACTGAAATTTCTATATGTAGTCAGCAAGAAAACATTCCAAGTTATGCCTTTTCTACATTATCTTTTTACCTTCACAGTTTTTACGGAAGAGAGCATTTTCCTTCCTTTCTGTCAGCCACTTATGATAGATGTCTACCTATAACACATAATACTTTGGGGTACCTTTGCTGAAAAGAATTATCATTCTGGAGCTGAAGATGATTATTAAGGTCACAGGTCTCATCAAACCAGAAACAAAGTTAACAAACCGTCTCATCCATAACATCTTATGGTATTAGTTTGGTCTGGATCACCAAGATAAAAAAGAACTGTCATTAGAGTTAGGTCAGTATTTCCATAGTCAATCACTGCACTGTTGTTCAGAAATTCTGTCTAGGCTCTCAAAATTGCCATGCTACCTTTCCTCGGTATTTTGGACTTTTCTTTTTAAATAGGACACATGTCTACCTGAAAATACAAATGTGAACTTTGTTTATTACACAAATGAAAAAGTTTCAAAGCTTTCCTATATCCACTGTCTTTGTCTCTGTTAGCTTCCAGAATCAGTCTGCACAAAATTATGTCCTCCAGGGACTCGGAAAGGGATTCGCCAGGGGCAACCCATATGCTGCTTTGATTGCATCCCATGTGCTGATGGATATGTGTCAGAGAAACCAGGTAGAAATGGCCATTTTCTCATTGGTAGTTAATGCAAATTGGATTAACCAAGAGGTATCAGAGAGATTCTTATAAATCTTTATGAAAAGGTATGAGCAGCCTATAACAAAATTCATTAAATATGTAAAATTTTAAAAAGTGCAGTGTGAATAAAAGAAAATACTAGTTTTCACTTCTGATGTAAGAAAAGACCTATCACCGTGAAGTTTGTAAGGAAACACCCAAAAAATACAAAAAAAAAGTGAAATATGAATAAATTTATAAAATCTTCACATTGCCTTTTTTGGGACTAGATGAAACACTAACTGTACTGGGAGAAAAGTTATCCAATTGTCATAAGGTTCTTTGCACTGAAAGCAAACTCATTGTACGACTGCAGCAGCATGAAATGCTGTCACTTCACGCAGTTGCTGCTCTCTGGAGGTGACTTAGGCAGGCTTGGTTTTGTGAAATATGTTGGAGCAGGTTTCCTTATATTCTTTTGCGTGTAAGAGAGAATGAAAATACACTTGTATTTTGTCACATGGCCCTCAAGAGTAATCATGTAAAAAGGATAAAATGGTCTGTGATGGAAGACGAGCACCCTGTAACCTACACCACTCCTTGGATAAAGGTCCGCCAGGCTCCACCCAGAAATCCATCCAGAGATGTCCAGGCCAGGAGTCAGAGTGACTGAAAGTGAACTCCAGTGCTTAGCTGAATCTTTAAATTAACATTGAGTAGATGCATTCTATCATCTGTCATAACCTCACCTCAACTAGCTTTTTCTTGTTCACCAATGCTTCCTCTTAGAGGCTCCATCCAGACTTAGGCCTTCTTAGCCTCATGACCAGGGATGGTGGCTTTGTTCTTCTCCCTGTTCTCCTTCTCATCACTCATTCAAGTGAGCATCTAGAGTTGGGAATATTTGAATGGTCACATACATGATTCTCCTGAACAAGAGAATATTAGAGGAGAGACTGAAAATACAAGGGGTTAAACCAGCTGAATCCCAGTCCTTGTGATTGGTTCATCTAAGTAGATGGGCTTCTCATTCCTGGGCTGTTTTGGGGTTGATAAAAACATAGACCTCTATCCTCAATCAAGAGTTGGAGGAGAAAAAAAGGAGCACATCACTAAAAATCCAATTCAAGAAAGGCTGCTGTTGAAAGGAAATGCTCAGTTCCTCAAATTAAAAACAACTCTCAATCTGCCACAGCATCTGCAGGCACCAAGGCCATTTCTACCACTACTAAATTTAAGATATTATATATATTTTATAATGGGTTTCCAGTAAACCTTGTTCAGGTCGTTAGGTGCCCTGTACTGTTCACAGTTAAAAGTGACAACTGGGTTCTCTTGATGTCAATTCTCTGTTCTATCTCAATAGGTCAAAGGGAATGTGAACAATGTGGTGAAGATGACTGGTCCAATGCACAGAAGAGCAAGTGTGTGCCAAAGGACGTGGAATTCCTGGCTTATGAGGAGGCCCTGGGGTTCACCCTCGTCATCCTCTCCATCTTTGGGGCACTTGTGGTCTTGGCAGTCACTGTGGTGTATGTGATCTACAGGCACACTCCTCTGGTGAATGCCAATGACCGGGAGTTGAGCTTCCTCATTCAGATGTCTCTGGTCATCACAGTGCTGTCTTCCATGCTGTTCATAGGCAAGCCACAACACTGGTCCTGCATGGCCCGCCAGGTCACTCTGGCTCTGGGATTTTGCCTTTGTCTGTCTTCCATTCTTGGGAAGACTATCTCACTCTTTTTTGCCTATAGGATCTCCGTATCCAAAACAAAGCTCATATCTATGCACCCCATTATTCGAAAACTCATTGTACTGGTCTGTGTTGTAGGACAGGTTGGTGTATGTGCTGCTTACTTGGTGTTGGAGCCTCCAAGGATGTTCAAGAACATTGAAATTCAAAATGTAAAGATCATCTTTGAATGCGATGAAGGTTCTATAGAGTTTCTGTGCTCCATATTTGGGTTTGATGTCCTCCTGGCTTTGCTGTGTTTTCTTACAACCTTTGTGGCTCGCCAGCTGCCAGATAACTATTATGAAGGGAAATGCATCACTTTTGGGATGCTGGTCTTTTTCATTGTCTGGATCTCTTTTGTCCCAGCTTACCTGAGCACCAAAGGCAAATTCAAAGTGGCTGTGGAAATCTTTGCCATTTTGGCATCCAGCTATGGCTTGTTGGGCTGTATATTTCTTCCCAAGTGCTTCATCATCTTGCTGAGACCAAAGAGGAACACTGATGAAACTGTGGGTGGAAGAGTGCCCACTGTAGACAGGAGCATCCAGCTGACGTCTGCCTCTGTGAGCAGTGAGCTCAACAACACCACAGTGTCTACTGTTCTGGATGAGTAGAGCCATGAGCTCCACGGGACATGCAAAGCTGAATGATGACCCAGCTGAACCTTCCCTTTTGCTTCTGAGGCAGCTGCTGCTGCTCTGGGGTAGTGTTGGAGATTTGGCCTTTCATAATGTAGTCTTAGCATAGTGAACAACATACTAATCTATAAAATACCATTTGGCAAGATTATAGTGTGACATGTTTGAAATTAAAAACTATTTCTTTGTAACATTTCTTTGGAATTTTAGAGTTGAGGCTAAGACAGATACAACTTCTCTGAAATGGTAAGAAAAGGCCAGGAACATATTAACAAACCTTATTTTCTTCTTTAACTCATAATAGTATTAGAAAAGCTTCTCTAAGGGATGTTGCCTGCCCCGGAATTTCCTAGAGGACAATAAGTGATAAAGTATCACTCTGAAAATAGTCCTCTAAGCAACAACAACAAAAAAAAGGATTAAGATTCCAGTTAAGTGTAATAAAGACTTTAATTTCAAAGAAAGCTAACACTTGTCCAGAACAATTTGGGAAGAAAGTTAGTGATATTATGTGTTCCCTCTCTTCATTATGCAGAGTTACGTAGAATTTGATCCCATAGAGGAAATGTTATAAAATATTTTCAAACTCCTATTCTTGTAGATAAAGGGCATGTAGATATAGATAGATGATATATAGGTAGAAGGATAGATGATACAAAGACAGATAGATGTAGATAGATGATAAGGAGATAGATCAATGATAGATAGATGGATAGATAGATAGATAGATAGATAGATAGATAAAACAGGCAAAAAACACACTATTTGTAGAAATTCTGACAAACCAAAATTATAAGTGAATATTTGAGTTGAGAATTCCAAGAGGAGCAGAAAGTGTTCTGTCTTTGAGAGAGCTCAGTAATGCCTGTGAATCAAAATCAACCAAACTGGACATGTTCATCCAGGCATCAGAACAGAAAGTGGGATGTCAATGAGTACCTTAGCAGAGTAAGCTGAGAACTCACTTACTGATTCTTATAGAGTGATCACCACAGATCAGATAAAAGGAATGTGCTTCCTACAGTTTAAATAAGTTTCTATCAAGGGCAGCAAGTCTCAAAAGTAATCATATTTGTTGGAGGCAAAATGTACGCCAGTATTTCCTGGACAAACATCTATTTACTCATCCATCTCTCACTTCTTTTCCAGTGCTCTGCACTGCAGAGTGGATAAAATTTTGTACTGTAGTATGAAAAGCAGAGAAATTTATTTCTTTGGTCATTTCTTAATTCCATTTATTTATTTGATATTTCATTCATATGAATATACTTTGGGAAAGGGAGTATGAGTCTTTGAAAGTATAGAATGTTAAGTAAGTAAAACTCTGGACACCACATTTCAGTCAGGCATACAGCTGGAGCATTATCAGTGCTCAATCTTGAGGTTAAAAATAAGATAGGACGATGTCCCCATCCCTCCACTAGGAATCCTGTCTAATTAGAATGTGTCCTCTTCAGTCTCCATGACCTCTGTTATTAGGAGTCTCAGCTAGAGTAACCCCCATTTCCTCCCAGAACCCTCCCCTTTCTTAGACCTCCAGCTGTCATAGAGATGCCCCCATCCATGTTTCTCTTCTCTCTGCTGGCCTTCTGTCCTTCCACCCCAGCCCTCGCCAGGTCTGATCTCCATCCTCATTTCTCTCTGTGTTCCCTCTCTTCAACTAATTCTGCTACCTATTCTATTTCCCTTCTGAGTAAGTTTTAAGCATTCTCCCTTGGAGCCTCCTTGTTACTTATCTTCTTTGGGTCTGTGAATTGTAGTATGTGTATCATGTACTATATGGCTAAAATCTGCTTATAAGTGAGTATATACCATGTGTGTCTTTCTGGGTCTGGGTTACCTCATTCAGGATGATCTTTTTTCCATCCATTTGTCTGCAATATTTATGATTTTCTTGTTTTTAATAGCTGAGTGGTATTCCATTGTGTAAATGTACCCACAGTTCTCTACCCGTTCTTCAGTTGAGGGCCATCTACTTTGTTTCCAGATTTTGGCTATTACAAATAGAGCTACTATGAACATAATTGAGCAAGTGACCTTGTTGTATAGTGGAGCATCTTTTGGGTATATGCCAAAGAGTGGTATAGCTGGGTCTTGAGGTAGAGCAATTCCTAATCTTTTGAGAAAGCACCCGATTAACTCTCAAAGTAGTACAAATTTTCACCCCCACAAGCAATGGAGAGGTATTCCCCTTTCTCCACATCCTAAGTAGCATGTATTGTCACTTGAGTTTTGTGTGTGTGTGATAGACATTTTTTCTTTCTTTTTCTTTTATTTTATTTTTTACAATTTATTCATTATATATCCCAATTGTAGTCCCCTCCCTCAAATCCTTCCAGTCCCACCCTTCCTCCCTCTTTCCCCTATCCCCTTTTCCTAGTCCACTGAAAGGGGGAATTCTCTTCCCCTGCCATCTGCCCCTAGCTTATCAAGTTTCATCAGTACTACCTGGATCCTCTTCCATTGTGGTCTGGCAAGGCCATACTCCAGGGGCAAGATTAGGCAATGGAGGTCATGACGAGTCCCTGCTCCCCTTACTCAGGAAGACCTACATGGAGACTTGGCTACCAATCAGCTACGTTTGAGCAGTGTGTCTAAATCTCCTCCATGCATGGTCCTTGATTGGTACATCAGTCTCTGCAGCACCTTGTTCAGATCCTTTAGCTTTGTTGGGCTCCTTGTGGTGCCCTAATACTTTAGATTTTTTTTAAATTTAATTATTTTTACCTCCCCCTGAGGGGGGAGTAGCCTTACCAGGACACAGAGGAAGACAATGCAGCCACTCCTGATGAGATCTGATAGACTAGGATCAGAGGGAAGGGGAGGAGGACCTCCCTTATCAATGGACTGGGGGAGGGAGATAGGTGGGGAAGAAGGAGAGAGGGATTAGGAGGGGAAGAGGGAAGGAGGTATGGGGGGATACAAAGTGAATAAACTGTAATTAATAAAAATAATTAAAGTCACTTGAATTTTTTATCTTAGCCATTCTGCCAGGTGTGAGATGAACTCTCAGAGTCATTTTGATTTGCATTTCCATGATGACTAATGATGATGAGTGTTTCTTTAAGTGCTTCTTGGCCCATTCGAGGTTCCTCTATTGAGAGTTCTCTGTTTAGGTCTGTACTCCATTTTTAAATGGATTATTTTATTTGTTGGTGTTTAATTTATTGAGTTTTTCTTTGTCGGATGTAGGATAGATAAATATTTTTTTCTCAATCTGTAAACTACTGTTTTGTTCTATTGACAGTGTCCTTTGCCTTACAAAAGCTTTTCTATCTCATAGGTACCATTTATTAAATATTGACCTTGGAGCCTGAGCTGTTGGTGTTCTGTTCAGGGTGTTGTCTCCTGTGCCAATGAGTTCAAGGCTCTTTCCTACTTTCTCTTCTAATAGATTTAGTGTATCTATTTTATGTTGAGGTCCTTGATACACTTGGATTTGAGTTTTGTGCAGGGAAGGAGGGGAACACCAACCCACCCACAAAACCTTTGACCCAAAATTTACCCTGCCTACAAGATATGCAGGAATAAAGAGAGAACAGAGATTGAGGGAATGCTCAACCAATGCCTGGCCCAAGGACCACCCCATGGGAGACAGCAAACCCCTAACACTATTAATGATACTCTACTATGCTTGCAGACAGGAGCCTGGAATAACTTTCTTCTGAGAGGCTCCAGATAGCAGCAGATCAGAATAGGTGCTGATACTTACTGCCAAATATTGGGTGAAGTGTAGGGTGTCTTTTGGAAAAGGTGGGGAAAGGATAAGAGGGCCTGGAGGTGACAGAAGTTCTAGAAGACCAAGAGACGCAACTAACCAGGGCCCCGCTGGGCTTGCAGAAGCGGAAGCACCAACCAAGGACCATGAATGGACTGGACATGGGCACCTACACAGATGTACCTGATGGGCAGCTTGGGCTTCGTGTGGGTTTCCTAGCGAGGGGGGCAGGGCTGTCTCCAACCTGGACTCTATTGCCCACTTTTTGATCACTTCCACTTGCCTGGGCTGCCTCACCAGGCCACAGTGGAAAAGAATGCGCTCAGTCCTGATACGACTTGATGAGCTGAGGTGTGTTTGTTGGGGTGAGGGGCTCCACTTTTCTGAGAAATAGGAGAGGGGGCATAGAGGAAGATGGAGGGAGGGTGGGACCAGGAGAAGAGGAGGGAGGGGGATACAATCAGGATGTAAAGTTGAATAAATAAATTAATTCTTTAAGAAAAGAAATTAGAAATGACACCTAACAAATAGCAGATACTATGTTTATGAAGTAAACCTATTAAACCTATTAGTAAATTTAGCCACTTGTTTGTGCTAAACACGTTTATAATAAAAGTTCTTTTTGTAACTTAAAAAATAAGTAAAAAAAAAAAAAATAGTATGGGAGCTGGCTTAGGTCTAACAAATTGGTTTGCTTATAAACTCAGAATATTTCTTTTCTGAGTAGATTATTGAACTTGTGGTCTATAAAAAAGCTGTTCCAGATTTCTGTTTAATATCAAAGATTCCATGACCTTCTCACACTACATTGCATTACAACTGTCTTATCTGACACATGTTAATGGGTTCAACAACAAAATGCCAATTATACACACACATGTAGTGGTACTCTTTTCTTGTGCAACTTCATAGTCTTAAAGTACACTTTTCATTTAAAATAGAGCCATTCTATGCCCTACATGCATCATTATAAGAGAGGCTTATGACAGTTAAAATAAGAATGTCTTCTTGTAAAAAGGATGATGTCCCCATTTATATGTAGGGCTATTTTTATTCTTTGTAATTATCAAATACTAAAATATGTCTTGAAGAATTGAAAGATATTTTTTCCTTTGGCAAAATAATTCTAACTAAATATGTTGTTTTATAAAAGCATCTCAGAATTTGGGGGTGAAAGTTCTTGCTGTGGGCGAGCACCTGCTTGATCATTGCACTGGGCATTGGAGAACAGCTTAGAATTAATTTCAGTATACTGCATTAAAATTATGGGGTTGCTATCTTGAGAAGTAGTGTGAAGATCAATCACACGACAGACAAAACTGCAAACACTTTCCTTGAGGCTGAACAAACATATGTAGGATAGAGTTTCTGTGTTATGGTTTGTTTTTTGTTTGGCCTATGTTTGCTTTGTTTTGTTTGTTTAAAACCAGACAAGATTTATTTTATGATAATTCATCTCATTAGCTGATTCTTTGGTAGTTGATTCTTGCAAGAAAATCCTCAGTAGGAAACAAATATGTTATTAATATGATAGATAGATCTCAGACGAACCTCCTTGAAATAGGCCAAGTCTCATCTCTCCCCTGCTTCTCACCTCCCAGTGGCTCTTCATCATGAATGGAAACATCACTAGTCTAGCTGACTCATATCGCTATTCTAGCTGACTTAGCGGATGTTAGACACCTTCCAAACTGCTTTCTGTTTTCCAGAGTTGCTCCCTTCATATCAAACCAGGCAACACAATGCGGCTCCACTTCTACAACTCCCAAGTGCTCCTGTCAATTACTTATTTCCTAGTTTGCTTCTCTGTTGATGTTATAAAACAGTGACCAAAAGTAACTTTGGGTCGTCAGAATGTTTCATCTAACAACTGCCTGGTCACACTCCATCACTGAGGGAAATCAGGGCAGGAGCTCACAGCAAGAATCTAGAATCAGGAATGGGTACAGAGGCCATGAAGGAACTCTGCTTACTGACTTTTTCACCTTGCTTTCTTGTACAACCCAGGACGATCTGCCCAGGAATGCCACACAGAAATGCCTGTGTGTCAATTTGATTAAAACAATTCCTCAGTTGAAGTTCCCTCTTCCAAGTGATTCTGTTTTGTGTCAAGTTGGCAAAAACTAACCAGTAAACTTGGTCTACACGACTCACACTTTAATAGTCTAATAATACTTTATCCACATACACATGAATTCTTGAAAGCCTCATGTGCACCAGGTTTGGGATCATTCACAGGAGATTTTCAAAGACAAGGCATTGTCCTTCTCTAAACACTTACCATATTTGGCATAGTAAATAATAAACTGAAAATGATGGAGCCATGATTTTTAAAGTTTATTTATTCATTATTTATACAGCATTCTGCCTGCAGGTGGGCTGGCGCACCAGAAGCAGGCACCAGAGCTCACTATAGATGGATATGAGCCACCATGTGGCTGCTGAGAATTGAACCCAGAACCTTTGGGTGAACAGCCAGTGTTCTTAACCTCTGAGCCATCTCTCCAGCCCACAGCTATGATTGTAGTAAGGTAGAGAAGAAGTAAGCTGACCTAGGACCACGGAAGGCTTTGGTGTGATATGATGAACAAATCCCTAAGAGAAAGGAAGGACAGCACATACATGAGAAGGCTGAGGTGAGATGTGTGTTCTACCTAGTTCAGTGCTTCTAGCACCAATGATGTCAGCAGTGACTGCTGGACTCTGCCCTTTCTGTATCTCTGGGCATTTTTGTGGAACTTTCCTGGATTGGGTTGAACTCAGCCTATTGTAACAGATTTCCATTTTTTTTTTCTTTCTTTCTTTTTTTTTTCTTTTTTGTCATTCTAGTTTTGACTTTGTTTCTCATAGTTTTGTTACAGCTAATTAAAGCAAAAAGATGGGAAAATTTCACAACAAACCAAACACTTACTAGGCATTTGAGGCACATACTGAAGCACAATTTCTTCTCTAGTAGGCACTTCTGATCCCACTTTTCTCTTTTCTATTTTTTTCTTTAATTTGCTTTTATTTAAAATGTGAATTTAACAAGTGATGCCTTATAGAGACGCTGAGCATGGAAATGTTGCTCTGCCAAATAATAGTAATTAGATATTAGGTATCAGTTACTACTTGCTGTTTTTCCAAGGCTATTGATTCCAAACTTTTTTCTTCTTTTTTATAATTTATTCACTTTATATCCCAACTGTAGCCCCCTCCCTCATCTCCACCCAGTCCTACTCACCCTCCATCTCTCCCTCCTATGTTCTTTCCCTAGTCCACTGATAAGGGAGGTCCTCCTCCCCTACTATCTGACCCCAGCCTATCAAGTCTCATCAGGGCTGGCTGCATCATTTTCCTCTGTGGGCTGGCAAGGCTGCCCCACCAGAGGGAAGTGAGCAAGGAGCTGGCAACAGAGCCCATGTCAGAGACAGCCCATAGTCCCCTTACTAGAGAACCCACATGAAGACTGAGCTGCCTATTGGCTACATCTGAGCAAGAGGTCTAGATCCTTTCCATTCATGGTCCTTCATTTGTACATCAGTCTCTGCAGGCCACCCTGGACACAGATTTGTCGGCTTTGTAGGTCTTCTTGTGGAACTCCTGTTTCCTCCTGATACTTATATCCCCTCACTCATCCATAAGACTCTGGACTGTAGTGTGGTAATCCTGTTATATGGCTGATATCCACTTATAAGTGAGTACCCATGCGTGTCTTTCTGGGTCCAGGTTAACTCACTCAGGGTGGAATTAGCTCCATCCATTTGCCTGCAAATTTCATGATTTCCTTATTTTTCATAGCTGAGTAGTATTCCATTGTGTAAATGTGCCACAATTTCTGTACCCATTCTTCAAGTCAGGGACATCTAGGTTGTATCCAGATTCTGGCTATTACAAATAAAGCTGCTATGAACATAGTCACCCAACAGAATGGCTAAGATCAAAAACTCAAGTGGCAACACATGGGTTCCAAGCAGGAAGGTGAGAGTGGGCCCCACGTTTAAATCCATGTGTCCCTCCTCCCCCCAGTGCCAGAAGGTATCCTTTCCACAGTGCAGTGAGAGTGAGCACCTGAGTTTGGAACCTGGAGCACTGATGTTAGTCTTTAGGCAGCCTGCTTCTGGGTTACCTAGCAACCTATGGTATCATCATGTGTTGCCCACCAGGTAGCCACACCTAGCAGGCGTGGTTAAGTTTCTCCTTAAAAGGTTCAACCTGCTTGGAGACTGAGCTGCCATGGGCTACATCGGCGCAGAGGTTCTAGGGGTTCTAGGTTATCTCCATGCATGGTCCTTGGTTGGAGTATCAGTCTCAGAAAAGTCCCCTGTGCCCAGAATTTTAGACCTGTTCACTCCTTGGGGAGCTCCTGTCCCCTCCAGGTCTTCCTATCCCCCCCACTTCTTTCATAAGATTCCCTGCACTCTACTGAAAGTTTGGCTACGAGTCCCAGCATCTCTTTCGATACCTTGCTGGGTAAAGTCTTTCAATGGCCCTCTGTGGTAGGCTCCTGTCCTGTTGGGTTCCCTGGAAATAGGAACAGGAACTGTCTCTGACATGCACTCAGTGGCTGGCTCTTTGATCACTTCCACCTGGGGGAAGGGTGCAGCTTTACTAGGCCACAGAGGAAAACAATGCAGCCAGTCCTGATGAGACCTGATAGACTCGGGTCAGAGGGAAGGGGAGGAGGACCTATCCTATCAGTAGACAGGGGAAGTGGCATGGAAGAAGTGAGGGAGGGTGAATAGGATTGGGAGGGGTTGAGGGAGGGGGCTACAGCAGGGATACAAAGTGAATAAACTGTAATTTACAAAAATATAAATAAATTTAAAAACAAAAACAAACAAAAGGTTCAACCAGCCACTTTGTCACTTTCTTGCCTTCTTACCCTCTTGTCCTCTCCCCTTTCTCTGTCTGAGTGTCTCCTCCCCTCCCCCTATCATGTCTTTCTCTCTCCTTCTCTCTCTTTTTTCATCTCCATCCAATAAACCTCTTTAATATAAATTCTGCTGTGCACATCATCATTTCATTGGTCCTAACAACTGGTACCCAGAAGGTGACCACAGGATGGTGAGAGTGGGCCCAGAGTTTGGAGCTATGCCCTCCGGTCCTGGAAGGTATCCACTCCAGGTATCCACACCCAGTGAGAGTGGGGACCAGCCAGTACCTGGAAGGCCAAAGATGGTGGCCTAAGGCTGCAGCTGTACTGGGTAGGAGCCTGAGAACTTTTCCCAGGTTTAGCTGGATGAACTGAAGTTGAACCCTCAAGTTTCACCATGGTCTCTCCTATCATCTGAGTAACACAGATGTTAGGGTTTTGGGGACTGTTACAGGTTCAGGAATAGCCGCTCACTGATGGCTGAGACACCAGACTCAAATCAACAGTGGTTTATTGAATGCTAAACAGAACCTGACCAGTCAGGGCCATAGTCTGGACTCAGGAGCCGGACTATGATGTGGGTGTACTCCTAAAGCAAGTTTTTTGTTTATTAGTTTTGTTTTGTTTTTATTCAAGGAAAAAAAGCCTGTAACCAGGTAACAATTAGGTAACAAAACTGTAGCCAGGTGTAGGAAACAAACCACAACTAGCCAACCAGGTATCCAGGTGCAGGAAGCAACATTCCGTCATTTTGGCTAGCTAGACAAAGCGTTTCTAACTGACCTTTAATTGGGCTCAGTATTTAGGGGATTTCATAGAGTGTCCAGGTAACAAAGTATACAAAGTTTTGGAAATGAAATCATAGAAACATAATCAAAATGGAGACTTGGAGGCAAAATGGCTTCTGATATGCTCAAGGCTACAGCAGGTGTTAACAGAGGAGCCATAGTTACCCTCAGAATAAAACAGGTCTCAACAGAGGGGCTATAGAATTTAAGTTGGTGACAACAGCATCCACAGTGAGGCCTGCCAGTCCCTCCGATCTCACTGCTCAGCTTCTGTTCAGATGCCATGTTCAGTCGATGCCACCATCTTGGCTCCACCCAACAGACTCCCTTTTCTCAGTAGGGTTTTCCCCGCTCCCCCACCTGATCTGGGTGACCCCAGATTTTGTAAGGAACATCATATAGCTCTGAGGGAAGATCAGAGGCCTGACCTATTCCTGATAAAGAAACCAATTCAGCTACCTATCTCTTCCTGGGGATACCCACCTTATATGCTAATAAGATGCCTTGGTTGCTTGACTTTCCAAATGACCTTTGACTTTACCTGAATATTTTCCCCTCCCCATAGGATAATTAAGTATTGTGTTCTCCTTCTTGTGATAGGACCCTGCTCCTACATATAAATGACATACTGTACCACTACATGCAAATCAAGTATCCCTAATCCCCTGACCCAGCGATCAAAAGATTTCATCCTCAAAATCCCTCCCACTACCCAAGGCTTAAAAATCCCAGATTTCAAAAAAATGTGCTGGCTGTTTGCATGCTGCATGATACCATCAGCCTTCCACAATAGCCACCAGACAGACCGCATTTCCTCTGTGGGAGGGAGGCCTCTCCACCCTACCCCCATCCCTGGGGATTTGTTGCCCAACTGCTGCAAACTTCTGGACCACCAGGGGCTCCATAGGCCACAGAGAGAGCTATCATTCAAACTGTACTACAGAGCGACAGTAATAAAAACTACATGGTATTGGCATAGAAACAGAATGGTGGTCAACAGAATCAAATAGAAGACCCAGAAATAAGCCCACACACCTACAGATATGTGATTTTTAACAAAGAAGCCAAAACCATACAATGAAAAAAAAAAAAAGATAGCATCTTCAACAAATCGTACTGGTCTAACTGGATATCCACATGTAGAAAAATGCAAATAGACCCATATTTATCACCCTGACAAAACTAAAATCAAAGTGGATCAAATACCTCAACATAAAACGAGACACACTAAATCTGTTAGAAGAAAAAGTGGAAAAGAGCCTTGACCTCATTGGCACAGGAGACAACTTCCTGAACAGAACACCAACAGCACAGGCTCTAAGATCAACAATCAATAAATGGAAACTCATGAAATTGAAAAGCTTTTGTAAAGCAAAGGACACTATCATCAGAACAAAACAACATCCTACAGATTGGGAAAGGATCTTCACCAACCCTATATCTGACAGAGGGCTAATATCCAGAATATATAAAGAACTAAAGAAGTTAAACAGCAACAAATCAAGTAATCCAATTAAAAATGGGGTACAGAGCTAAACAGAGAATTCTTTATAGAGAAATATCGAATGGCACAGAAACACTTAAAGAAATGCTCCACATCCTTAGTCATCAGGAAGATGCAAATCAAAATGACATGAGATTTTACCTTATACCTTACATCAAAAACTCAAGTGACAACACATGCTAGGGAGGATGTGGAGAAAGGGGAACCCTACTTCATTGCTGGTGGGAATGTAAACCTGTACAAGCACTTTGGAAATCAATCTGGCACTTTCACAGACAATTAGGAATAGCGCTACCTCAAGATCCAGCTGTTCCACTTCTAGGCATATATCCAAAACACGCTCAAGTATACAACAAGGACATTTGCTCAACCATGTTCATAGCAGCTTTATTCGTAATAGCCAGAAGCTGGAAACAACCCAAATGTCCCTCAACTGAGGAATGGGTACAGAAATTGTGGTACATTTCCACAATGGAATACTACTCAGCAATTAAAAACAAAGAAATCATGAAATTTGCAGGCAACTGGTGGGAACTACAAAAGATCATCCTGAGTGAGGTATCCCAGAAACAGAAAGACACACATGGTATATACTCACCTATAAGTGGATATTAGACATACAATATGGGATAAACATACTAAAATCTGTATACCTAAGGAAGCTAATCAAGAAGGAGGTCCCTGGGTAAGATGATCAATCCTCATTTAGAAAGGCTTTTGTACCTTTCTTGTGGTATGTTTTTAACTTCAGTGTACTATATTAAGAATTTTTGCACAGTGTACTTTATTGAGAATTTCATCGGTGGAATTATCCTATAATTTTCGTTTTATGTTCTTTCTATATCTAATTTTGGTGCGAGGGTGATATTGGCTTCCTAAAAAGTTTGGTGCGTTACTTCCTTGTGTCTTGGGAAAGTCAACGTTAGTTTTTTAAAGATCTGGTAGAATTCCGTAGTGACTCTATCTGCACTTTCTTTAGTTGGACTTTTTTTATTGGTGCTTCAATTAATTCATATGATTTGTTTGTTTGTTTGTTTGTTTGGAGGAACCATAACAAGACTGAGGCTGTGACATTTTTCTTGAGAGCAATAACACTTTTTTAAAACTTTTTATTGGTTCATTGTAGCTTTCACATACTGTATCCCAATGACACTCATTCCCCTGTCTTTTCATACCTGCCTTCTATCCTAGCAACCTCTCCAAAAACAAAAAAAAAAAACCACTTTTTTCAAAACTGTAGTGTGTCACAATATGTCCCACAATGCACCTTTTTGTCTCCATAAAGCCCATCACCAGCTACAAGCAAATGCTCAAACATCACTATCAAATTCTAGTTAAGATTTTCTTACAAACCAACATGTATGAGTGGACAAAGATTTCAGTCTCTCACTAGAAATAATTTTTAAATAAAATATTGTATTAATTCTTTGAGAATTGCATACAATGTATTTTGATCATATCTCCCATTCTTTCCCTAATTCTTCCCAAACCTACATCCCCCTACTCTACCCCCTTCCAGCTTCCTATATAATTTTTTTATAACCTAAGTCCAATTTTTCCTGCCCATATATTAATGGAACCATCCTCTGGAGCATAATCAACCTAACAGGCTCTTTCCTCCCCCTTAAAGAAAGCTGTCTCTCCCTCTCCCAGAATCCATCAACTGTCAATAGTTCTTCAACTAAGAATGGGAACTGGTGGTTCCCTCTCCCCTCCATGCTGGAATGTTGACTGGCTTGCTTTGATATGAAAGAAATAATTTTTAAATGATGTATTAATCAAAAAACTTCCAATGTTATGAGACATAGTTTAATTATTAGTATGTAGTTAATTATAAAATTAAAACAGTACAAATTCAACTATAATCTTTTGACAATTTCTTATTTTTACTAACCATCAGCCAGTTTTATAACTATATTTTGTGCCAGTAACAAACTGTTACCCCTTAAAAGTATAAAGTGGCATAAACAAACATTGTCATTAAATGTGCAAGTCAATTTAATATTGGTGTTTTATGTCTTTGATTTACTGAACTTACTGCTCACAAGAGACTTAATTGCAACAAATACCAGATTAACAAGACAGTATCACTGAGAGATGTGGTGGGAAGAAAATATAGAATCAAATATTAACCAGATGAAGTTCTGCTATGAACTCTTTAGAGAGCATGTGGTCAATATTCAGCATCTCAGCAAAAGAAAGAATGATATTGAGGTTGAAATATTTTGAGTATAAAAGCAAGTTACATCATTACAAATAAATCATCGAGCTTTGTTTGAAAATTGAAACAGATTATTAAGAACATCAAAAATTGATGCACAATTGAAAAAAAAGTTGACTTTTAGATTTTCATTTTCTATATTCCTCTATGGTTAAAAAGAAATCATTTTCTCTTACCAGGAGTATATCCCCATCAAGGAAAATTCAAAAAACGCACAAGCAGAAGAAAGCAATGATGACCAAAGAAAGCAATTTTCCATCTCTTCATACTTGTGATAGTAACTTATCTAATGATTATAGGGGCTGTGATGAAGAACACTGGGAAAATATGGGGCAATGGATAGATATAAGTGTCTGTCTAGAAAACACTGGGGTGCATTGGCCCTCCAACAAATGTGATCACTTTTGAGTTTTGCCAAGGTTTAATATAAGCTTCTCACTTAAACTATGAGAAGCCTATTTCCTTTATGTGCTCTAGAATGTTCTCTCTTTTTAATCAGTAAATAAGTCCCTGACTTTCCCTGCTTAGCTAGGCATCATGCTTTCACTTTCTGCTGTAACACATCTGCAGAAGAAATTAAAGTTTGAGGAATTGAAATTCACAAATATTAAGCTCTCTTGAAAACACAGCACATTCCATCCATGTTGTACCTCTACAGTCAAATGTGTACCTGAAGTTTAGGCTATCTACTATAAATTCTGTTTGATGCACTTTTAGCTTATATGCATATACATACATATAGCTTATTTCTAAGTTTTATGACAAAGAGACTGAAAAGATGTCTATAACATTTACATATGGGAAGTAAATTCCAGTAAGTGTATGAGCAGAGGACACATTGTCTATCATTGTATATCATTTAAAAGTAATTTTTAAAAGTCTTGCATTCTAATTCCTGGTTTAGGTAAACATTTTCTTCCTTTGCCATGGATCTTTACTATCTAATCTATTTAAGGCTGGGCCGGTATCTCACCTTCCTTTGTATTTTTTTCTCAAGCAGAGGAATGTTTTGAAACTCAGACATTTTGCCACTTATTCTCCCTGACAAACCCTGAAGCAGGATCATACATTGCCTCAGAAAATCTTATCTGTTTTCATTACTAGCTTAAGAAAACAAACAAACAAAAAAAAAAAAACAAACAAATTTTATCAATACTTCAATTCCCCCAATCTCATCGGTACACAGAGTCCTTCAAAGCAGAAATTATTTTCCGAGAATTCTTTAAAGCTTCTGCTCCCAGGAAAGCGTCAGAACTGTTAACCTTTTATTTCTTTTCTATGCATTAACGCTCTGCCTGTATGTAACCTTGTGTACCACATCTATGCCTGCTATTAGGAGAGGAAATTGGCTCCCCCTAGCATAGGTGCAAAAGCACTTGTGAAGCATGTAGGTGCTAAGAAATGAACCTAGATCTTCTGAGAGGGCTGCCAGCACTCGTAAGAACTGATACATGTCTCCAGACCGAGCTGTAATTTCTGAAAGTACAACTGTTCATTTCAGAGAGGCATCAACAGGAAGCAAAAGGCTTCTTTGGGTCCTACCTATCTGTTTTTATTTAATGTGAGTATCTAGAACAGATATTAAAAAAAAGAACAACTTTGTGAGCCATTTTTACCTCAGGGTTTGATAAATTATGTT